>NC_081393.1:10218099-10522921 GCF_030684315.1 Stegostoma tigrinum
AGTCCATGTCAAATCCGAAACACTTAATCTTCTCAAGTGCCAAACTCCGGTTGACAAATACCCTGCAGACCAAACACAGAAACATCCTATTGTGAATTTCTGACAAAAAATAGAAGTGGACAAAATTAGGTCAATTTTGTTGTATGCCCTGCCACCAATACTTCCTAGCTACACACTTTTCCAGGACTGTTCATGGTTTAGTGTGGATGAGAATACCCACCTTTTCATAAATAGTATATTGTTCATTACATCACTTCAACTATTTTCATGTTGCAAAGTTACAGTATCCATTAATACAGAAGTGATTTGAAGGACCTGATCTGAGGTCTGACTCTGTCAAGGACCTTTGTTCCTTTCCCCATTAAGCCTCATGGCATCATTACAGGAGATGGTGTTTATCGCAGTCAATCAGTATTAATCCTTTAAGAATCAGATTCAACATCTTCTCCCAAGTTTGTTTCCATTCTATTCTTGTTGTACTTTTGTTTATCTAATTAAATTTACCACAAACCCTTCTACCCTGCCTTACCAAGACTTTGGTTGGATAAATAAAAGATAATCAGAAGTTTTTCTTAAAATAGTGAAGACTAGTAATTTGTTGGGTGAATGATAGTTGCCTTGGACTGTCTTTTGAATGGTCTGAGGTCTGAATTCCCCTATTGTTAGGTTCAGCATTCAGTTCATCCCAATCAATAATGTGAAGATGGTTCAAACATAACTGGTTGAGATATCTGCAGTACCTTTGAGTAGCGGTACAAATGATGTATGAGCTCTGTTGGCTCACAACTCTGTGGACAATTGTACCTTTTTTTGTTCAATCCTTTACTGTTGTTCCATTCCTAGCCCTGGCAATTTCCTTGCACGATAGCTTTTACTGTAATGTGTGATCAATTATTGTAGGCACTCTCCGCTCATGCTCTTCAGCTGATGCTCAATGGATCAGCATGTCATCCATGTGATATATGACTCTGTGAAGAGCTGACAAAATATTTGACACAATTAAGTGGAAAATATCTGGGGCTGATGCTGTACTAAAAATGGGAAGCAAGCTTGATTGTTTGTCTAATGACACTTGCTAGAATTCACCAATGGAGGCTAGTCTATAAATAAAAGTCTGCTTTTCGTTCATCCAGTGAAACTTTTGGCAATCATGGATGGCAGGAAGGTCTCTCACAACTTCCTTGTTGAATTGTGCAAGGTCAAAACAAATTTGAACAGCACATGAAACTTTGGTGCGGTACCATGCCCAAATACCATTTTATTGAATTGGTGACCAGGGAATTAACAACCATTCTTGTCATCTCCACAGTCAGGCTTTTGACTTGCTTCATTCAGAGATGCACCATCTTCCTGTATGTGTCCGAGTATAAGAATTTTGCATCTTTCGTCATTGTAATGGTGTATTTAGATTTTAATCTGCCTAACCCTTCGAACAAATTGGGATGTCGTTTTTCAAAAGAAACTCTTTCACTTGTGCTGCTTAACCTCTTCTACATTTTCAATGAGACTAAGACCAATGCATGCCTTTCCACTCAGGAATAAAGAGTATATAGATGAATGTGGAGCTGGAGGAACACAGCAGGGCAGGCAGCATCAGAGGAGCAGGAAAGTTGACATTTCGGGTTGGGACACTTCTTCAGAAATGGGGGAGGGGGAAGGGAGCTCAGAAATAAATGGAGAGATGAGCTGTGGGGCTGGGGAAGATAGGTGGGATGGTGATAGATGAGTGCAGGGAGGGAGAGATGGGGATTGGTCAGTGAGATGGGAGGGGCGGATAGGTGGGAGAGAAGATGGACAGATTGTATCAGGACAAGAAGGTGTGGATGAGAGGGAAGGTTCGGCATGGGATGAGGCTGGGGTGGGGAGATTTTAGGCCATTGGGCTGGCGGGTGCCGAGGCAGAATGTGAGATGTTGCTCCTCCAGTTTCTGGATCATGCAATTGTGACACTGGCAGAGGCCCAGGATGGACATGTCACCCAGGGAGCATGAGGGGGTGTTGAAGTGGTTTGCGACTAGAAGGTCTTGTAGTTTGTTGCCTGTAGAGCGCAGATGCTCTACAAAACAGTCTTTGAGTGTCTGCTTGATCTCACCGATCTAGAAGAGGTCACAACAAAAGCAACAGATACAATAGACTGAGTTAACGATGCACAGGTGAACCTCTGTCTGATGGAAAGTTTGTTTTGTGCCTTGAATGGAGGTGAGGAGGGAGGTGTAGGGACAGGTGTAGCACTTCCTACAGTTGCAGGGAAGGGTGCTAGGGTGGTGGGGTTAGTGGGGAGTGTGGAGTGAATGAGAGAGTCACGGAAAGAGTGGTGCTTACAAAAGGCAGATAGAGGCGGAAGAGGGAAATATTTCTTTGGTTGTGGGGTTGGATTGTAGGTGGTGGTAGTGGCAAGAATGTTACGTTGGGCGTGGAGGTTGATGGGATGACATGTGAAGACAAGGCAGATTCTGTCTTTATTTTTATTGTGGGGAAGAGATGTGAGGGCAGAGGTGCAGGAAATACAAGAGTGCGGTTGAGGGCATTTTTGATCACTTGAAGGGTCAAGTTACAGTCCTTGAAATAGGAGGACATCTGGGGTGTGCGCAAGTGGAATGCTAAATCTTGGGAGCAGATTCGGCAGAGGCGGAGGAATTCGGAGTAGGGGATTGCATTCTCGCAGGAAGGTGGGTGAGAGGACATGTAGTCTTGGTAGCTCTGGGAGTCGGTGGGCTTGAAATAGAAGTCAATTCTGAGGCAGTCATGAGAGATGGAGACAGAAAGGTTCAGAAAGGAGAGGGAGTTATCGGACATGGTCCAGGTGAATTTGAGGTTGGGGAGGAAAGGTGTTAGTAAAGTTGATGAACTGTCATGCTCCTCGTGGGAGCATGAGGCAGCACCGATACAGTCATTAATGTAGCAAAAGAAGAGGTGGGGGATGGTGCCAGTGTAGCAGTGAAAGAGGGACTGTTCCACATATCCTGCGAAGAGGCAGGCATAGCTTGGGCCCATGCAGGTGCCCATGGCCACCGCCTTAGTCTGTAGGAACTGGGAGGAATTAAATGAGAAGTTGTTAAAGGTAAGGACGAGTTCAAATAAGCGAATGAGGTTTTTGGTGGAGGGGGACCGGTTCAGCCTGCGGGAGAGCAAGAAGCAGAGAGCTTTTAGGCCACCTGCGTGGGGGATACAAGTATACAGGGATCAGATGTCCATTGTGAAGATGAGGTGCTGGGGGCCAGGGAATTGGAAGTCTTGGAGGAGGTGGAGGGTGTGGGTTGTGTCCTGGGCATAGGTAGGAGTTCCTGGACAAGGGGGAGAACAAATAGAGTCAAAGTAAGCTGAAATAAGTTCACTGCAGCAGGAGCAGGCAGAGACAATGGGTCGGTCAGGGCAGTCAGGTTTGTGGATTTTGGGAAGGAGACAGAAACGGGCGTTGTGGGTTGGGGAATGATGAGGTTAGAGGCTGTGGATGGGAGGTCATCTGAGGTGATGAGGTTATAAATGGTTTGAGAAGCAATGGTTTGGTGGACAGGGGTGGGGTGATCAAGAAGGCAGTAGGAGGAGGTGTTGGAGAGTTGGCACCTGGCCTTGGCTATGTAAAGGTCAGTGTGCCATACCCTTATTGTGGCCCCCCTTATCTGCAGGTTGGATGGTGAGGTTAAGGTTGAAGTGGAGGGAATGGAGGGCTGTACATTCTGTGGGGGAGAGGTTGGAGTGAGTGAGAGGGTGGAGAGGTTGAGGCAATCGCTGTCGCAACGGCAGTGGGAAATAAAAGAGGTTGAGGGAGGATAGGAGGCCTTGGGGTGGCGTCCAGGAGGGTGGGGTGTGTTGGAGGTGGGAGAAGGGGTCTGTGGAGAGTGAATTAGACCCGTGGTTAAAGAAATAGGCATGGAGGCAGAGGTGGCGGAGAAAGTGCTTGATGTCCAAACGTGAGTGGAATTCATTGATGTGTGGGTGGAGGAGAATGAAGGTGAGTCCTTTGCTGAGGACTGGCCATTTGGTCCCTTCCCCTTCCCTGCTTCTGAAGAAGGGTTCTGAGCCAAAGTGTCAACTTTCCTGCTTCTCTGATACTGCCTGGCCTGCTGTATTCCATCAGCTCTACACAGTGTTGACTCCGAATCCAGCATCTGCAGTTCTTGCTGTCATTGTGTATAGATGAAACCATGCTGTTAAGGGCCAAAAGAACTGTGGATGCTGTAAATCAGGAACAAAAACAAAAGTTGCTGGAAAAGCTCAGCAGGTCTGGCAGCATCTGTGGAGGAGAAAACAGAGTTAACGCTTCGGGTCCGGTGACCCTTCCTCAGAAGGACCCTGTGTTTCATGCTGTTAAGGGGCTGGGTGAGATAAAAATAGATCAACAGAAAGAACCAGAAAATGTTGCAATACTTTAGGGCCAAATTACTTGGAATGTATCCTCCTTTGATGAGGAAAGGGTACAAACTTTAAAGATACTCATTATAATTTTCCAGTCCTCTTCAGAAACATGGTTTGTGATGAAGGACTGGAAGATTGAGACTTTGTTGAACTAAAAGGAGAGATGAATCTGGTAATTACAGTTAAATGCTAGTGGTAGGGAGATTGTTAGATGCAAGAATTCAGATTAAAATTAACAGGCACTTGTGAAAATATCGATTGATAAAGGAGAATCAGAACTAACTAATTATAGGCAAACTGTGTTTGATGAATTTGATTTAAGTTTTTGATGAGGTAACTGAGGGGGCAGTTGATACTGTGCAATTGCACTTTCAAAAGGCATTTGAAAAATATCAGATATGAGACTTGTGGCAAAGTTGAAACACATGGGACTATTGGGACAGTAGCAGAATGAATCTCTAACAAAGACTGCACAAAACATTGTAAATACTGTATTTTTGTATTGGAGAAAAGTGTCCATGTTCATGGTTGTTCCTGTGCTGTTTTTGATATACCTTATCGTTCTCAACAGTTGTGAGTGGCTGTTTTTAGGATCTTGAAAATAGGAACAGTATCTCTGTCAAATGGATATTAATCGAAGATCCTAAATACACAAGTTTTCGAGTCTGGAAGTCCAGGCGACATGTTCCTCTTGATCCAAGGACTCAACATTCAGAGTTTCTCACTCTGGCCTTGCCATGCTACACAATTCTTGACAATGCAATCAATTATTACCAAAAGAAAATAATTTCCACTCATAAAGTGGAAACAACAGTTTTGTTCCTGATAAGAACAGATGCTGGTTTCTTCCTTCTCTACTGTTCCTAATTTGCCACAGAAAGTCAAGTCCATTGCCAACAGTGTGATCTGCCATTCAGGTGACAAATAATTGTCTTGCAAAGCAACAAGTTCTTCATCCATATGTACCTCAAAAGTCTGAGATACAGTTCTTGGTCTATGGGGTCCAAATGCACCTATGACCTTTCCGCTTGAGTGTTTTAAATATAGGAAGCAGGGGTTCTCTGGTTCCAGGGGAGGGCAAAATCAATGTTTTTGATTTGGTCCTAGTAGAGAGGTTCTCTTCAGTCCATGAGGCCAACAGACCATGCTCTGTTAGGCCACCTGCCAAAAGCAAACTGGAACTCCAGTGATCTCAGGAAAACGTTGGTTACACACAGCATTTCAAGTAAATCTCAAATAACAATTCAGAGGATGTACTTTTCAGTTGCAGAGGCAGAATTACAAACAGTGTTTGCATGTCCATCATAAGACAAGGAAGTTCAGCTTCAGAAATTTTCCGGCATGGGAAATTGGAATATTGTTGCAAAAAAATGGTGAGAAATTTGAAAGGCACGCCCCAAGCATTTTTCCCCCAACCAGATGCATTAACTAGAGGGACAGGAGAATCTGAAAGCTGTGCCTCCCTGTCCTCCCTGTCTTAAGGAAAGAACGGGCATTGAAACGAAGCAGTGGGACAAAGGCAGCATTGAAACTCTGGGGAACTGCTCAAGAAGAGTCAACATTTACAGGGGAAAATTGCTCTTGCAAAATATTTTAAAAACACACACATACAAAACCCGCCAGCATATACATTTTTGTCATTCAGTAGCATTCACTGATGATCAGCAGCATGCTATATTCATTAGTGTTTAATAGTTTAAAAATTCAATTCTATTACTGCAGAAAATGTCCAAAAAGCTTCAAAGGCATACTCAGTCAAAGATTTTTCAAAAATAAGGACTTAGAAGTCAGAATTTCTCATTCACAATCACAAACACACTTGGTAATTATGCTGTTAGCTAAATCTATTTGACATGACTGAAGTATTCCATAAACTTTAACCTGTTAACTGGGAGATTTCATCGCAGTACAGCATACCAGTGCACAATCGTAGGACAATCTCTGATAAATCAGTAACAACAGCATTCAGTCAGCTGAATGAAAGGAAATCTCCACAGACCAGATATAATCTGATTGGGTCACAAGGCATGAATTGATAACAAAGAATCGGCATGAAGTCGGACTGCATGGTAATAATGAACAGTCGTTCACCCAGATAGCCATGGCCTTGATAACACAATGCCAAGAAGTGATTAACCTGCTGGTTGTTATACACCCAGACCACAGTTCATGGCCAGAAAGTAGCCAAAGGGCACTACTTGGTCTTCCAGCTGCAGCTCAGCACTGTGAACTCTCATTAGATGGTTATTAACATTCTCAGCTCTGAATCAGAATGCTGTGGACTCCAGTCTGATTACTGAGCAGAAAACTGAGGCTAACATTTCCGTGCAACACTGAGGGAGCATTGCACAATCAAAAATACCATCTTTTGGATGTGATATTAAACTGTACATCAAGCAACTGGTGAGTTCCATTCCAAAAAAACTGGCAGGGGAATTCCAAATTTATGCCCTGGCCAATTGTTACCCTTAAATTAGTGCTGTGAAAGAAGAATCTCCAAATACTCCCACATTGTTCTTCATGGGTTTCTCATATATGCATGTTGGCTACTGTGCTTCTGACGTTACAACAGCAAGTACTGATGCAAAAAAAATGAATTGGCTATCAAGCTCTTTGGGACAGAAACAGACATTTGTGGAGAAACTCAACGGGTCTGGTACCAACTGTGGAGAGAAAGCAGAGTTAATGTTTCAGGTCCAGTGACCCTTCTTCAAATGTTGTGAGGTTGTAAAAGGGACCAATTAAATGCAAATGTTGTATAAGGAAGCTGAACTCAGTCAATTAAAGACAAGGAGACTCAGGGATGAAACTGAAACTAGCTCAAAGTTGAAACTTAAAAGTACATGCTAATCAATTGTGTAACCTCAGAATCAAAATCAAGGCTGAGGTGATACAACAAACAAAAATAGAAAATAACAAGCAAACTTTTCTGAAGTGTTTCCACTGGGAATCATATGCAAGTTATTCTCTGTAGCAAAGTTTCAGCAATTGCTGTCACTCCTCCCAATTTACAACATGACTTTAAAAAGCTATGCTGAAAGACACCAGAAGTGTGCGGCATTGGGTCGTTTTTTGCTTGGTGAAATCAAATCGAATTGTTATGTGAAACTGTCTTCTCCAACTGACAGTGCATTCTTTATCTGGCACTACTTTTTGGAAATTGCAAAAGGCATTGCATAGTTACCAGTGAACACATGTTGCATTCTCGCAACCAGGTTAACATTGGAACGTTTCGACCTTGCATTTTGGTATCACTTGATTTTCATCTTTCATGATTTGAGCGAAAAAAACAATAATTCAGTTTGCTTCTTACTGATCGTCCAAGCTGATAAATTTAATTTGTTTGACTGACCCTTTTCTACATTTGTCATAAAAAGTTTTCCATGGTATCACCAGCATCATGCTACTCAGTGCTAAAATGGCATAAAGTAAATTATAAAGCTGTGACACGTTAAATATCTGAATAAGTGAAAGAATGCTTCGCCCTGGTGATTCGGAATTCTGCTGCACTAAATCCAAGGCCAGTTTTGTACTATGTTGCATTTTGAATATGGTTCTTTACAATATCTTGACTTTTACCAAATAAAACAAATGCAGGACAGGAGAAGGTGATTGAACTTCTTCCCCCTACCTATGGTGCTGAAACATTGAGACCATTATTACATTGCTCAGTCTTTGTATTAAACAGGTAGTTTGGAGATTTTCTAATTTAAAGGGTCCAAAGTATTTCAGCAATCCAAATTACTGAAGATAATTCCCACAGGAGGATTCTAGTTTTTTTTCAAAACATCAATTTCTTGAATGGGTTATGGTGACTTTCACTGTCAAGGGCAAGGAAAGAAAACAGGACCACCTCTATTTCAGCAACTATTCTGTAACTATTGGCATTATGCTGCTCAACAGACTACTTTTCAAGCCTAGTGAGCTAACCAGACCTAGTTGGCGATTTAACACGTGAATGTTTGCAGCTTTGGACTTATATAATGACATTTTGCACTTGGAACTTTGAATTGCTCTGAACAGAACATGTCTTCGAACGTTATTACCTGTGGTGGTAGTCTCGTTTCAAAAATCGGTAATCGACCACATTGCACTCCCCTGTGCTTCGGGAGTTGGTGTGATTTTCGTGACTTGAGTGCTGATTGTTCTGCTGTGAGCATTCGCCTGTTACACTCCCCATGCTGAGCAAGTTCCCTCTAACTGAGCACGCTCCAGAGTAATGCCGTGAAAAGGACTCGAGAATTAAACTAGTGACTTCATCCTGTGATAATTCCAGCTAAATTATCCAATAACGTTTCAGTTTTTCCTTGCTGATACACTATCAGTTGCGACAGCTCCGGGGCTCCAGTTTATCATTGGAGATGTGAGCTTGCTCTGACAGGGAGCTCAGCACGTTTCAGCAGCTGCCACGGGAGCTCGAACAAACGTTGACGACCTGCTGACAATTGTATGATAAATAACATGGCTCAGCACTATCTCGGCTGTGCCAGCCTTGTCCAAATCTGGGGAATAACTTGCGCAATTTCACAAAACCTCCCGTGGGCTGGCAGTCCAATAAAACCCAAATTCAATTCTGTGCAGTGTTTTCATAATTCCTCACATCAGCAAGCGTCAAGCATTTAACGTAAAATCTATTCAACACATCATAACATCATCCTAAATAGCCAGTGCAAGCTCTTCATTCGTGCAAAACAGTTACTGATGCTGAGAAAGGATGCGCAAGCGGGTTCTGACTAAATAACAGCAACGTTCATTGTAAAAATGTAAAAATTTAACGGTTTATTTTCTTATTTTTCTGTCTCTATTTTTTGGGCCCTGTTATTCACATTTTTCTTTACGTCTCTCTACTTCACATTCTGAAACTACGCTGACAATCACTTCGCTGGGGCAGCACGGTGGCTCAGTGATTAGCACTGCAGCCTCACAGCACCAGGGACCTGGGTTCGATTCCAGCCTTGGGCGACTGTCTGTGTGGAATTTGCACATTCTCCCTGTGTCTGCGTGGGTTTCCTCCCACAGTCCAAAGATGTGCAGGCTAGGTGGATCGGTGATGCTAAATTGCCCGTAGTGTTCAGGGGTGTGTGGGTTATAGGGAGATGGGTCTGGGTGGGATGCTGCAAGGGGTGGTGTGGACTTCTTGCCCAGAAGGGCCTGTTTCCACATCGTAGGGAATCTAATCTAATCTAACGTCACTTCTAATAACTCCTGGAGTCCCTTTATTTCCTGATTCTTGAACTTCGCTGCTTGCCTGTTCACTCAGGTACTACTTTGTGAGCAAAAATGTTTCAGCCGAAGGATGCAGAAGGAACAAGCCTAATTGAGAGCAGATGTTACTGTGTGCTGCAGTACAAGGTACTGAGGCAGTGATAATGGGAACTGCAGATGCTGGAGAATCCAAGATAAGAAAGTGTGAAGCTGGATGGACACAGCAGGCCAAGCAGCATCTCAGGAGCACAAAAACTGACGTTTCGGGCCTAGACCCATCATCAGAGATGGCCGCTGCTGTGTTCATCCAGCTTCACACTTTGTTATCAAGGTACTGAAGCATTCGTCTTTCATTTCAGTTATTTGCCATTTCTGGATTTGTTATTTTCACTAATTTCTTTTCATGGCTTCTGAATGAATGTAGGTCAGATTCTTCCCAGCAGAAACAGAGCTCTATGCTCTGGATTCAAATTACTCCTAAAGAGCTTTAATTTATTGAAGTTGCTTGGCATCCTGTTGATCTGATCAGTGTGTGGATCAAAGGATTAAGTGATTAGACGTGGCTCAGAAAATTTATGCTGATCCTTAAAAAATTAAACTGGAGCAGTATGAAGGCTAAGTCACAGCACTCGTGACTATGTCACGAAAACAAAATAAAGCCTCATATCTCAAGCTCAGGACAGTCTTCCTCTTTGTTTCTGCTCTTATCATTTAATTCTAGCCTAAATATACAGAACCAAGTCTTCTGAAGGGATCTAAAATCCAAGGTCATCTCAGAGAAATGGGTGAAACAAAGTCTTTTAAACGAGGTTGGCAATTTCCTGTCAGCACAACAGCAGGGTTATTTGAGCTGTCAATGGAAAACAGTTAAGGGATGGTCAGCAGGCACTAGTCTTGGAAATTATATCAGGGATCCATCCTTCTCCCTGTCCTCAAATAAAATACATGTTATTCAGCACAACTTTTGCACCATTATTGTCCAATTCTGCATCTTTTTGCCACTGCAAGTATATTTAAACATGGATTGATGTGATTGATACAGGCAAACTAAGGTCAACTGGAAAAAGATCCTTAAGCACTAGTGAGACTCTATATCCTGAATTATAAAATACAGTCAAATCAGCTTACAGTCTACTTAAAGTTTTAGCTGTTTGACAGGATTGTTAATGTTTAACACATAAGGATAGATTTTCCACAGAGGTCACCTAATTGTTCAAATCATGTTAAATTTCTCTCTGAATTGGAAGATGATTCAAATTATTGTGGAATAAACTATGAGGAAAACATCATTCTGGCTATCAGCCAGGTGTTTCAATATGTTTACCTCTGATAACTGCAGAGAGACTCTTAGCCCATGTGTTCCGAGAGGCCCGCTCATTCCTTATCAAATCTTAAAAGACTTATGTATGATTCAAGTTTGATATTTCTAGGTGGGCCTCTCTGCACATTCCCAACTATCTTGCAGAAGTCACCACAAAATAAGACAGTAGACCTTTCAAAAATAAGCTCCCATCTGCATATAAAAATCACCACAAATGCAATAAAGACAGACATTGACATTTCAAACCCGATGTAGGAATCTGATGGCTCTAACATGGAACATTGCTGATCAGGTATTTCAGGAGAAAAACTGTGTCCTGCTCTATCAGTCCTCAAAAGAAACCTCAATAAGTGGGCCGGAAGCTGAATTGAAGAAAACGGTTTATATTTGTTGCAAGTTGATCTGCCACATTAACCTCTCTAACTTTTACTTCTTAACAAGATCCTTCCTGGGAAGTGGGTATAACACAGGCAGATGCTTTCTTGCCTGACTGCCATGCTTTGTGTACTTCATTAATTGCAGCAAGCACATCTGACAGAACATCTGGCAGAGGTTTCAATCTAGCTTGGTAAAGGAGTGCTGAAATTTATTTGCAAGTGCAAGTGGGTGAGTTTTACTGGCAACCTGACAGTATTGCAAAATTCAGCAGGAGCTGTTTGTAATGTCAAATGAGTAGGGCAGTGTTCGCAAGCATTTCCAAAGAGTCCAAATGAAGAGAAGGGGTTTTGAATACATTCTCCCTGCTTACTCCTCTTCCACCTGAAGTTTCCTCTGAATTCCTGTTGGCAATGGCTATGCTGGCATTATGGTGTGGTGAAGGACACAGACCACCAATAGCATGGTACTGGTTTGTCCTGAATCACATAGATTGTGGAAGCATTACTTCAGCATGCCATGTATTTCCAACATTGTTTCTAGCTCTGTGGCTTTCATTGTATGTCTGTTGGGGGCCTGGTGCTGGGCAAGGAGTGTTGGGGGGTGTGGGTGCCATCAGAAAGGTGAAGAGTAGATATTCCTTGTCTCCACACAGCCACCTTCTGATTCTCCTTGAACATCCAAAGGTAAGAATCTCAGGAATCAAAACTTTTGCCAAGACAACAAGCATTCATCACTGCATGGTCTCACAGCAACTACACAGTAATGGCGTCTATGCCCTTGTAATTCATATACCTCTCCCTGTTGACTGAAAGGGGAAGACTTGCACAGTCCTGCATGTATCGTGTCCCTCTCCACTAAGCTCTTTGACATTTGTGGTGTGTGGCAGGTGTTGGTCCTGCGCAGTCATGCATGTGTACTGATGTTCTCCATAGATCACTAGGAATTCCCCTTTCTCCTGCTTCTCCCTTCTTTGAAACAACAAAATGTAACTGCCACTCATCACAAATCCATCCTGTCACTGCCTGAATACTGCAGTAGTAAACAAACTAGATAATATTTAGATATTCCCTCCGTCTTTAATGGGTGTGACTGTTTCAAAGTTTAATGCAACTGTGACTCTCACTGGCAGTGTTGTCAAGGTGACGAATGCCTTGTTTAGTCACACTTACCTCAGACATTATTCCTAGGTGAGGCCAAGGCATGAATAGTGCTTTCTGAAAACAAGTGCTGGACATAGCTTTCAATGCAATGTCCTCCTCCAGCTACTCCCATTTGGTGAATCTTTCCCACCCTTTAGCATCTGCTCCAGTTACTGGCAGTGCTGCAGTCTCAGATAAACTACATCCCCTATAGAACTCCCATATCGTTTGGATACATTGGGGGCAAAATCCTCTGACCTCTCATGCATTACCTCACCTAATAAGCCTCGGTATATCAACAAATTTCCTCCAAGTACCTGTAATGCCAGCACAATTGGGTATCCATGATGCAGCTGAAAGAATGTGCAGCAGTGAGTCATTAGTGCAAACATTCACTGGATCTCCATGGTGCAAGGCTGAAAGATGAACAGCACAACTTTATTTCTGTTGTGTTCAAGCTCATTACAAGTTACTGTTCAATTGAGTGGAAATATCTCAAATAGTGTAGAAATCATCCACATTACTCAAGAATATTTGGTCATTATTTCTATCTGAAATACATTGCTGTATCTTGTTTTAATTGACATATATTTCCATTAAAAACAAAACTTTTGCCTCCCCATACCCACCAATCAACCTGCTGGTTTCCCCCCAAGCTTCTGCAGATGGTCTTGAATTATTTCTAGGATACAATTTCAACCTTGTCAGTTATTTTTTGGCACTTTCTCCAAGTCACCATTATTTTTGTATATGTTAAATTAGTGAATCTTCGCAACCTGTGTGACCACATTTACCAGAGTGCATTGGTTGACATCCGGATGAGAACTTAGGAGGTGTGCTTAGTCAGTTTGCAGATGATACTCAGTTTGGTGATAAGGTCGACAGTGAAGAAGGTTAAGGACCAAGGGCAGGCAGAAGGGATTAGATTAATTTGACAGCATGTTTAGCAATGACATTATGGGTCAAAGGGTCCGTTCCTGTGCTGGACTGTTCGATGTTTTATGAGTAATAAATGTGGAGCAGCAGTTATAAAGATGGTATTTGGGCAGCAGTGGGTATAGGTTTGAGAATTTACCATGGCTAAAATTTCAAAATGCCTCTTAGCCATGTTATTGCTGCAAAAAACTGCATTCATGTTGGTCCAGTTCTTACTTTTTTCTTAGCAGCTTTTTCTGGAAAATCTTTAATTCTGCAGATGCATTGCCGCACTGATGTAGTGACCTTGCTCAATGACGTGATGCTTTCTGACTGTGAACAATGAGTTTAAAGTCTGACCTGAAAATACAGACTGCAGTTTAAATGCAGAGTTTCAGACAACAAGAGATGGAGACAGTGACAGAGGAAAAGCAGATACAGAAGGACAAAATGATTGCATGTTAAGATAGAGACAGATCAGGACATACTGAAGAATAAAAAAAACAAGAAATCTCAGTGGTAGTGTGGTGAAAGCAGATTCAACAGTCACCTTCTGAGGGCAAATAAATTCTGGAGGAGAAGGACTGCAGGGTTTTGTGAAAAGAGGTGTTGGGGTGAGGGGAGTCGAATGAACTGGATTGGTTTCTGACTGACGTGGTCCACACTCAATTGTGGCAAATAATGATTAATGATTTTAACAGAGAAGTTAATTATTGCTGAACTGAATGACTGAATGGAAAGTAAAATCGCTGAGACTTCAATTAGCTTGCCTCGATTCTTGTACAAGGGTTCACACATGAAAGGATTTGATACATCCAGGTCAATGAAGTACAGTTGTTTCTTTGGTAGCCATCTTTAGGCTAACACTAGCACTGAGGTGTAAAGGTGAATTAAATCAGTAATAAAATTCAAACAGTGTGTCGATTTCACAGGTGCAATGAGAGTGAAATTTCACTCCAATAATGTAGATGTTCCGGAAGCAGTAAAGATACCTCAGGCTCTTTGCACCAGAGAATGTTTGATATGAAATGTCAATGTATGTTGAATATATGACACGAAACTGAAAGCATAATGAGACACCTTAAATTGACTTGTACAGTATGAGAAAGAAAGTGAACTGTACAGCACTCTAACTGATGTAAACTTTGACCTGTTATGTCATTAGAACAAAGAATGTAAGAAATAGAAGCTGGAGTAGGCCATCTGGCTCCTTGAGTCAGCTCCACCATTCAACAAGATCATTGCTGATCTTTTCACGGATTCAGCTTCACTTACCCGTCTGGTCACATTACACTTAATTCCTTTACTATTCAAAAATATATTTTTGCCTTAAAAATATTCAATGAGGTAGCCTCAACTGCTGCACTGGAGACCAAAATTGTACACTGTACTTGAGGTGTGGTCTCACCAGCACAACATATAACTGCAGCATAACCTCCTTGTTTTGAAACTTCAGTGAAGGTCAATATTCATTTGCCTTTTGAATTACCTGCGACACTTGCAAACCAACGTTGTGTGATTCATGCACAAGGACTCCCTCTGCATGGCAGCATGCTGCAATTTTTCACCATAATAGCTCACTTTGCTGTTCCTACCAAAATGGATGACCTCACGTTTCCTGACATTGTACTCCATCTGCCAGAACTTCCCACTGAATTAACCTATCTATATCTCTCTGCAGACTTTGTGTCCCCTGCATACCTTGTTCTACCACTCATCTCAGTGTCATCTGTGAACTTTGACATACCATACTTGGTCCAGAACTTCAAATCATCAATGTAAATTGGAAACAAATGTGGCCCAACATGGATCCCTGAGGCACACCACAAGCCACTGATGTCCAACCAGAAAAAACTCCCTTCTATCTCCACTCTTCACTTTCTGTTCACTAAGCAACTCTCTATCCATGCTAATATATTACCTGTAATGTTGTCCCCCTTTATCTGATGCACCAGCCTTTTGTGCAGCATCCTGTCGAATATCTTCTGGAAGTCCAAATACATCACATCCACTGGTTCCCTGTGTTCTTTTGCAAACTATTATGAATAAAGCTTTGTTTTGAATAACACAAAAGTAAGCCCAGCAGCTACAGTTGTCAACTGACATACTGACAGAAGCAAATTCTCAAACAGCAGTTTCATATCTGAAACCTGCATTTTACAATTTCTGCAAGCCAACTTCTATCTTCTACAACCTGGCCTCAGTGTGGGCTCAGATTCTTGGCTTTGGCTCTGACCAGATGAAGTGCCCTTTCATCCTAGTGTGGATTCCTGTCTCCCCAACATGGCTTCCTCCTGGCCCAATTTGGCTTCCTCTCAGTCTCGTGAGGTAGTTTCAGCCCTGGGGTGGCAATCTCCCTCATCAGCGTTTCAGTCTTTCACCCACCCAGTGTGGTGGTCTCCTGGCCTGGCACGACTGCCTTCTGGCACAGTGTGACAATCTCTCAGCAGGCTGTGGGAGTTTTTCAGTTTGGTGTGGCCTGAGCATGGACTTCCAGCCTTGAGGTGATTCAAGGCCCAGCATAAACTGGAGGCAAAATGGACTGGGATGGAAGGACTATTACTTGAACTTTTTATTCCTCTGTTTTGCTCATTTATTCCTATGATCTGTAAGGCTGGACTTTATACTTCTTTATTTTTCTAAATTGTTCCAAAAACTTGTACTGAAGAACTGTACCTAGCTACCTTGAAACTAGGATGACGCGTAAGCAGTGACTTGAAAAACTTTTCACTGTATTCATTTGAGTACATTTGACAACGAAGTTAATTCACTTCAATTCTGGCTTTCCAATATTTTTTCAGATGTTTGTGTGATTTGCTGCCCCCAAGTGGATCCACTCTGTTACAAGTGCACAAGAGTGGTTGGTCTTAATAACAGATGAAAGAGAACAGGCCCATCCACCCCGGAGTTTAGAAGAGTGGGAAGTATTTTCAGAGAAAAATGTCAACATCTGAGAATACTTGGCAGGGTAGATGTTGAGAGGATGTTTCCCTAGCTTGAGAGGCTAAAACTAGAGTCAGATCCTCAGGTCTGATGCAAGGAGAGACTTCTTCACTTCGAGAATTATCTTGCCTAGAGGATGAAGGATGCTGAGTTGTCAAGATTGACAGTGACAGATTTTAAGGGAATAAGGTGCTATATGAACAGATGAAAAAGGAACAGAAGCCAGAGGCCCCTTGAACCTCCTCTGCTGTTCAATAAAATCAGGTGGTCCCTGACTTGAGGATTCTCATATGTGCAACCAGGATTCCATATTACTACTCATTTAACGGATCTGACATGCGAACATTGGAGTCATAAAGTCATATAGCATGCAAGTCGACCCTTCGGTCCAACTCGTCCATGCTCACCAGATATCCCAAATTAATCTAGTCCCATTTGCCAACATTTGGCCCAGATGCCTCTAAACTCTTCCTATTCATGTACCCATCCAAATGCCTTGTAAATGTTGTAATTGCACCAGACGCCACCATTTTCTCTAGCAGCTCATTCCAGGTATACACCACCCTCTGTGTGAAAAAATTACCCCTTAGGTCCATTTTACATATTTCTGCTCTCACCTTAAACTTATGCCCTCTAATTTTGGATCAGCCTACCCAGGGAAAAGACCTTGGCTATTCACCCTATCCATGCCCTCATGATTTTATAAACTTCTAAGGTCGCCCATCAGCCTCCAAAGCTCCAGTGAAAATAGCCCCAGCTTCCTCAGCCTCTCCCTACAGCTCAAGCCCTCCAACTCTGGCAACATCCTTGTAGATTTTTTCTGAACCCTTTCAAGTTTCACAACATATTTCCAATATCAGGGAAAGCAGAACTGCATGCAGTATTCCAAAAGTGGCCTAACCAATGTCCTGTACAGCCACAACATGACCTCCCACCTCCTGTACTCATGCACTGACCAATAAAATCAAGTTCACCACGTGCAGTCTGAACTGCCCTGTCTGCCTGGGACTCTACAGAATTCACTCAGAACCCAAGAACTGCCCATAACTCCACATTCCTGTCTACCCAGACAACTTTTCACATGCTTGCTTGTCAAGTGTAAATTTCTGCTTTAAAACATCCAAATCCTTTGCTCACACTGGCATTTGACGGAGAGTTCAAAAACTCATCTCTGTCTTAAATGGGTGACTCCTTACCTTGAAACAATGGCCCCTGGTTCTAGATTCTTCCACAAAATGAAACATTCTTTCCACCTGACACTTACATAATGACTCAGGAAATTCAGGTCACCTGTAACTGTTCTAAACTTCATTACATATAAGCAGAGATAAAAGTATCAAACCTCTAATGATGAGACAACCTCCCATTTCAGGTATTCATCAGGTAAACCTTCTGCGCACTGCTTCCAATGCAGTTACATCCTCCTTAAATCAGGAAACCAAGAGTGAATGAATACTCAGACGTGGTCTCACCAACACTCTATATAATTGACAAAAACTTCCCGACTTTCATCTTCATTTCCTTATTTACTTTCATTTCTGTGATGTTACTTGGATTCTGTACAGTGAAAACTGATGCAAAATACTTGTCACTTCATCTGACGTTTCCTTATTTTCCATTATCAATCCACCAGGACCACTTTCTGTGTAAGATGAATCCTCACTTTGTGCAGTCCTTCTGTTTAAAATATCTATTTTTTAAAACATATCTAGCTAGCTTTCGCTCATGCTCATACTTTTTTCTTCTTATTAAGCTTTTAGTCATTCTAGATGGTTATTATATTTTGTCTGGTCTTCTAATTAACATATACTCATCCATGTTTGCTCAATTATATGTTTTTTTCTACAAGATTGATGCAGTCTTTAACATTTTTTGTTCAGCACTTGGTCCTCCCTTGGAATTTTTCATTGATGTTGGAACATATCCTTCATATTCTGAAATATTACATAAGTGCCTGCCACTGTATCTGTATGATGTATGCATCACCAAATTTGTCAGTTCACTTTAGCTAATCCTGCTTTCACCATCTCATAATTGCCTGACTTCACTTTAAAATATTATTCTTGGACTCATCTTCTGGTAACTCGATGTAGCTTGCAATCACATTATAATATGTTTAATCATGGGTTAGGTGGGAAGATGGAATTGAGGTGGAAGATCAGTTGTGATGTTGTGGAATGGCAGAGCAGGCTGGAAATGTGACTTTCTCTAATCCTTTTCTTGTACAAGTAAGTGTTGTTATTCACAATCAAGACTGTGAGGCAGTATGACCAAGTTCCAACTGATTATGTAAGAGTACTTGTTTTCTAGAAATTAAAGGTCACAAACTTATTTTCTTCTACACAAGGATTTTCTCAAAAGACGAAGTTCATTCAGTACAATAATTCACTGACCATATATTCCTTTGTAAGTAGTCAATGTGTGAATATTCATGTTGAACCTCAATATACTTGAAATTATGGTGGCATGATGGCTCAGTGGTTAGCACGGCTGCCTTGCAGTGTCAGGGACCTGGATTCAGTTTCATCCCCGGATGACCGTCTATGGAGTTTGCCTATTCTCCCTGTGACTGTGTGGGTTTTCTGTGGGTGTTCTAGCTACCTCCCACAGTCAAAAGATGTGTATGTTAGATAGGTTAGTTCAGCTAAATTACAGTCATAGAATCATACAGCATAGAAACAGACCCTTTGGTACAAACAGTCCGCGCCAGCCATAATCTCAAACTAAATTAATCCCACCTGAATGCGCTTGGCCCATAAACCTCCAAACGTTTCCTATTCATGTACTTCTCTAAATGGCTTTTAAATGTTCTAACTGTAGTCACGTCCATCACTTCTTCTGGAAGTTCATTCCACACAGGAGCCACTCTGTGTAAAATAATTGCCTCTTATGTTTCTTTTTAAGCTTTCTCCTGTCACCTTAAAAATATGCTCCCTAGTCTTGAAATCCCCCACCCTCAGGAAAAGACACCTGACATTCACTTTATCTATACTCCTCATTAATTTATACATCTCAAAAAAGTCACCTCCCAACATGCTACGCTCCAGTCAACAACATGCCAGCCTACCCAGCCTCTTCTTGTTACTCAAACCCTCCATTCCTGGCACATCCTGGTCTACACCTTATGAAATGGGTGCTCTGGTTTCATCCCAAAGGCCAAAGATTAACCATAGAAAATGCAGGTTATGGGGATAGGGTAGGGGATGTGTTTGGATGGGACAATCCTTGGAAATCATGTGGACTCAATGGACTGAATGGCCTGCTTCCACTCTGTAGGGATTCTACTATTCTATCACTGGACAAAGTGCAAACAATTTGTCATTTAGTTGTTGACAATTATTTTGAAACAAATGGGAATCACAATTTAATCTGTGAATCACATTTGAAATAAAAAGACTTCAGTATATATCAGTGAAATATTTCTCAAGGCTTTTATACCAGCATGGAGATTCACTCAAGTCAGAGGCAGCTGTGTGACCATCAGTCAAAATCCTCTGTTCAATGCTCAAACAGCAGACCCATTTGCAAAATGCACAATGTATTTATAAGACAGACACTGAAATATACAGTACGGTACAGCAATCACCATAGATATATATCCATGCAAATGATTTTCTTAGTAAGAATATGCATGAGACAGACAATATGTATGGGGAAGTATGACAGTTTCTTCAGGCAGTATGAGTGGGGAAGAAAGTTATACATGCTTGTGTTCTTGCTAACCAACCAAGCACAGTCACCTCACCTTCATTTCTTCTCTCTTTCAGGCCAGGCTATCCAGAAGCAAACTGATTGTATGTTTTCCAGATTGCAATTGCGGGTGCCCATTAAGAAGTCTAAAAGAAAAACGAAAGAATTGAAAACCTGGAGACTGTGAAGTTAACAAGAACAATCCATTTCTTATCAATTTTGATTGTCATGGAGAAACAAACCATAAATATACTATTGCCGTCAGGAAGCAGAATGAAGAAATGTCACACAGATCCTGCAAGTTGAAATTTTTCACAAGGTGTTAGTTCTGTCAAATAAATAACTCAAGTTCTCTCTCAAAGCTCATCGTGTCATCAATATTTACAACATGGCTGGATTAACACAATCAAAAAGCTGACACAAGTCTCAATTTTATTTCAACACAAATCTGTAAAGTTTATCCCAGGACATTGTGAGAAGCTAGGGAAGAAATTGTGGGACCCCTAGCAGAGATACTTGTATCATCAACAGCAATGGTAATCTGCTAGAAGACTGGAGATTAGCTAATGTACCATTATTTCAGAAACGCTACAAGGGAAAAGCCAGGGAACTATAGACCAGTGAGCCTGATATCAGTGGTGGGTAAGTTGTTGGGGGGATTGTGAGAGATAATGTTAACTCTGTTTCATCCTGGTCTACACCTTATGAACTGGGTGCTCTGGTTTCATCCCAAAGGCCAAAGATTAACCATAGAAAATGCAGGTTACGGGGATAGGGTAGGGGGTGTGTTTGGATGGGACAATCCTTGGAAATCATGTGGACTCAATGGATCGAATGGCCTGCTTCCACTCTGTAGGGATTCTACTATTCTATCACTGGACAAAGTGAGAGATAGGATCTACATACATTTGGAAAGGCAAAGACTGATTAGAGGCCATCAGCATGGCTTTGTGTGTGGGAAACCGTGTCTCATTAATGTTAATGGGTTTTTTGAAGATGTGTCCAAGAAGATAGATGGAGGCAGAGCAGTAGACATTGACTGTATGGACTTTAGCAAGGCCTTCAATAAGGTTCTGTGTGGTAGACTGGTCAGTAAGGTTGGATCACAGAGGATCCAGGGAGAACTGGCCAATTGGACACAAAATTGACGTTTTACATCAGTTTCAGAATTTCCAGTTTGCAGGCTCTAGCCTAGGGTTGCAGGTGCATCGTTCCTAGAAAGTGGTGTCATAGGTACACAGGGTGGTGAAGACAGCATTTGGGATTGCTGCTTTCATTGGTCACAGCATTGAGTACAGGAGTTGGGGCATCAAAATAAAAGCAAAATACCGTGGATTCTGAAAAAACTGAACAAATGCACAGAATGCTGGATCAGCATATCTGGCAGCAATTGTGGAGAGAGAAACAGAGTTAACATATCCAGTCCGTTCAGTCTCATCTGTTCCTCTGTCCAGAAAAACTGTCAGAACTCCTGAGTTTCTACATCATTGACTGTGTTTGGTCATTTTCCTTCTCTGCTTCCGTAAAACATCTGTGAAATGGTGACAGTGCAAGCTACTAAGGTTTATAACTGGGTCACAATTGATAAAAACAATTTAGCATTGCAGTATATCTGTAAATGATTAAGTTCAGAAAATTAGGTAAAAGTTCACTCAAAAGTTCATTTTACAATCTATACAATATCTGATGTTCCAGAAAACTATTGCCAGGAATGTGATATAGTTGCACCAGACATGTGACACAGATATCAATGCTGCACAGACTGAACTCAGTGATAAGAAACTCTTGAGAGCTTATCACTGAACATTTGCTTCAAGTGAAATGTTGGACTGAACTCCACACTGAAAACATTTCTGGGGAAAACATGGCATTGTCACTGGATACCTTTTTGGTTCCTTGAAATGAAGATCTTTCTCATTTGTCTGGCCATCTTCTGCTCATAGACAACAGTAGATGCTGGATACAAAACAGTGACAGCTAATTACGTGACTACAATAGCACCTCTTTTGCAGTTACTATGTGCTCAGGTGTCTTTAAAGAGAGAGCATGCAATATTCAATGGCACACATGAGGCTTTCTGAGGTCAGCAAGCACTGGGAATGCTGGGGTGTATTATTTCCCCCGACTAATTTTAATTTCCTGCCCTTATTTTCTTCCTTACCTACAGTGATCTAATGGTCTGGTTGTTTTCTTTCAACTCAGCTCAATTAGTTTGTTCTTCTAACTCTTGCCAAGGAGTAATATACATAATATATATGAAGCAATAGTCAGCTAGAACATGGATGGGTTTTTATGGCATGCACTTGGCTGAAATAAAATTCAAAGAGAACTTGGACTTTGTGCAAAAGCATTTTGCTTCTTCAAAAAAAAACACAAGTGGTGCTGAGCTACACCACAAAGAAAAGTTCACCACAAAATTTGTTGATAATGTTCCTAGGCCTCCAATAATCAGCTGTTTCTGGCTTGATAAATAGCACTGTCTGCAAGAATCTGGGAGTGGCTGTTATTGAAGTAGGGGAGGAAAAAAACAGAACAAAACTACATGGGAGTGATTTTACCAGAAATTGACTAATTATCAGTTTTGGTGAGTTTCCTTGAGTGACTTTTCTTATATGATCTTCCCAGACTAGCTTCATTACTAACATATCTATTGCACCATCCTTACTGTATTCTCCCACTAAGCGGTAATGTAGTGCCCACCACTGTGGCCTCTCAGGAATCATGGTAACAGTGCCATTTATAATGTACCTGGTTAAACAGTGGCCTGTTCTTCACAGGTCCTATCAATTGGATTGGACATATTGAACAGAGGGCAGTTGGCATCCTACTTTGCTTCTGGGGTCCAGAGGTCATTGTGTGAAATAACTCCCCAGAGGCTGATATCCTGTCACCCTTTATTTATAAAGCACAGTACACTGGTTGTGGCCAACCAACCCAGAGTCAGTTCTCCTAACTGAAGCGATTTGAAATCTCTTGGTAACATCTGTCAGCCAGGGCTTTCCTGATTGGCTCAGGTTAATAATCCCAATCAAAGATCTCAGAGTCAACAAGATCCATCTGGTTCCAATCACTACTGCATATAATGTCTGTTGCGCATTAAATGCTTTAAAGATGGAAGGCTGGAGAAGGAAGCTGTGTGCTGGAATTTTCAGATCTGACTTTCATATTGGGAAATTGTCATCATTGGGTTTTTATCCAGCATGTGGGAGAATGGAAAACTGCTTTTAATGAGATTGGATGAGTTGATAATGAAGATGTTAATTTATGGGAATGTATATAATTAGGTTGCTTACCACTCATGAGTGAGAATTTCATCTCCCCATTCAACACTTGGTTGGAAAATGGGACATTTTTCTCTTCTTACAATGCAATTCTCTCCAGCTTTCTTGCCAATGCTGAAATTGTTCAGTTGCTGGGAAGATTCTGGTCATCTCCAGGAAACATACATTACAGTGACATTTAAAGCAAGTTGAAAGATCTAGAAGCATGTTCCCAGCCTCTCTGACTTTCTTTTCCTGTGAACATTGCATCATCAGCTCTTCTGGGGTGTTGAAGCCAAATCTGTTTAATTCCATCTGCCTTTATTTGTTAGATTCTAAATCCTTTCAGCCATAAAGGACATTCAGCTGATCATCCAGCTGGGTTCATGAAACAATTTATTGCACAAAACAGTGAGTAAGGTTGATGTTTTTTCATATTTTCTCTTAATGTGGAAATGAACCTTTTCATTGGTGCTATTGTTCAGTGGTTTGATGCCACATGGTGTGTTTGAATTCTTTACATATTGTTTAAGGAGAAGGCAAAATCAAGACATGTTTTCAAGTTTAGTTTTCAAAGTAATGGCATTTATTATACATGACTAAATAATAATAACTGTACAGTACTTGGTACTCATACTCAGACCAGACATTCTCATTATTACATTCATTAAAGACATTTTCTTGTGTACTGATGTCTGTGTGCTGTCTTCTTGAAACACCACTGCAGAATGCTTCTGGAATGTATAAAGTGTTCATGGCATTCTTTCAACATGTTCTAAAGCTTCCCGGTATGTAATATCTATACTGACTAATGTGCATTTGTGAGACCTCATCAGAGATTTGCTCCAGGGTCCCATAGGCCTTACACTACAAGTACTCGAGCTTTCTTCCCCTCATCATAAACAAAAATCAGTATGCTCAAATTAGTTACCTCTCGTAACTCACTTAATAACATTGACTGGGCATTTTTTGTCCTTTTCTTTAATCCTGCTCAATGATTTGATTCATCTGTGTCAATATGAGAGTGAGGTGAGTCTATTCCAAGATACAAAAATACTGAAGGTCAAGTCGGTGATTTGGTTTGTTCTATGCTGCATTTTGTTAAATCAGAGATTCAATTAATTTTGCTGAAGCAACTTGCAGTGATGTGACTGTTTCGATGTATGTGAATTTTCATTGGTGTTGGCACATGTGACATAGAACATAGAACATTACAGCACAGTCCAGGCCCTTTGGCCCTCGATGTTGTGTCGACCTGTCAGACCGATCAGAAGCCCATCTAACCTGCACTATTCCATGTATGTCCATATGCTCATCCAATGATGACTTAAATGTACCTAAAGTTGGCGAATCTATAACCGTTGCAGGCAAAGTGTTCCATTCCCTTACTACTCTCTGAGTAAAGAAACTACCTCTGACATCCGTCCTTTATCTTTCACCCCTCGAGTTAAAGCTATGCCCCCTCGTGCTTGCCATCACAATCCTAGGAAAAAGGCTCTCCCTATCTAACCCTCTGATTATTTTATATGTTTCAATTAAGTCACCTCTCAACCTCCTTCTCTCTAATGAAAACAGCCTCAAGTCCCTTAGCCTTTCCTCATACATTGCTCAGATAAACTGTTTATCTGCTTAGATCATTTATTGTGCTTTGTGTACAATTCTTTGCATAATGCTCTTCATTAAATGGAATTTTTGCTACATATTTCATCAACAGTTTCCTGGTCTCCAAATCCAATTCTATTTGGTATGCTCTCGTTCTCAAGTTAGATGCTATTTCGATTGAATTCCAATGACTAATTGACTTAAGGCAACACCTATTCTGACACAGATGGGCTCTTGTCATAAGCTTCCATGCTGCATTGATCAGATAGTATAGAAAGAATGGTTAATTAAGCTCTGTATAGATGCTCCTGAAAGTTGTTTCCTGCGATTAAAGTGTGATCTCATCTGCATCTTAATGTTTCTTGAAGTGAAATATTGATCAAAAGTTGTCAAATTTGTCAAATGTAATTTGTTTCGCATTATCTATTGCAAGTGTGACACATAATTTGATGTCATTCCCATGTTATAGATAAGTATGCTAACTTATTCTACTTGATTTGGGTTCCACTGCTGAAGCTGTTTGAAATCTTTGGAATTGAGCATCTTCCTACATCTGTCAGTTTGTTGATCTATCAAACGGATCTGGTACCTTGGAATTTTCTGGTGGAAAACTTGGCATTGGCAAGTTTCGTTGTATTGCATGATTGTTGACATTCGCTTAAAAGTTGTTAATTTTCTTCCTGACTTGTATCATCAATGTTAGGATTTTGTTCTTCTTGTACCATAATTAATTTTGTTATATTCTTATGATCATAGTTGTTGCTGAATAATTTTTGTTATAAAGTTTGTTGTTGTAATGCTAAATTTAAAGCTTTTCAAGTTTCTTAAGATGTCATGAACTTCACGGTGAGGATCCGATATTATGACAAGCAGTTTGGATTTTATCAATGATTTTTGTCAAGTAAATAATTGAGAAATATATTAACTCTGTGAGCAGTCTTCACTATGTTGCTCAGACTAATTTTTCGTATTTTTTAAAATTCATTCGTGGGATAACAGGGTTGCTGGTGAGTTAGCATTTATTGCCTGTCCCTAGTTGCCCTTGAAAAGGTGGTGGTGAGCTACCTTCTGGAACTGCTGGAGTCTGACTGCTGTGGATTGACCCACAATGCTTTTAGGGATGGAATTCCAGGATTTTGACCCAGCAAAAAATAACCCTTTTATGTCCTTTCCCCCCAATTGCCTGAATCTGCTTCGGATGTCTGCAGATTGACCTGTTATGTTGAGTACTCGATTTGGATTTCCCTCCTGAGCAGACAATGGGCTTTTCTGCTGTCAATGTCTTTTGAATATGAAATAAGCCTTGTTTCTCCTAATGCAGATTGAAAATCTTTTTTTAAGACTCAGTGTTCTGGTATTTTCTCTGGAATTATGTTCCAGACAGAGTCCTTCAGTGCTGCAATTCAGCTCTGTGGCTTTTTGTTTCTGGCTGCTGATCGGTCTCAAAATTGCAATGGTGATTTTTATTGAAAAGTAATTTTTTAAAAAATTTTTCTCTTCTCCGGATGATCTTAGCTCTGCTTCTGGCTCTTCATTGCTTCCATGATTTTCTAGGCAGTATATCACATTGCTACCACCATCTATTGCTGTGTGGTTCATTGGCACATCCAGAGCTTGCACTCTTTACAGGTTTATTGAGGGGAAGCTGAATGAAGGAGTGTTTTCAGGCTTAGACTTCAAAATAACTGTACACGATCATCATTGATATACCAGCCTCTTTCTATGTTCGTATCCATGTTCTGTTAGATTCCTGGAAATAGTATTGCCAGCTGATTCTCAGAGTATATTAAGTTCTACTATGTTCTTCCAGGGCGCCCAACCTCCATTCGCTCTGTTGCATTCATGTTAGGCCAAGTGAAGATCCTTGACACCATGGTAAGTTTGTTCCGGGGTCCCAATGCTTGGACACAACCGTGGCAACCAACTGCTGCTCCCAAATCAAGGTAATTACTGAAGTGGAGAGAAAAGGGCATGTTCCAATTAAGGGAAAATTTGTCCAATTTTATGTCCTGTGCTCCATCTCAAGGAATTGGAATGTTCTGCCCCGTATTTCTATGATACCTCATTGGTAGTAAAGTACATTGGGAAGATCTGTTATGAAAGAATTATGCAAATGTATGCCATCTCCATGCTTCTGACCATCTCCAACACATCCCTCACCTTCCCGGACGTTTCTGTCTCCATCACAGGCAACCACCTACAAACTGTCCATTTCAAGCCCACTAACTCCCACAGCTACCTGGAATACACCACCTCCCACCCACCTTCCTGCAAAAATTCCATCCCCTATTCCCAATTACTTCACCTCTGCCGCATGTGCTCCCAGGATGAGGCATTCTACTCCTGTACATCCCAGATGTCCTCGTTCTTCAAGGACTGCAGCTTACACCACCTGCTCTCCACTGCGGCGGTTGGGGGGGCAGGGTCGAGAACGCCCTCAACCGTATCTCCCGCATGTCCCACACCTCATCCCTCACACCCCACCCCTGCAATAACCGCCCAAAGAGAACCCCCCAGTCCTCACATACCACCACACCAACCTCCGGATACAATGCATCATCCTCTGACACTTCCGCCATCTACAATCCGACCCCACCACCCAAGACATCTTTCCAACCTCACCCTTCTCTGCCTTCTGGAGAGACCACTCTTTCTGTGACTCCCTTGTCCGCTCCACACTCCCCTCCAACCCCACCATACCTAGCACTTTCCCCTGCAACTGCAGGAAGTGCTACACCTGCCCCCCACACCACCTCTCTCACCCCCATCCCAGGCCCCAGGATGACTTTCCACATCAAGGAGATGTTCACCTGCACATCTGCCAATGTGGTATACTGCATCAGCTGTACCCAGTGTGGCTTCCTCTACATTGGGGAAACCAAGCGGAGGCTTGGGGACCACTTTACAGAACACCTCCGCTCGGTTCACAATAAACAACTGCACCTCCCAGTTGCAAACCATTTCAACTCCCCGCTCCCATTCCATAGACGACATGTCCATCCTGGGCCTCCTGCAGCGCGATAACGATGCCATCCGTAGGTTGCAGGAACAGCAACTCATAGTCCACTTGGGAACCCTGCAGCCCAATGGTATCAATGTGGATTTCACCAGCTTCAAAATCTCTCCTCCCCCCACTGCATCCCAAAACCAACTCAGCTCATCCCTGCCTCCCTAACCCGTTCTTCCCCTCACCTCTCCCCTCCTACCTCAAGCCGCACCTCCATTTCCTACCTACTAACCTCATCCCACCCCCTTGACATGTCCGTCCGTCCTCCCCGGCTTGACCTATCCCCTCCCGACCTCCCCACCCATACTCTCCTCTCCACCTATCTTTTCCTCTATCCATCTTCAGTCCGCCTCCCCCCCCCCTCCCTATTTATTTCAGAACCCTCTCCCCATCCCCCTTTTCTGATGAAGGGTCTAGGCCCGAAAAATCAGCTTTTGTGCTCCTGAGATGCTGCTTGGCCTGCTGTGTTCATCCAGCCCCACACTTTGTTATCTCTACAAATGCATGCCTTTCTCTTTCACTGGAAGGAAGCTTTGCACTTCATTTCATTCTGCAGCAACCTTAATTCTTGCATCATGATCTTTAATACTCCCTTTCTGTGACCAGTTTTCTCTCATTGTTTATACTGTTGTGCCAGCTAAGTATGTTTGTTGCATTCTTAAATCTGAGTTGGCTGTAGAATTTTGAACCTCAAGTTCAGGGAAGAAAAAAAAATGTGGGAGACCTGCCTGAATTGAGTTGGAATCATTCAAATCTTGAGGTCATTAAGGCATGGAAAAGGCTCTCAGCAGATGAGTTGATGCGGGAATTGAAATGGGGATTTAGAGATTATAAAGGCAGTCTTGATGAGGGAGCAGCTATGTAAGCATAACATAAACTTGGAGTAATACATGACATTCAAGTTGTGAACAGCATGGATTGGATTCAGATTGTTGCCAGGGAGTGGAACAGAATCAGTGGGTTTAGATCAAAGTTTATAGCAGGGGTCAAAAACAGTGTCTACCGTGTTCTCAGTACATAAGTATAGAAAATGTACACTCATCCAGCACTACATGTTGGAAAATTAAACTGATAATTTACAGACAGAGGAACTGAAGAGAGGTAATGGTGAGGCTATGCTGTTTTTGTGAGTGTGAAAGTGAAACTTAAAACTTGTTTTAGATAATGTTGCCTTGGAGCAGCATGCAGATAATAATTACAAGGAAGCAAAGGACATCATCCCCTGAGAAAAAGAACAGGAAATGACATTGCCAACGCAGGAAATGACATCACCAACCCAAGGAAACCTAACCAGATAAATAGAAAGCAGGACATAACACCAGTGCTTCGTTGGAGGCTCACTGATGTTACCTAGAATGGCGATGAAATGACTGAAAACTAACCTTCCAGCTCAGTGAGCAAACTCACATCCAGAACCTCAACCTGAGCTACAAATCTTCTCAACTCGAAGCAAAGGATAGATCTTTGGGGCATGACAGAGAGCATGGTGAGGAAATGGGAAGGGAATCCATTGCAGGTGATTATTTTGTCTTGGTTAAATCATGAGCATTGGAACTGGAAAATGCTGTCAGTCGAACTTGGATGACAGTGGAGAGCTTTTTGAAGAGGATGGTACAGTGAACTCCTCTGCTGCAACCAACTGTACTAATGCAAGAATATCGTGTTGAGTGTCCATGACCTAGATTGGCAGAGCAGGCTAATGGGGCTGAATGGCCGATTCTTATCATCTTTCTCATTGCTTCTCAAATTGTTCTAATTTTTATTCTCAAAAAATCGTTAAATCTACAAACAGTATGAATTGTTTTAAATGGCTGAACTGTATTTGGGTTGATTATTCTCTGTTCTCTAATTGAGCTCAGTATCAAAATTATCTTCTCTTCCCAAATGCACGGTTCTTAGAGATTACTCTGCTTGAAGCAGAAATTAATGCAACAGCAATTTGTTGTTCTCTTGGTTTGTAGGGTACCTAACAACTCCCCTTTCCAATTCAGCTTCATTTCGTCAGAACAGAAGAAGTGTGCCTCACGTTAGTACTCCTCTGATCTGAATTATATTTGCACCCCACTTTCTATGTTTGCAGGAATTTTTGATCATTGCAAAATTATTTAATTTTTGCCCCTTAAATTCTGTTACCTCACTGACCTTGCAGCACTCAGCATTAAAACAATGTATTTTAATAATATTAAAATAACACTAACGCAATGACTCAGTGGTTAGCACTGCTGCCTCACCATTCCAGGGACCTGGGTTCAATTCCAACCTCAGCTAACTGTCTCTGTGGAGGCTGCACGTTCTCCTGCATCTGCATAGGTTTCCTCCTGCAGTCCAAAGATGTTCAGGTTAGACATCTCACCATGTTCAATTGCCTACAGTGTCCAGGGATATATAGGCTTGGTAGATTAGATTAGCCATGGGAAATGCACGGTGACAAGGATAAGGTAGCACGGCGAGTTTGGGGGGGGGATGCTATTCCTGAAGTTGGTGTGAATTTGTTGGCCCAACAAGTTTTCCACACTGTAGGGATTCTACAATATATTATGAAGCTTCATTTACTTCTAAAATTAATTGACAGCATAATTTAGACATTCTTAAAGTAATTTTGTATCATTCATTTTAAATAAAACTTGGCAAATCTGCAATGACTGGTTTAAAAAGTAAAATGTACAAAATAGAATGTCTCAAGTCCAGAAGGAGGTTATTTGATCAGTTGCTCCTTGAAATTCTTGAAACCATAAAATTGGTTGAACCAGTTGACTGGATATCCATTTATCAGAAAACAGGTGGTTAATCATGGCATTTTGAAAAACAATATTTCTCTGGGGCTCAGTCAAGGATGGACTGCTTATTGTGACATGACAGTTACCCTCTCAATGAGGGATTGCAAAAAGTGATTGAAAAGCAGACAGGATTCACATTTGGACACTCAGATGAGTCAGTCAAAAACAAAGAAGTAAATCTGCCACCTTACACCATTTTATCATCAAACCTACACTTGACTCCAATTCTGTGCTAAAAACTACCTGATTGACTCTCTGCCATGAAGTTGTCACAGCTGTTTGGGATGAGAACTCAAAGCTCAATTGTTATCCAGAGTCAAATGTAAAAACAGACAAAAAAATTCATTGCGAAGATAGAAAAAGTGGCTATGTTGAAAATTCAAACGAACTACCCAGCATCAAAAAGAGGAAGGACAGGTTCTTGCAATGATAAACATAAACATCTGGAAGATTTGGTTACTCATCTGAACATAAATCAATCCCCAATAATGGGAACTGCAGATGCTGGAGAATCCAAGATAACAAAGTGTGAAGCTGATGAACACAGCAGGCCAAGCAGCGTCTCAGGAGCACAAAAGCTGATGTTTCGGGCCTAGACCCTTCATCAGAGAGGGTCTAGGCACGAAACATCAGCTTTTGTGCTCCTGAGATGCTGCTTGACCTGCTGTGTTCATCCAGCTTCATGCTTTGTTATCATAAATCAATTCCTTGTCTTTTTTTGTTTTATAATTACTGATGATCTGCTGTGCCTTTATTGCAGGTTTTGTTTTTATAAGTGCAAATGACCTGGCAAAAACATGAGTATAAAATATATCCCTATCGAACACTTTAAAGTAGTGAAACACAAGCATCTTCACAGGAGCATGACCAAACAAATTTATAACAGAGCTAAATAACAAGTATTTGAACATCACCTGAATTGCTTGGTCAAAGATCGGGGTGCAGGATCTTTGCATGCTGACAGAACTGAAGGAGTGCATGTTGGCTGTCTGCAAATGCTTTTCAGTTTGACCTATTGTCCTGCAAACATTTTGTCTGCACCTCATACACTCCATTATTACAGCCACAATTTTATTTGCCTTCACCAAATTTTCAGGCCGTGCATTCCAAATCCAAGTCACTTATTGGGAAAATTTGCTTTTCATGTAAATTTTTTTAAAGCCAGGACATTAAATCATTGAGGTCCGGTCTTCAATTGTTCTGACTCACTTTTTCTCCACCAACTCTATCCAGGCATCTCATCTTTGAGAACATTTCCACAAAATCACCTCAGAAGAATAACTCCAATGTTTCCAAGTAAATGAAGTGCCTCAACCTTGAAACTGTTCTCTGAAGTCTTTTGTGCATCTTTTCTACAGTCGTCACATCATCTCCCATATACAATGTCCATAAGTGAACAAAACTGTTAAGATGAAGGCAGACAAAAATTTTATAAAGCTGCATCACAATCTTGTCTTTATATTCTGATTCTCTATGCAATTTTGCATCGAAGTGTTGTGTCTTCAGCAAATTTGGACTGCTGCCCTCCCAGGGATTAATTACAATCTCAAGATTGCTAACAGTTTGTTTTAGCTTAAAGCAGTTTGCATCATCAGCATGGCAGTGCAATCAGCCTCCAGAGCTGTCTTTTCTTCTTCTCCCTTCCTTTACTTACTGCTTGTTCTGAGCTCGGTCAGTATAGGCGGTGGTGAGTGGGCCCAGCGCAGGCCAAGTAACCCTTAACCCCAGTGTGGACCTTATTGCAACCGTGACTGAGGCCCTACTTACTGTTCCGAAGTATGCACATGATCTGGCATCAGAATCTGTGGCTGCGACAGTGGCAGAGTCTGTCGGTGAGGTAGGCCTAACATTGAAAGATGGCATCTGAGGATCTTTGACTTTGTTGTTCGTTGGTTCCAACGTAGTAGCAGCAAGACTGTGGTGGAGGAAAATTGGCTCAGTGGCGTAAGATAGCGCCTTAAGAGTGTCTACTTCAATGTTGGTTGGGTCCAGTGTAGGCAGTGGTGTGGTGTAACAGTAGACAAGGGACGGTGGCATAAGTGTCATTGAGCTGGGTCAGGACTGCTGGACTCTCTTTGAGCTATATCTTTGTCATATTCTTAAAACTAATCAAAATGGCACAGGATCATGGTAACGATGGAAATGTTTTTCATTGTATTTTACTATTTTTCCTCGCTGTAAAATACATGTGACAATGAAATCATTCATTCGGTCGGTAGCCATGAACTGACATCGAATTGGTGTACTTGATCTTCTAAGCAGATATCTGTTCTATAAGCAAAATGGTTCTTAATTGCACTCGCAGAGCATCTCCCATGCTGCTGCCGCAGTCTCATCTCATTCCGCAGTGTGAGTGGAAGGAAGTCATGACCTTACAAATCTGGGCAAACAAGTCTGCCAAATTTGAGACAAGGTCAAAAGTCACTCGACACCAGGTTATAATTCAACCGGTTTATCTGACGACACAAGCTTTTGGAGTCTCGTTTCTTCTTCAGGTGTCAGTCAGAGAGGTGGCATCAGACACAAACTGGAAGCAAAAGATCAAAGGGTCACATCACTGATAAGAATATACTAAACAAATCTAAGATGCAGTTAAATCTTTAATCAGTTGGAATGTTTTAACTGATTAAATGTGTAAACGTAAATTCCCAAATTGCTTTGAAGTCACTGTCCTTAGAGAACTGAAGGTTTTCTCAGTGTGAAAAAGAGGTGACATTTTACGTCAGGCCATACATTTTACATATGAGGCCTTATTTAGAATCTAGCTGCCTTCAAATAAACCTGTTGGACTATAACTTGGTGTCTAGTGATTTTTGACTCCAGTCAGCCCAACCCGTCACCTCCACAATCAAATTTGAGAAAGGTGTAGGGGGTAGTGACAGTTGGGATTAGAGACTTGGATGTCTTGAAGGGAGCAATGAAATAAATAGAGAAGGGGTGGGGCTTGGGAAGGTAGGTGGGATGATGATAGAGTGCAGGTAGGTGTAAATTGGTTAGTAAGGTGGGACAGAAGATGGACAAGTTGTGTCCGGTCAAGGAGGTGAGGATGAGAGGGAGAGTTGGTCATGGAATGAAGCTGGGGGTAGGGACATATTGAAACTAGTAAAGTCCACATTGTGAGCATTGGGTAGTAGGCTCCCAAGGTGGAATATGAGGTGCTGCTGCTCAAGTTTTTGGATGGTGTTATTGTGACACTGAAGGACACCCAGGACAGAAATGTCATCCAGGGAGTGGGCGGTGGAGTTGAAGTGGTTCACGACTGGAAGGTGTTGTTTGTCGTGAGCAGAGCGCAGGTGCTCTACAAAGTGGTCTCCAAGCCTCCGCTTGGTCTCACCGATGTGGAGGAGGCGACTCCTCCCTCCCCCATTTCTGCTCCTCCGATGCTGCCTGGCCTGTGTTCCTCCAGCTGCACACTGTGTGATGCTTGAGAACTAATGATTTTTGTAGATGCGACTGTCAGCCCAGAAAAACAGGAGGTTGCCTCGAAAGATAAAACTTTGGCCTTTGCAGACTATTCCTTGGTTATGAGTGAACAGAGACACATGAGGGCAGGAGGTGGTGGAGGAAAGATCTCAATTGGCAGTACGGCTCCTTTTAGCCGTCTTGCTCCGCCTCTGGTGAGTGCGGGTTGAAAAAGTGCAGCCGGGGGGGCCGGCTTTCCGACACGTCAGGACGCCTACAAAAAGCAACGGGGCGGGCATTCGCGTTAGGTGGCGGGCAGAGGGTGTTCGGGAGGGACGCTTTTCTTATCGAGTTTGACACTCACTTCGACGTCGAGAAATATCATCAAGATTGCAAGAGGCGGAGGGGGTACGGCAGAAGGAAAGGAAACTAGTGGCGGCGCCGCGTTTCTCCAATCCAGCGGGTCCGTGAGCTGAGTGCGTGGCTGGGCCCTGCCGGCTTCACCCCTCGACTGAATTCTCGTTTCGAGTTGTTTGAATTGGTGAGTCTGGTTGTCTCAGTCATAAAGGCTCGGCGGGAGGAAGCGAAGGAGAAAGGGCGTGAGTGTCCCTTTATAGTATTTACTTCAGGTTGGTGAAAGCGGTGTCCTGCCGCATGCGGTTGCAGCTTATTCCGGAACAATCCGGATACGGCTAGCCGGTCAGCTGTCGCGAGGCAGGGGAAGCTCGGACCGGCGTCAAGAGCGTGCGCCGGGGAGTGCAGGTGTGACGGAGGGCTTTTTTTTGGGGGGGGGAGCGATAATGGGGCTTGGTTAGGGGGTACAAGGTGGTCAGAATGGTTGTGGGTTCCGGCTCCTGACTGCGCGTAACAAGGGAGCGTACCGGTGCTGAGCCTGCGTCACAGTGTCCCGGGGAAGCACCAACTCATGGCGTGTTTGGGATTGGGGGGGGGAGACAGCTGTTGACAGACAGGGACAACGTTGATATTGCACCAACTCGGCCCTTCACCCGCGAATTGGGGCCTTGTACCGCATTGATGCTCGCTTAAGAGCGGTCAAGTGGCATGGGGGGGTGTCTCGGAGCGGGATAATGACTTTGTGATCTGTCCGCGTCCACTGACGGAGTGGCGATCTGGGTGCTGGTGTTCTGTGCCACCCCCGTATTGCTCCTCCTGCAGTGCTCATTGGGTTTATCGGGTTAAATCACTGGGTTCCCTCTTTTTCGGGCGGGCGGTAGCGTATTTCCTGTTGACTCTGGACAAACGCTTTCAAAAAAAAGGCGCGAAAACGAATGGCGCTTTCCATTTTAAAGACGGAATTATTGAAAACAACAACCGCGCGGTTGAAATTGGGGTTCTCATTATAATTACCGCGACCTATACGCTACACGCTAATTTCTGAATGTTCATAACGTTTAATCAAATGTCTGCTTTCACGATTAATAGACGCGTCAAGATTTAGCAAGATCTGTGTAAAGCGAGCTATCGTGGTTGGATGTAACCTGTCAAAACTGCCAAGTTGCATCGCTGGGGGTTATGGTAGGAAGGAAATAGTTATGCGATTTTTCAATCCGAGCAGTTAGAATTTTTAAGGTATGATTGATGTGCACCTACCGTCAGAAATCGTCAGCAGAAGGATGTGGCTCTTCAATCAATTCCCAAACTCCTCCATCTCTCCTGGATTCCTCACTAGCCATGATTTTAATGACACTGCGTCAGCTCATCGTGTTTTTTTTGTTCAAGAAAAATTACGTCTGAAGTTCTGCAGACGTTAATGTAATTTTCAGAGATAAATACCGTTAGTTTGTTTCAAGGACATTTTATTGAATCATGACATCTTTAATAGCAGTTTACAGTAAATCTGCAATAACAAGGTGTAGAGCTGGATGGACACAGCAGGCCAAGCAGCATCAACAGGAGCAGGAAAGCTGACGTTTCAGGCCTGGACCCTTCTTCAGAAAATTCAGTGTGTGACTGTTTCAATGGTCAAGACAATGGGTTTGACCAACATTCAAACGTCGAAAAACAAGAGCTGGAAAAGGGTAGATGGGGTGTTCTCAAATAGAGCTTGATGTCTGAAGATAAGGCTCTGTTTTTTGAGGTTTGATTAGGCTGTGCAAAATCCCAGGCCAGGCATCTTAGTAAATGACATTTGGTGTGGACTTGACAAAAATCACCATTTCATCTGCTGAATGTTGTTTTGAAGGGTTGGATTTGCTTGTATTTTGGCCAGTGTTGCTAGGAGATGAAAGAAACTTGTCTTCTGTCTTGCTTTTTTTAAATCCACAGTTGGCTAGTTCTGTTCATGTTCGTTGTCCTCTCAAAGGTGGCTACATTGGGGAGGACTGGGAATGTCATAGGTATTTGAGTTGACATGCAGAGATACCTGGCCTATTAATCCCTGTGCAAAGCTACGGTCCGCTCCCATGTGCTGGGTCTCCTCAAGAGAGTCAAAACCTTGAACTCCTTTTCCAAGTTAAAACCTGCTTTAATGCCCAGTGGCACCACACAATGTTGTCTACCTGACATGTAAAACTCAATTTCCTTTTGCACTTAATGTGATGTTTAGTTTGTGACTAAATTTTTTTAAGTCATGAGGTTGTGTGATACCAGTTTTTCTGATTTAGAATTCTGTTGAATGAGTGCGCTACTATATAGCTGGAATGGTATGTACCATGCTTCAACTACGAGGCTTGAGCTTGGGCTTTAGTGCAAGTTTTGAAATTATCACAGTCTTATTTGCAAGGAAATGTGTGTTAAGAGTATTGACACTATTTTGATCTTTGAGCTTGGGTGGCAATTTTGTTTGGTAAAATGATCAATATTTATTTGTTTGCTTTTTCCACAGGATGAAGAACATCCCAAATCTCTTGCTGTATCCAAAATGGATTTCACTTCAATCCTTCTAATTGTTGACTGTTGTAAAAACCCTACAAGACAGACTGTTAAGCACAGTGGATAGCAATTACTGCTGCACAATACTTGAGTGTAGTGCAGATTAATCTTAAGATTTTATTTAATTCAGTTATTTATTACATATCTACATATTTTGTTACCTTATTTTGTATATTTAAGTCAATAGTATTTTTTTAAAACTCCATACCTCTGAAGCATTACAAGCCCGGGTTAGCATGGCGCTAGATGAGTACTTGTGGATGGTTGTCATTGGTTTCATAATTGCATTTATTCTGGCTTTCTCGGTGGGAGCCAATGATGTTGCTAATTCATTTGGAACAGCTGTTGGTTCAGGAGTACTGACACTTCGGAAAGCCTGTATTTTGGCAACTATCTTTGAGACAGTGGGTTCAGTGCTGTTGGGTGCCAGAGTCAGTGAGACCATCCGGAAAGGAATAATTGATGTGGAAATGTTCAACTCGAGTCAACAAGTGCTGATGGCTGGATCAGTCAGTTCCATGTTTGGTAAGTCACAAATGCTGGACTTTGGTGTTTTTTTTTCTTGCTCTACAGTTGTACGTGAAAGCAGAGAAGTCTGTTATTTCTGTGGGCTTTGATGGTTTGATCTTAAAACATCCTGAATTATTCATCAGAATATCATCAATTTATTTGTTGTCCTGGATACATGTTACAATTGATGAACCTTCCCCGAGTGGATTGAAAGGAAAAGCAAAATTTCTACTATTTGTGGGATAATGACCAGAAATGTCATTTTTGCCTTCATTAGGTTCTGCTGTCTGGCAGTTACTGGCTTCATTTTTGAAGCTCCCTATATCTGGTACCCATTGCATTGTGGGTGCTACGATTGGTTTCTGTTTGGTGGCTGCCGGTGCCCATGGTGTGAAGTGGCTGGAGCTGCTTAAGATTGGTAAGTTTGTAACTTCGGCTCATGTGTGGCTTGAAGTGCATTTCAAATTTGCACCTCATGATTCATTGCATTCTTGATATACGGAACAGTGCAGCTGATTATATGACCAACTTGGTGTCCTGACTCATGGTGAATGTCATTAAGTATCAAAAGTAAACACAGTGCTTGTGTTGCAAAAACTTCAGTTTTAGAGTGGGTCAGAATTGGCCAAGAGCCCTTTTTTTTGCTTTGGTTTTTTGTAAACTGTTACTCCTCCAAACACCTCAACATTGCTGTGTAATTACTTCTAACTGCTTAAAAATACATAAGTATCAATTTCATGTTTTTAATGAGAATGTTTGTTTGAATAAATATGGTAAAGCTTGTTGAATAATTTGAGTTAGCTCGTTCTTTGAGCAGAATATACTCATACAATGTTAAACAGCAAATACGTTTGCTCCAATCTCAACAGTGCACTGAAATGTAGACAATCAATTTTTCACAATTTGTTGCTATTTAACATTGTGACCACAGGGGTGATTTCACAATGAACACAGAACGTGAAACATTTGAGGTTGCAGTGCATGTTCACAATTGATAAGTTTCTGTGTGTTGTAACATTGTTTTTATTCTCCAATTTGGACAGTGGCTTCTTGGTTCATTTCACCACTGCTATCTGGAATCATGTCTGCTGCTGTCTTTTACTTGGTCCGCTTCTTCATTTTGCAAAAGGTAGGACAATCTGGAATAACTTTGAGAAAGAATGTGGTCTCGTTTGAAATGGGAACCTGTTGCTGAAATTGGTGCTAGAAATTTGGAAATATTGTGTTGACATTTGTTTAAATATTGCTTCAAACTCCCTATTTATTGCTAAGTTGGCCAATGAAGTGGAACTAAACCCAACCCAAGGTATAAACTCATCTCTCTCTTGCTGAAACCAGGGTGTCACAATGCGTTGGCAACAGTTACGCTCAGTGGTTTGGAATTGTCAGGTGGAGAAGCGCATCGAATTCTTGTTTCTTTTGGAAGTTAATTGAGTTGTTTGTCTTTGAGTCAAGATAAGATTGAAGTCAGTTTTCTTTTTGCTGCTTAAAGTTTAATGTGATCCAGGTATTCATTTAGTGAAGAGGGAATTCGAAGTGTTCGGAGGTGGATTCTGTGGAATTTTATCTTGAGAGTGTAAGTGAGAAAGATAATGAAGCGAGTTAACTGGAGGCTGTTATGTATTTAATAATGTATTCTTTTTTAGTTGGGCTTTGTTAGCTTGTGTAATGCCAGGTGTACATTATCAGTTGCTGTGTTCCCTTGCTCAAAAAGGTCATCAAGATGTTGGATGAATTATAGCGTTACAAAACAGCAATTAACTGATAGGAGTATAATGCCCCAATTGTGTCCATCCTGTCACGCAAAACTTTGCATTTCATATTTCATGAGCAGTCTGTTGTGACCATCCATCCTAATTTTGAAAGGATGTTTTCCAGTTTAGTTGAACAATCATTTACGCTTGCTCTTGAAACAGAAAGCAGATGGAATACTTTTTAAGATGCGCAGTTAACCTGAGTTGCACAGTTGCTGCCACAGAACTTGAGTGCCGGGATAATTAATGAAGAGGATAAAATTTGTTCTTGATCCATAACAGCTTTGGGGGTGATTATTGCACATTTGGATACCCACAATAACCAACTTAGTCAGACTTGAGTTGGATGAATGGTGGCCTGGAGAGAGAAATTTGATACAACTTAGATTTGTCTGTCAGAGAGCTTGCATTAAGTTGGTGTTTAAGTGCTGTTATTGTTAGCGTTCATCCAGGATCTTGATTCCTCCGAAGCTCAATCTTATTTCAGATCTTTGAATTGGATCAACTGAGATGGCATTCCTGATTTAAAACAACATTCTGTTTACAGTGAGTGACTGCCTGACTTCCCAACTGGGAACTAATGCAAGGGTTCTGCAATTGCTCAGTCACAATAACTTGGCCTCTTCTCCTCTTGTCATTGTGCTCCCCTGAAGTTCTATAACCAACAAGATTTCTGATCCTTTTTCACTCTGATATCACGTACCAATACCGTTAATTGCTCTAGTGTTAGCATTACGAAGTGTAGCTTCCAGGTTGTATTCATCCTTTGTTGGATATGATGAAAATTTGAACGGCTCTCCAGCTGTGAGCAAAGTGACATGTAATTGGTATTATTGTTAGAGGTAGTGAGCATGTTTAGACCAAGTGAGCCAGTGAACATGATCTACTTGGATTTGAATAAGGATGTTGGTAAGGTATCACATGGGTTACTAAATAAGACCCCACAGTGTTAAGGGCAAGAAACTGCCATGGATGGGAGATTGGATGACTGGCAGAGTGGAAATCAAGGGTTTTTTTTTAAAGATGGCAACTGGCGGGGGCTTGCAGGGGTGAGTGTTGGGAGCACAAGTATTCACATTAATATTAATGGTTGGAAGCATATTGGCTAAGTTTGCAGATGACAGAAAGATAGATGGAGCGACAAGTAGTGTTGAGGAAGTAGAGGCTGCGCAAGAATTTAGACAAGCTAGGAAAGTGGGCAAAGAAGTGGCAGCTGGAATACAATGTAGGGAAAATCTGAAGCACAAATGGACTTGGGAGTCCTGGGTCAGAATCCTCTGAAGGTTAACATGCAGGTTCATTTGGCAGTAGGGAAGACGCATCCACTGTTGAGGTTGATTTCGAGAGGGTGAGATTACAAGAACGAAGACTTAGCTCTGAAGCCACATATTGCTGTGGCCAGACCACATTTGGAACATTGTGACCAGTTTTAGGCCCTGTATCGAAGGAACTAATGTGCTGGCTTTGTAGGGGCCCAGCAGAGCTGAACAACAATGATCCTACTAAGGAAGAGTTTGTTGTATAGAGAGCTAGTGAGGACTCTAGCTATTTTACTTGATAGATTTCAGAAGGATGAGGGTGGATCTGATTTAAAAACTGAACGAATACTGAGAGGTCTGTATAGATGTGGATGAGAAGATTTTACGCTAGTAGCAGAGACTAGGACCTGAGGGTACAGTTTCACAATGAAGGGATGATTCTTCAGAACTGAAATAAGGAGGGATTTCATCAGCCAGAGGGTTGCTAGTGTGGAGAAGTCGTGGCCACGTAAGAAAGTGGAGGCCAAGTTGATGAAGTGTACTTAAGACAGAGATTGATAAGTTATTGTTTAGTCATGGGGTCTGGGGTTATGGTGAGAAGGGAGGAGAGTGGTTTTTAAAGTAAACATTTGAAAAGTGGGTTGGAAGCCACACTTTTGCTAATTTTGCTTATGTTGAATTTGAAATTTTGCAGGCTGACCCAGTGCCAAATGGACTCCGAGCCCTGCCTGTCTTCTACGCCTGTACAATTGCAATCAATCTTTTCTCGATCTTGTACACAGGAGCACCTCGTAAGTATCAATTGATGGAAGTTCAAGGCTCTTATCTTTTATGCAGATGTCCAATTACACTTTGATAAAATGTGTATCAACTTGTGTTCACTCTTAAGGTTGATCAAACCGGGTTTGCTTGCAGAGGTTCTCAAACTTCCTTGGGTGAATGGGAGCATTCTCAATTGTGTTTGAATCCAGTATTATCATTGCTTTGTTTTAAGTCTGTAATCATAATTTTTTATTTGGAAATAGCTAGTTACCACTTTTAATTTGTGTATGCTATTTAGAAATGGAAGAGGTATGTGGTAAAGAGTTTAGTAACTGTTAAAGAAGGAAATTGCATAGTCCATACTTTGGACGTGCTTTCAAACATGGCTATTTCAGGACTGGGTTTGGGCAGTAATAGCAGGATGTTAGTTTTAAAGCCCTTGGTATGGAGACAGAACATAAAATTTACAGTTGCATATTTTCTCATTGCAAGACTGAGTCAGGAACAAATTTGCATATTAGTAGCCTCTGAGCTTTGTAATTTGCTTGAACAATTTTGTACAGAGGCAGAAAATTGCAGTGGTGCTCAGAGTGGGTTCTGTTTGCATTGTGCTGTTGCCTTTTGGAAATCGGTTTCTTTCACATGTTGGTGAGATGAAAAATAACGAGCCCAATCCTACTGTTTGTAGCAGTCGCAATTTGGGAAGTTTCATTTTGTGCCTGTGCAATTTTACATGGCTCCTCAATAGGTTTTCGTTGAGTTGTTAGTAATATTTCCTTGCACTGTCGTTTAGTCCCTCAGTGTTTAGTACAATCAATTTTGTTGTCTGAAGTTTACATTTTCTCTTGCTAGTATTGGGATTTGATCGAATTCCACTTTGGGGTACCGTGCTGATTACAGTGGGGAATAGTCTGATCTATGCACTCTTCATTTGGTTCATCGTCTGTCCCAGAATGAAGAGAAAAATCGAAAGTAAGTGAAATTTACAGACTTCCACAGTGAGCTTTCAGGTGAGTGTGCCAAGACAAGTTCAAAGATCATGGACATGAGTTTATTCAGTATTGAATTTATCAGTTAAAATGGGGTATTAGAGTATAGATGTCTGATGTTAAATGCAACAACTGCTGTCCATTTTAATAACAAAGCAAAATATCCTTTTGTGGTCACTAATATTTTGCTGTGTTCAGCAATATCGCTTGTTTGCAGAAAGGATTGCACTAGAAATGAACAGTCATTATCTCCCCGCTCCCATCACACTTTTTGGTACTCCTTCCCTTGCCTGCTGCAAGATGCTGGGAAATGTACTGAAGAGTTGGCTTTGAATTTGTTTAGCTGAAGTTATCATCCATGGCTTCCTAAGGCTTGTGTGCTATAGAAGGACACTGTAGTCACTATGATCTGATTTGGCTGCTTGTCTCCATTATGGATTACTTGATTTTAAACTATCCTTTTGTACTGAAGGGAAGGAGCTGAGATTTACATGTAGTTGGGTTTTGTTGAGGCCTCAGTGATGTGAAACAGTGGCTTGTCATTGAGCGAAAACTAGCAAGGTGGCAAGTGGCTTGGAAGTAAAATTTGACTGAGGACCCAAACTTGGAATGACTGTTGTACTTGGGAAGATGTATTTTGACTTGATTTGTGTCCAAGTATCAAAATACTGAACAGAAAATAGAATTGATCAAATTGGAATTCTGGTACCTTTAATAGTGCGATTGGCCATTGATTGCAAGTGGACGACAGCAGACGTCCCTTGGTTGAGGGAATGCAAATTGTGTAAGTATTTTGGATGCAAGTGGTCTGGTGTGAAGCTTTAAACTGTTAACATGTGAAAAATATGTTTCTGTGGAATGTTGTCTTTTTTTTTTAAATCCCCATTTTAATGGGCTACTTGTTATGTGCCTGAAGTTTTGGAACAAAGGATGTATTGTTGAGCATATCACAAGCTGTATGATGTTTAGTTGATATTGAATTTAGTTTGTCAAATTGCCCATTAATTTAGTGAGGTCCAAAAGGGGAGGACTTGAAACTGTATTTGTGAAGCCTGCATGTTTTCTAATTTCGAGTCTGAAGATTATTTTCTGTTGTGTTTTGGCATTTCCTGTCAACAGCCGAGATTAAAGCCTGTACTGTACGTAGCACTGTGCTGGATAAGAACAATGATGATTACTATTCAATGTCCAAAGATGAGGTGGAAGAGCCTCACTTGAAGGCTCTGCTGACGGATGCAGCATCTGAAACGAAGACTCCTCTGACGGTTGGTGTTTCTGCTGCTGTACCATCCAAGCAGAATCTGGAAAAGCCACATACAAGAATTGCTTTTATAGGAGACTCTACAGAAGATGTGTGCAAAGATGACATTTCCAGTGGAGACATGAAGGAAACTAACATAGATCACGTTATCAATGGTAAACTGTTGAATCAGTCTTTGAAATATAAATACAGAAAATAGATGTCTGTTGTAGATCAGGCCAAAAATCCCCCTCACGTAAATCAAGGAGATAGGGTCAAGGCTATCTCTTTATGCCTTGAAAGTGCTGAGTTCCAGTTGTAATTAATTTGATCGTCCTACTTGGCTTTAAGCAAAATATACCGGATTCTTCGACCCAGTTAACATCCAAACAAAAGAAAGAGGAATTGGTGTGACTTGAACTCTATTGGAAAATTTAATAGAATAGTATATTATTTACATATAAAACAGCAATTGTTCCAATTAAATTAAGAGCCCATAAGCAACCTTGGCTCTGGTTAATTTCTGTAAAATAGTTTCACAGTCTGTTTCTCCAGTCTAAAAGATAAGAATACAAAGAAAAATTTCTGGCAGAGAGAGAGAACTCCAGCTTGTTGCTGTGGCCAAGAGACATGAAACAGATTGTGCAGCCAGCTTCAAAACCTAAGCAACTGGAAAGCTAAATTTAGTCCCTGGTTTTGTGGGAGCCTGACTCCCCTTGTTCATGCTGCTTGTACTGTTCTCACCTTTTTTTCTTCTTGTAAAGAAAAAGGTGTCACAAACTGTTTACTTTGTTAGCATGGAAGAGAAAACTTGACACTAATAGTTCAAAAGCTCTCTTTAAAAACACAAGCCAAAATAAACTCCTCAAAGCCATCACACCATCACAATGTCATTCCTGAATATGGCTTCGTAATATGCAGTTGTTCTAATAATGCAATTGCAGCAACATGGAATGCTTGCTTTCCGTTAAAACATGTTACATTTTGAGGATATGTGAACCATATGCTTGGCAAAACTCTCTCTGGTTCGGTACAAAACTAATTTCTGTCCTAAATGTGTGAGTTGGTGAATCCTAACTTGTAACTACTCATCTGAGTTTTGAAATTTAACTCTTCATCCTTGCAATGGTGGTATGAATTTATGGAGCACATACCAGTTATTGGGTGGTGGGAATCAACTTCTGTTGGCCACTGGATTTGTGAAGGTATTTTCAGATTATTTAAACCCAATCCCCAAGGCATTTTAATTTCCTCCTTGAAAAGCACATGATTTGTGGTGTTTGACTTTGGATTAACCAGCCTTGCAATATCATCACTTGATTTATGCATAATGGAACTGCACTTGGGCATATGGCTATTTCAAATGCAGAGGTTAGTTTGAAGACAGAGAAAGCGACAAACAGACACTGTTTTGATCAGGTAGAATAGTGTGAGGAGTAAGCACATTAAAATCAATTCCAGCATTGTTTACCCACAAACATGTTTTATATTGTTTGCCAATTGTTTCGAGGTGTGAATTGAGATGGTACAGGAAACAAATTGTAGACATTTTCTCATCGAAATGTTCAGATGTTATATATTTATGGGATGGCTGGGATTTGACCCCAGGCATCCTCGTGCACAGAGAGGGGCAGTACCACAAAGCCCAAGTATAGACTTGTGTGGAGGTAGCATTGCTGATGTTTCAATGAATCTCTGTTCATACGTTTTAGGGACCATGCAATTTGGAAACAATCATGTGCAGTTCAACCATGTTGTTGGGAATCAGACCAGCACCAATGGCTATAGTGGTCACTACCATACAGTGCACAAGGATTCAGGATTGTACAAAGAACTCCTCCACAAGTTGCATTTAGCTAAAATGATTGACTGTGCTGGGGACTCGAATGAAGCGAACAGCAGGCCACTGCGTCGTAATAACAGCTACACTTGTTACACAATGGCAATCTGTGGCATGCCCCTTGATTCTTTCAAGCTCAAAGAAGGAGAAGCAAAGTCTGAGGAAATGGAAAAACTGACAGCATCTGGACTAGAACCCAAAAAACGCATCAGGCAAGACAGCTACAGTAGCTATTGCAATGCCATGGCTGATTGCAACACAAGTGCTGATAATGGAGATGTGAAGCTTGAAATTGAACTGGGAGACCGCAAGTGTAGTGATGGGTCTGTGGAGGAATGGCGTGAGGAAAAGCCTGAAGTTGCATTATTGTTTCAGTTCTTGCAGATCCTGACTGCCTGCTTTGGCTCCTTTGCCCACGGTGGCAATGATGTCAGGTGAGTAACACTGGGATTTTAAAAAGACAAGAACAGTGTGGTGTTTGAGCTTTCCATTCACTGTCTTTTGTCGTCTTTTATGTGGGGAAACAAGTACTAATGGTGAGAATTTTGCATGCCATTTCACAAGAAAAAGCCAATCTACTTAAATAAGGCACAAAGAAATGATGAACTTAGTCTGACCCAACTAGCTTCTCTAACTTGTAGGAGAAAATGCCGTCACGTTTCACAAGAGTATTGAAGTTTGCCCCAGAGAGCTAACCGTTTGGAATAGATGGTCAGAGTTGGGTTGAAAATGGATGTTTTGTGTAAACAAAGCTTGCACATACCAAAAGGACAAGTGATGGGCCAGGCAGTTCCAGAGCTTTGAAGCCTTAAAGGTTTCGTGAACCTTTGGTAGTGAAGCAATTAAAATTAAATTGGCACATGACCGCTAAGTCTGGCTTGTAGCTTCGACTCAGCTGTGATAGGAAGTAGACTGAGAGACTTCAACAGGCCACAGTCAAAACGCAAGCCTATGTGGTGCAGGACTTTAGTAAATGAGAGATTCCCTGTTGGGTCTGAGGAACTAACAAGATGTTCAAGGGTACTGAAGTGGCACCTAGAAAATTGGAGGGCTGAAGGTTAATGTTCTCTTGGTAGTGTGCCATCATGTTGTACAGACAGTTATGGAATGTCAAAATTCTGAGTTTCTCAGTTGACGATAAAGACACAATGTAATTGAAACAGTTCACGTGCTGAGGATTCATCTTGAGGGAGAGACCAACACAAGCCAGCAGCTTAGAAAAATGCTTCTGCAGACAGACAAGAGTAAGAATCTTGTTTTTCCTTCCAGTGGTCATTCAAGTCTGTTTCACAGATCAAAGTCTCTGGGCTGGCTGACTTGTTAATGGCTGCTGGATTTATGCACATAGGGGTTAGGGCGAGAGGTGAGATGGCTGCAGACAACTTCCTGGAATTCATACAAGTACAAGACCAATTATCCGCTTCAGTGGGAGAGTTGGCTTGAAGGGATTCACCTCATGGCCCTAGGTCCTGTGATACAGCAGAAAACCATAAAATGTGATGACAAGTTGTCATTGCACATTGTCCTGGGATTTGGCTTAAGGTGGAGAATGACTGACTGACTGCCAAATAACATGGAAGCTGTATTTCACTGTGTGATCAATATTTAATGGTTGATAGTTTGTGCCCAGAAAGACGAATGTGATGAGCAGTGAAATAAAACTAAATGCCTGGTTTATATGCTTCTTTCCATTGCATGTAACGCAAACAATTCTTTCCTTTGTTCTTCAGCAATGCAATTGGTCCCTTGGTTGCTTTGTGGGTAGTTTACTACACAGGCGATGTGAATTCGAAGATGGAAACTCCAATCTGGCTTCTCCTCTATGGAGGTGTGGGCATATGTCTTGGTCTGTGGGTCTGGGGACGGAGAGTAATTCAGACAATGGGAAAGGATCTGACACCAATTACTCCCTCAAGGTAAACCATTCTGTCTCCATTATTGAGTCATTGCATAATGCAGTGCATGGAATGCTGAATGTGAAATAGGGCTCTGTTAGGTTTCTTGACATTGCTGCTCATGTTGCATCAGTGGTTTTTAAATTTTAGATCTAGTCAAATTGCTCAGTCTCTAGATGTAAACAACATTTGGTGTGCACTAACACATTTCAGGTGCGGAAAAATGTTAAGTTGTAGGTTTCCACTTTACACTGGCACCAAGTGTAAGCTCATCAGGGCGTGCCCTTTATTGTTTTAAGTATTGTGTGTAAACTATGCATTTAATGGCTAGTCACTGCCTATTACATTTTGGGGAATTTAATGCTGTGGTTTTAACACAAACTGGAGCATTTTGCCCAGCAGATTTAAGTTGGTGGTACTTTTTATTTTGCCAGACAGTTAAAGCCATGTAGGCAGCAATCTTGAATGAAAATCAGTTCTAATTTAGTGTTATTAGCTTTGAGGGACTTTATCTAATTGCAAATGCATTGTTTTGGTTTGGGCACGGTCTAATAGAGTTGGTTAAATTTGCACTTGTAGTGTTGAGCCATCATTTTATTAAGGAATTTTAAGTATGTAAGTTAGTGGATAATAGAAAGCATTGTTACAAATCAATTCACTTTTTACAGTGGCTTCAGTATTGAATTGGCCTCTGCTCTGACTGTGGTGATTGCTTCAAATGCTGGTCTTCCTGTCAGTACAACACATTGTAAGGTAAGTTTTCTTCACCAGTACTGCACGTAATGTTGTGGAATGACTCTGGAGACCTTGGGTGCAAAAAGGAAAACTGAAACTTGCAGCCAAAATTCTGGCATTTGCATTGATCTGGGTTAAATGTGAACTTCATTTGTGTGGGTTACCTTGTTGCATGGTGATGCATGCAGACAGTTGATCACGTTTGGATGTGGTTTTTATAACTACCGTTGTGATGCTTTATGGTAAGTCTGGCACTTAGAAATGTTTTAGCATTTATGACCAGATAGAACTGAATGTAATATATGCTGTCCAACTGTCTAGACATTTCCTCTTAAATTCCAACCTGTTTGTTCTTCTGCAGGTTGGCTCTGTTGTAGCTGTTGGCTGGATGCGTGCCAAGAAAGCTGTTGATTGGCGTCTCTTCAGAAACATTTTCATGGCTTGGTTTGTTACAGTCCCCATCTCCGGGCTGATTAGTGCTGCCATTATGGCTTTATTCAGGTTTGCTATGTCTTAAATGTGCTGAAGAACTGCCTAACCACCACCTATATTAAGGGCAGTGTTGCTGTGGTTATGCCCCTGTGCTTACAATTCATTTGGATCATTTGAGTTCTGTAAAATGGAAGTTAAAGCCATCACTTGGATCTTGAAGACATCAGTATACATTTCAATAGAGTCCAACTTGACTGTGTTATAGAAATGCAAATTTTTGTTGGTGTGCTTTTTTTTTGTCCCTGACCTTGTACAAGTTACTTTGAATTTGAGACCCATTGTCAAATTCTTTTTGTACAGTAAATTCATTGCATGTTTTTAATTAATAAGGCGTACTGCTATTTAATACTGTGAACTATGAACTGGAGGAGCATCTTGACATTTGATACTTGAATTCAGTATGCATAAAGAACTGAAGTTGTGACTGACCCACTTGTATGTCTGCTTGAAGCAATGTCAAGGTACCAAAGAGTGAGGCAATTAAGTGCAAACTTCAAACTTAGTTTTTTACAAGTCTTCCATTTTAAACCTGACATAATCAAGAAACATCTATCTGTAATTTTAAGTTATATCTTTAATAAAGATTAGCACGCCTTGCATGACTTGGTTTATCATTGACGTTTGTTTCAGCCAAGTTGCAGTCGTCATAGCAGAATATGTATTGAAGTTAAGTGGTATAGTCTACAAGATGCCCATGGATAAATTGGAGGAAATCGCAACCTAACTTGAGTGTATCTCTGTGCTTGAAGGTAAATCGAGCTGTTCAAGGTCAAAATTGGAAGCACTTGGAGAATTGACATTGAATTAAGTGGAACTGAGGTAATAGTTTGGACACTGCTGTACACAAGTTATCGATTTATGTGAAACATTCAAATGCAGTCACCAAACATTGTTTGTGAAGTGACCATCATTAGAGACCTGAATCTAGCAGTGAGGCTCGGAGCACTGAAATACAAGGTGGATTTGGGTGGGAGATAAATCAAGAAGGAAAGCAGACAGTTGCATGGTTGGTCAGCTCCCTACCTGACTAGTCAAGGCAACCTGGAACCATTTGATGAAGAACTTAGCTTGTGTTACATTGCCTGTTTCCTGGTAATATATCAAGTGACAATTGGTGGTTGACCTCCTGTTCAAAGATCATCCAAGCAATTGATGTGATACTGATCTCATTGAGTTGAGACAGGTTTGTCTGGGACGAGAATCTTAAATTAAGCTTATGACAAGGATATGGGAATAATTCACCATGTGAATGGGGAGACTGAGTAAGGTTAGTGGAGAAACAGTGGCAGAATGGAAGGAGGTAAATTACAGTGAAAGATGTCAATGGATTTAAATGTAGAATTGACAAATGGAATTCAGTTTTGAGGTGAGGTGGTGCACTTGGACAAGACAAATAACAAAAGGAAATGTATGAGCAGTTGTACGCAAGAAGCACCAACAACCCAGAGGACCTTGTGTGCAACAGGACAAAAATCAAGTTGTTTTAAAAGATTTCTGGATTAGTTGCCTTTATTAGCTGAGACATGTCTCAGACATGAGAATTGCAACTGTATAAAATGTTGGTTAGAACAAAGCTAGAATGCTGGATGCAGGTATGGAACCCAAAAAAGATGAGAGGTGACTGTGGTGGAGAGGAGATTTATCAGGGTGTTCATTGTGCTGGACCTTCAGCTGTGCACACAGATTGATTGATTGATTACAATGGATAACAAGTCCAGTTTAGAGCATAATGTGATGCAAGATGCATAAAGTTGAGCAGCATAATGAGCAATGAAGAAGAAACATACCTGATAGATGGATCAATGTACTGAGAGCATAGATCCTAATGTAAGGATGAGGCTTATAAGAATCCTGCCCGTGCAGATAGTAGCCACTTAACCCATCAAGTCAGATTGACCCTTCAAAGAGCACACACCCCCCTCCCTGCTATCCCTTCAACCCCACATTCACTTGGGCCAATCCACTTGACCCACATATCTTTTGAGTGTGGTAGGAAGCTGACATGGACAGTCAGCCATGGCTGAAATATGTGCTTTGTTTTGGAACGCTAAAAGTTTATTACATTTTGAGATGCTGCAGGCCTGTGGGATTAGAGTACCCATGAACATGAATCTCAAAGCAAGGAAGCAGGAATGGAATAAATTTCTAAGGCATTGTTGATCGTTTATGGCAAGGGGACTACAGCCAACATGAAGGAAAATCCTGCTGTCAACTTCACAGTATTGGTGAAACCTCATGTAGTGTCTTCAACTGATGGAAGAATTCTGCATGCAGTAAAAGTCCATCGGGGAACCCTTTGGTACATCCTGGTCTACTCCTCCACTCCCAAACTACCTACAGCACCCTCCCGTGGAATCACAGAAGATGTCACATCTGTCTTCTATCATTCCTTATCACCCAAGCCCCCAACACAACCTTACAGGTAAAGCAGCAGCAGATGACTCAATCTCGTCTACTGTCGTCATTGGTAACATGGTGGCCTCTGTAGTGGGAAGACAAAATGCAGACAAGGCAACCGTTTTGAGGAACACTGCGAAAACGACTCGTTTTCACTTGGGTGTCACTTAAGCCAGGAAACATGGTTGCACGATTATGTCTCAGTCCAGTGCTTGCAGTGCCACAAAGCTCAATGCAAGTTGAAAGAACAGCGTCTCATTTTCTGTGGTGGAACCCTGCACCCCTCCACGACACAACACAAAGCTGAATATTTTACAGCTTGAGTTCCATCTTGTGTCTTTCTCACACCCTGACACACCAGGACTTCTCAGCATGTGAGCTGCTTTCACCACACCCAACCAATTTTCAGCTACTAATGATCTCTGCCTGCAGTTTTTATATCTTCCTAGTTCATCATTGTCCATTCCTTCAGCTCCCCAGCTGCTGTTCTCTCTCGCTTTCTAAAGGCTCAATCTACCTGTCGTTAATTTGAAACCACTCCCCATCAAAGCTCTTAATCTTCAGCATAAAACCATGTTGAAAGCATTGAGTTTGTCTTTTAAACTACGGAAATGCTAAGTTTCTCCAGCTTTTTTGTGTTTTTGTATCAGATTTCCAACATCTGCTGTCTGCTTTTTTTTTTGTTGACTTGGCTCGTTGCTGGGATGATGGGTTTCTCTTCTGAGTCAAAGTGGAGAGGTGATCTCACTTAAGTAGAGGATTCTGAGGGGACTTGCCAGAGTCCTAGGTATGAGAATGAGATCATGAAGCTGAAAGAGAGCAGATTTGGCGGGGGGGAAGAGAGGCAAGGGATAGGGAGTGAAAGAAAATGGTTTCAGTGGAAACGTCAAGTTAAAAAAGCAAGGTCACAGAACAATGATCAGACTCCTCACTTCTCGGCAAATTGCAAAAGTGACACTCATCAACATTTAAAACCATGCAATTCACAACAATACCTTGATTCATAACTCAAGTCATTTTTTCCCCTGTAGGCATCACCAGATCCCCTTTAATGAGTTCAGCATTTTTGTCAATAACTTTTCTTTGTGACACCTCAAACTTTGTAGTCATTTCCTTTGTCCTGCAGTTCTAATTTAACCTGAAATACTTTTCAGGATTCATTATATCTCAAATGTTAAAAGAAGAATTTGGTAAGAATTGTGATATTAGAAATGAGAAACTGAATTGGGCACTCAAGCTGTGCATGGTGCTAGGTAAAGGTGGGGACTTGAAGATCACCAGGATAAACAGACTGGATGCTCATGATAGATAGCTTTCCCATTTACCCACTTGCTGAACAACATTAATATCAAGTATGACCTGAATACGTGCACACCCTTCTTTAGTGATAATTCTTGGGCAAGCAGAGAATTGAAAAATAGTCTGACAGAACTATAAATATTTACGTAAGATTTCAGTCAGTTCTTCTGAGGCTATTTTAACTGGATAAGACATTGAGTACGTATCCATGGCCACATGACTCTCGCTTAAAACCTGATGGTGCCTTGCGCTTCTAAGAAAATGTTCAACAATATCACAAAATATGCCCTACTATGATAGGTGACATGTTGTAAATGACAAACATAAAATTGTATAACACAAATTTTGGGATAGTTCATTATTGAGCAGTTAGGCAAATTGAATATATTCAATCAAAATATAGAGATTATGGGCAAGTTTGATTGTGAATTGTTAACAACTATACATCTGTCTGTACCACATATGCAAACTTTGTACAACTTACTGGGGAACTCTGACACAAAGAAGATTGTTCTGAAGCTTTCTATTCATAAATACTGCATTCATCTGAATTATCTTACATCTGGTTGCACATTATGAAGTTGGGAACAGAAAAAAAAAACCAGGTCAAAGATCCCACTAACTTGTGAACAATATAATTTTACTCATTTTGTGGTAGACAAATTAACAGATATCCTAGTAAAAAAACTGTACTTCAAAACTTAATTCAACAACATTCCAGCATTTATTTTCCCAAAAGAACCATTTCAACCACATTTTGGGACCAAATTTAATATATTTATGACAAATAATCACATCCATGATTTCAACGTATCTAAAAAGTGACCAATTCATGTATTATTCCTTCAGATTCCACATGGTCGTCATTTAAGAACCAAAGAGTTCAAGTAGGTGATATGAACATTTCTTCTTACAAGAGCAGGGCCACGTTCTTTGGGAACTGGGCCAACTGATTCTTATCCTGTCACCTTCAGGAAACATTACTGAAGGTGCTGGGTATATGGTTTGGAGGGACCAGGGTATGTACAAAAACTTGGGAGATACACACCAGCAAAGCGAGGCACAAACAGGGCTGATGTGAGCACTGCTCCCTTTCCATTGCAGGTAAAAACCTGGTCATCAGGTGTGAGGTACTCTCAGAATTGCTGAGAAGTCTGGCCCATTCTCTGAATCTGCGCCTTCGTCTGGAGGTCAAAGATGGACCATGTCCACAGGTGCATCATGTACAAATCTCTCGATAAGAGGGGGGAAACCGTACCAATGCTCTCATCCTGACGGTCACCTCTATGTGTGGCCACGTCAAGACCTTCGGTATGCAAATGCAAAATCTCACTGTTCTGAGGTTCGACTTGTTAAGGACAGGTCTAGCTGCGGCACCATTGAATATTCCAAGTAGTTGGGCCATTCCGTATTGCCAATCCTTTGTAGAGAACTCTGGAAATAGAAACACCTTTGAGGTCAGCACGTAGCATCTTTGAGATCCTGCGTGAAAATTAGAGGGTGGGTTCTGTCATATGGATCCCTGAGCAGACTGTCAAAATCATCTGGCAGAATACCTCATTGCCAGAACTTTCCAACAAGCACAAGATATAGCTGGGCTGGTGATCACAAGGGCGTTGCCTTCATGCTGTCCTTGAAGAGGCTGCATTGGTGAGTAGACTGTCACACATCTCCTGGAATATGTCTTTGCAAAGAAGGTCTGGAGAGAGATGCTATGGTTTTTGTTATGGTTCGTCCCGAGCAGCTCCGGAACCCAGCACTCTATGCTCCATGGACTGTTCCCTCGGATGCACGCTGAGACAAAAATTGACTGCGTCTCTCGAACAACAACTTAGTGAAAGACACTCGTTGGTCTGCCCAAACATTGTTGGTCTTCTAGAGTCAGGAGTTGACCTCAACCAAGGGTTGAAGACTAGCACATTGCGAAGTCCAGAACTATGTGCTGCCACCACCAAAGCACATTGGGGAGACACGACCATCAAAAGTCTGCTTGGTACAATGGGGGTTCATTCAGTTATCAGACCCTCCTTGTGCCTCAATGTATTTAAATATGTCTATAAGTAAAAAATGGCTTGGTTTTTCCTCAACCTGCAGGGAATATAAAATTCCAATATTTGTTTATTTTCATCTGCAAAGACTACACAATGCTTCAGCAGCTATCTACTCATACGAAATTTTTTTCAATGAATAAAGTTTGTTTTTGTAATACATTAAAAAAATTTCTCTGACTGCAGTTTCAGTTCAAAATTTACAGAGGTAATACCAGAGCTTCAGTCTCAGGCATTTAAAAGCATGGCGATCAATGGTAGAGTAATTAAAATGGGGTTGCACAAGAAGGAACAATTGGAGGAATGCAAAGATCTTGAATGTTTATCAAATAGAAGAAGGTGAAAAGGCATGGAAAGAATTTCAAACTGCATAAGAATTTTAAAATTAGGGCTCTTCTAGACTGAGACCGAAAGCGACTTGGCAAGCACACCAGCATCATCAAAAACCCCTCAAACCTTGCTTTGCCATTCAGCGCAATCATGCCTAATCTCAATTCCCTTACTTTCTTAATTTCCTGAAAGATAAAATGCTATTTACCTCCGTCTTAAATGTGTTCAGTGATAATATACCCAAAGCCCTGCGCATGGACAATTCCAAAAATTCACAATGTTTGATTGAACATTTCTCCTTATCTCAGACACAAATAATCATACCCTTTATCAACAGATTTCCCAGGAGAAACACTCAATGTCGAGTCTGTCAAGCACATCAGAATTTTCTTTAGTTTAATGAGATTACCTCCCCAGATTTTTTGTGTCCACTTAACTAACTTCTTATTCAAACAACCTTCTCAACTGACAAGCCAATATACTGAATCTGGAGTTGGTCTTTGTGATGGAGACAATACGCATTAAAAAGATCAACCCAGTTAGGTAACGAAGAACAGTGCAAACAATAACAGAAAATCTTGGAAAAACCTCACCAGGTCTGGCAGGCTGTGTGGACACAGACGCTTTTAACATTTTGAGTTCAGTGTTACTCTTCCTCAGAACTGCTGCTGAAAATTGTCAGCAAATATAAGTAATTTTTCCAATTCTGAATGAGACCTAATAGTAGCACCTATGACATCATCACTCAGTTAGAGAAAGAATTGTAAGTGGGGGTCACTATTAAGTTTGGAACAGAGAATATTCCATATTTCAATACTGGGTTCGCACTTTAATCTCTCTGTTCCCTTTTGCACCTCTTAATATCACTTGTTTTCTGGACGAATGGTAATCTCTCCAGATCTCCCGACATTAGCAATTTTCTTCCTTATATTTTCAATATATTTTCCAGCGATCTCTGCTTCTTTTCTCGTGTGAAATTTAGAGTCTGAAGGAAAAATTCTGCTCAGTGCAGTTGTTTTGTCTTCATTCTTAAAACCATAAGACCATTCGAAAGAGAAACAGGAGTAGGCCCTTCAGCCCTTCGAATGTGCTGTGCCACTTGATGGGATCATGATTGATCTGACACTCCTCACATCCACTTTCCTGCCTTTTGCCTTAAACCCTCGATACCCCTACTGATCGAGAATCCATCAGAGCCTTAAATATAGGGTTCTATGGCACACTAGCAGTGTCTCCACCTCTGAGCCAGAAGACCCAGGTTCACGTTCCACCTGCTTCAATAAGAGGCAGGCAAACTGAGACCCAGTGTAGTTACCCATAGCCACACATTTGACACAGACAAGCTGAATGAGACAAATTGAGGAAGTGAGGACAAACTCAGCAAGACAAAGGAGGGTGCTGATGCATGGAGACACTTCATGCCTCTTTTCAAGAAAGAACAGAGAGCGTTCAAACCATCCAGATATGAGATGTACAGATATAGGATAGCAATTTTTTCGAAAAGGAGACATCGAGGGTCAGAAAACTGGAAATTGCAGAACCAATGTAAAGCAGCAGAAGATTTATGCATGAAATACAGAGACTGAATCAAGGAGAGAAAAAAAATCAGTCAAGACAGGAAGCAATAGAATTATTGGTCAAGCAGAGGCTGAAATGATGGGTCTGCCAAGCCCATTCTGTTGCGTATTTTGGGAAGCAGGCAGATGCCAGCTGTCCATGATTCTGGGACAATGGGGTTGGAAGCTATGGAGTTGAGATTTCCAGAGGATATAAGATGAGTGACAAATCTGGAAATAAACAGTTTGACATTCAGCATTGGAGTCATGATCTACAAGAGATAAGATGAAGTGTTATGACAGTTGGTACATAGCCTCTGCAGGACAGACTATCATTGTGCCAGGTCACAGCAGAACCTCATCAGCAGGTTTGGTAATCAAGTCAGAATTGGATATGAGAGAATGGGGTGCAGCAAGTTCAGAGGGAGACAAGTTGTAGTGAGAGAAAGGAGCAATTAAGGTAGCTGATGTCACATCAGCTGTTCTCAATAAAGTGGCCAAATGCTGGTAAAAGGCTAGAGGAGAGTGGCCAGGTGGATGGTGAGGATTGTACATTGGTGACAGGATTTGTGCAGCAAGGAGAGTCCTGTGCAAAGAAGAGGGCACAGAGACAAAGACAGTGGAAGGAGAGTTTAGCATCACGTCATGTCCGAATTTCATTGAAGGTGGAGCCGAAAAAGAAAAGGCAAAGTCCTTTGCTGAGCACAGACCTTCTAGCATAAAAGAGGAAAGGTCAGAGGATATGGTGAATACGTGGCAAGTTGGATTGAATGAAGAAATGCAGTCAGACTGAGGGAGAGACAGGATCAGTACCCTTGCGATTTTGGAGCTTGTTTTCCTGAACAATAGAAAGGATGAGACAAAGTTTCTGGTTAAAGCATCAAATGAGACAAAGAATGAAATTATACTGATGCCCAGGATAGCTATGAGATAGCGTGGTGTTGTGCTGATCGAGACTGAGGTCAAGAGTGTGCATGAGGCAGCATATGACATTCAGTTGCAAACAGTCTGGTTCTGCTGTCACCAGTGGCAGGAATGAGGTGTATGGCTCAGAGACTGAGCTCATTGCAGGGACTGATGATAGCAGTTGTTCCCAACATTTAATTGCAAAAAAAAATTCTGTGAATTCAATATTTGATGTCAGGCAAGAACTGCAACAATCACAGAAAGTGGAAGCATCGAAAACTATGGTGAGGTGGAGCTTGGTGTTGTTGACGTATGTATTGAAACTGAGTATTTTCAGAAACTGAGTATTTCAATAATGTTACAGTTCTTGGGGAGGAGTCAGTGCAAAGATGGCCCCTTGAAGGACTTTCACTAACCAAGAATCATCCTTCCATCATGCCACGAGGGATAGATTATCAGTTAAATTATATTTGTGGCTAGCTCTAGCTTTAAATAATTTATAGACTTGAATTGGAGCATCACTTTCCTGTTTGATGAATAGTCCATTATTTTGCTTGAGTTAAACTTTAATACATGCTTTGTATTCCTTAAAAATGTAGCTTTCTTTTGATTGCACTGCGACATCATTGTACTATGGAAAACAGATTGCTTATGTTACAGAAATCTCATTTGCATTGATACACAAAATTTACAACAGGTAAGAGAATCAAAATTCTAAACTCATAACAGATATTTATTGGTTTTATTCAAATTGCAAGTCAAGTTGGGGTCTGACCTCTATACAAATTCACTTTTGAACAGACACATATGCAGGCACAGACTGCTTTATGTGAGAGGATCAACAAACATGTTTTAAGACCAGTCTGGGATAATTCCATGGTAGAGTAGCCATCTGTTAAATTATTTAGTTTTTACTAGGAACTGAATTATATTTACATTGAAAACATCTGAAATATCAACATTGGACCTGGCACATTGCAGTAAATTCAACAAACCTATGCACAGACCTGGCCCAAGTTGATGCAAGAACGACAGGTTTAAGTGGCATTAATAGTTAAATATCCAGCAAATTTTTAAAAAATTGTAATTAACCTTATTCCCAATTATTTTGCCTGAGTTAAACTTGAATATCTGCTTTGTATTCCTTAAAAATGTAGCTTTCTTTGGATTGCATTTCAATATCATTGTACTATGGAAAACAGATTGCTTGTGTTACAGGAATCTCATTTGCATTGATATACGAACTTTACAACAGATAAGAGGATCAAAATTATAATTTTCAATACACAAGGCTGACTGAAACTCAACCTATTTTGTCAGCAGGTCTTTTCACTAACTGGGTGGAGACATTAGTTTTTTGCTTTTTTATCCAAAAATTATCAAACATATATTTAAGGCTTCAAATTCAACAGTGTAAAGTATGGATGAAGTCTTCTCAATAATTTACTTGTACTTCCAATGCACCGGCAACAAGCAGAAGCAATCATGACAGCAAATAAACATATTTGAACTTATTAAATTCCAAGAATAACTACAGTTGCACATGTAAGGAAAATTTTGTATTTGCAATTCAAAAGGTTCCAAAAAAATCACTTTGCGTTATGTGTTTATGCATCCTTCCCATTATGCGCATTGGACTTGGCATATCATCTATGCCAACGTCTCATGAACGTATTGAAAGAAATGCCCAATGACACTTGGATGCCCAATGACAATATATTGGACTGTCGGATGAATTTAGACTTCAGAAAAAATAAATGCTCGAAGGAAAAAGATGCTTGAAAGAGCTTCAGACATTGAACAAAATCATGTACAAAAAACAATGCTGATTCCAACCATGTTAACAAATGAAATTGTAGGAAAGTGGAGGAAAAAGGCAATTTTATTTGTAACACAATGAGAAACTAGAACACATTGAGATAAAGTACCAACAATATGGGCAGAAAGAGGGAAAACATTCTGCTGAGCTAATATGAGCATCTTGGGTTTAAATTGGAAGGCACTAACAAATTGATGATAATCTTGGATTACTGTATTTTGCATGAGCTAACTGGCACAGGATCTGTGACAAACACTACATTGGACAAACTGGCAGAAAGCTAGCCACCAGGATACATGAACATCAACTAGCCACAAAACGACATGACCCACTATCACTCGTATCCTTACATACAGATGAGGAAGGACACCACTTTGATTGGAACAACACATCCATCCTAGGACAAGCCAAACAGAGACACGCACGAGAATTCCTAGAAGCATGGCATTCCAACTGGAACTCCATCAACAAACACATTGATTTGGAGCCAATCTACCATCCCTGAGAAAAAGAACAGGAAATGACATCACCAACCCAAGGAAACCTAACCAGATAAATAGAAAGTGGGACATAACACCAGCGCTTTGTCGGAGGCTCACTGTTGATGTTACCTAGAATGGTGACGAAACATCTGGGAACAAACCGGCAAGCTCAGTGAACCAGCTTACATCTGGAACAAAATAAAGAACCACTCTCTTGTGGACCGAGAGGAGGAGAGTGCTGTCTTGGAGGTGAAAGGAGGATGTCGGGTTGGCAGTGCACCCTTGCGACTGGTGGATCTTAATGCTGGCTTCGGCCTAACGCTGGTTCAGGGGAGCAGCCAACCTGCAATGATGGCTGCGGCAAGTGCTCGTGCCCCAGGACAGGGGGTCCAGAACACCATCCATGTTTCCGTAAAGAAGGTGGATGAAGGTGTACCTGTGGACCGCACCTTCTTCGTGAAGAGGGTCCTGTTGGACTGTTGTGGGTTCGCTGCTGCGGACATTTACTGCCTGCAGGATTTCCCCGGAGGAGGTTTTTATGACGTGACCTTCAGGAGTGCCAAGCTTTGCGAGCGTTTCCTGGAGGTTTTCAAGGAGAAAGGAGATGAGGGCCCCCTCTCTGTATTGACCGCTGTCCCGCTGTTTGTGATGCCAGCACAGAGGAGCCGTATGGTGACTGTACGTATGTACAACCCGCATGTGGCAGCAGTTGATGTCCTGACCTTCCTCGGAAGGTATGTGAAGGTGGAAGGGGACCTAACTGACATCATGGACCCCTTTGGCATCTGGACAAGTAAGAGGCAGGTCAAGTTGACGCTGAGGATGGGCGCGGACGGGAATGTCGTACACCCACCGTCCAGCTTCGCGATCGGCGGGAGCAGGGGCTACCTGACCTATGCAGGGCAACCTAAAGTCTGCCATGCCTGTGGTAGGTCAGGTCACGTGGCGGCCGACTGCAAAGCCACCATCTGCAGGAACTGCAGGGAGGAGGGACACCTTGCAAGGGATTGCCCACGAGAGAAAAGCTGCAACCTTTGCGGGGAAGCGGGCCACCTCTATAGGGCATGCCCGCAGCGGGGGACCACCTACGCCCAGGTCACCGGCAAGGGCAATGCGGGGCCAGCCCCCCCGGAGGAGAGGAAGGCACCAGGGCCCAGCAAGGAACCCACTAATGTGCAGGAGGGCCAGGCCGTGCAGGAGGGCCCAGCCCCGCAGGATGGGCCCGAGGCCAGCAAAGCACCCCTGCAGGCTCCGATTTTCCCCCCCGACAACCCGGAGTCAATGGAGGCAGCGACAGGCGACCCAGGGGAGTGGACAACAGTCCAGAAAGCGAGGAGGAAGGTGCGTCGACGGGCCCAGGAACCGCAACCATCAGGCGGGAAGAGGCAGCTACAGGGGGGCTATAAGAGCTCCTCTGACGAGGGGGATTCGGAGAGGGCCCACCCGAAGCAGAAGTTAAAGATCTCGAGGGGGAAGGAAAGCAGCACCCCGCTTCCAGGTGACGTGAGGCGTCCTGAGGCTCCCTCCGACACCTAGTCAAGTGCCGCTGGAGCACTGGAGGGCCCCCCGGAACTTCCGGGCGGGAAGGAGGAAACAGCGCGTCCCCAGCATGACCCGGAGCCGGACTCTCCTCCCTCCGCACCCCTGACGGAGGGATGCCACCCGGAAGGCAGCACGGACAGTTTCCTGAGCCTGGAGAGCGTCCAGCAGTTAGCCCGGGCAATGGGCATGAAGGGACAGATGGAGGGGCTGGACCTTGGACTTGGGGAGGGTACTGCGGTCACTGCCCACAATGGGGGTATGAGTTGCGAGCATTAATGTGCGCAGCGTCAAGTCAACTGCAAGATGTGTATCCACGTTGGCCTACCTGACCACCATCAAGGCGGACCTCCTGTTTCTGCAGGAGTGCGGGAAATGGTCCGGCGCCTGGACCTGTGGGCTTTCAATCTGGTCGGGGGGTAACGACTGTCGCTCCTCAGGCCTGGCTATTCTGCTGCGGGGGCGCGACTTCACCATCACTCAAGTTCAGGAGGTGGTGGGGGGGGCGCCTCCTAGTGGCTGACATCACCTATAGGAACGCTCCCCTGAGGCTGATCAACGTGTACGCCCCAGCGGTATGGAGTGAGCGGTTGGCCGTCCTGCAGTGGCTTCCACCCCTGCTGGCTACGTCCAGGCTCGTCATTCCTAGGCGGAGACTTCAACTGCATCATTGATGCAGATGGAAGATCCGGCGTGGGGACAGCGGGTGGGGGGAGTCAACTGGACGTCACTTCCAGATTCCTGATGGGCACGGTGAAGGACGCCAAGCTGCTCGACGTCTTCAGCACCCCTGCAGACAGAGCGCAGCAGAGGTACACCTGGTCGCGGACAGATGGGTCTATCCGCTCAAGGATAGACTTCCTGTTTGTGTCACGGACGTTCTCGGTCAGGTCCACCGGCGTTGAGCCGGTGTTCTTCTCTGACCACTGCCTCCTGCTGGCCGACTGTCACTTACAGGACGACCGGCTGGCCAGCAAGGGGACGTGGAAGCTCAACACGACTCTGTTGACCCCAGAGAACGTCGAGGAGCTTAAGAGGGAGTACGCCGGTTGGAGAACCGTGAAACCCCTCTTTGAGTCTCCAGGCGACTGGTGGGAGACGGTGAAGGAGAACATCAAGAGGTTCTTTGTCCTCAAAGGTGTTCAGAAGGCAAGAGAGAGGCGGGGAAAGCTGTCGTGACCCCAGAAAAGGGTGCAGAACCTGCTCCTTCTGCAGTTGATGGGGGTCGATGTCACGGAGGTCCTCCGCGAGGTGAGGGGTCAGCAAGCCTCGCTCTTCGCTGCGGAGGCCTCCCGAATAATCTTCCGGTCCAGGGTCCGCTCCGTGGAGCAGGACGACACATGCTCGTGTTTCTTCTTTCAGAAGGTGCACAAAGAGAGCTCTGTGCTTAGCCGGCTGAAGGAGGATGACGGCTCGGTGACGTCGTCTCGGCCCGACATTTTGAGGATCAGCAGATCCTTCTATGCCGGACTGTACGACACGAAGCCCACAGACAGCACGGCCTCCGAGTCGTTCCTGTCGTCTATCACGGAGGTCTTAGACATGGCACGAGGGAGTGGCTGGACCGGCCGATATCCCTGGACGAGCTGACCAGAGCCCTCAAGTCCTTGGAGTGGAATAGGACTCCCGGAAGTGACGGCTTACCAGTCGAGCTGTATTCCGCTCTGTGGGGCCTGGTCAGCCAGGACCTGCTGGAGGTGTACGATAGTGTGCTTCAGGCAGGGGAAATGTGCAAGTCCATGAGGAAGGGCATCATCACCCTCATTTACAAGAGGAAGGGGGAGAGGGAAGAAATTAAGAATTGGCGTCCTATTTCACTATTGAATGTGGACTACAAAATCCTGGCCAAGGTCATAGCCAACCGGGTCAGGTCTGTCCTGGAGTCAGTGATTCACCCTGACCAAACCTGTGCTGTGCCGGGCAGGAAGATCGCTGAGAGCCTCGCGCTCATCAGGGATACGCTCGCCTACGTACAGGACAGGCGGGAGGACACCTGCCTCGTCAGCCTGGACCAGGAGAAGGCCTTCGACAGGGTCTCTCATGCTTATATGAGGGAAGTCCTCTCCAAATTGGGGTTCGGGGAGGGCATCCGCAATTGGATCCGGCTGTTCTACGCCAACATCGTTAGCGCAGTCTCGATCAACGGGTGGGAATCAGACAGTTTTCCTGTTAGATCTGGAGTCAGGCAGGGCTGCCCGCTCTCTCCTGCCTTGTTCGTGTGCTGTGTGGAGCCCTTCGCCGCATCCATCAGGAAGGACGTGAGCCTGAAGGGCGTGACTATCCCAGGCAGCGGAGGCCTTCAGGTCAAGAACTGACTGTACATGGACGATGTCGCCGAATTCTGCACCGATCATCGGTCGGTGAGTAGACTATTGGACATCTGCGGCCAGTTTGAACTGGCCTTGGGTGCCAAAGTCAATAGGGGTAAGAGTGAGGTCATGTTCTTCGGGAACTGGGGCGACCGCTCCTTCATCCCCTTCACCGTCAGGACAGACTACCTGAAGGTGCTGGGTGTTTGGTTTGGTGGAGCTGGGGCGTGCACTAAGACTTGGGAGGAGCGTATCACCAAATTGATGCAGAAGCTGGGCAGGTGGACGCTCCGGTCCCTCTCCATCGCGGGTAAGAACCTGGTTGTCAGGTGCGAGGGGCTTTCGGTACTGTTGTATGTGGCGCAGGCCTGGCCTATTCCCTGGACCTGCGCCGCTGCAGTCACCCGGGCCATCTTCCACTTCATTTGGGGGTCGAGGATGGACCAGGTCCGCAGGGACACCATGTACAAAGACCTGGGAAATGGGGGAAAGGGCGTACCGAACGCCACCCTCGCCCTGACGGCTACCTTTGTGTGCGGCTGCATCAAGCTGTGCGTAGATCCTCAGAACGCAAACACCAAGTGTCACTACTTACTGAGGTTCTACCTGTCCCCGGTGTTGCAAAGGATGGGCCTGGCCTCGTTGCCGCGGAACGCTCCGAGTAGTGGGACCGTTCCGTACCACCTGTCCTTCGTGGAGAAATTTTTGAAAGAAACACCTTTGACCACAAGGCCGTCAGGCAGTGGTCAGCACGTAGTATCCTCGAGACCCTTCGGGAAAAGGAGAGGGTGGATCCCGTGGTGTGGTTCCCCACGCAGACTGCCAAAGTCGTTCGGCAGAATGCCACATCGCCAGAACTTTCAAACAAGCACAAGGACATTGCTTGGCTGGCGGTGAGAGGGGCTCTGCCAGTGAGATCCTTTATGCATGCCCGGAATCTCTGCACCACCGCACGCTGCCCTCGAGGTGGCTGCGGTGGGGGGACAAGACTGTTGATCACCTCCTTCTGGAGTGTGCCTATGCGCAGGAGGTCTGGAGGGGGATGCAGTGGTATTTGTCGAGGTTCGTCCTGAGCAGCTCCGTGACGCGGGACTCCGTGCTCTACGGGCTGTTTCCGGGGACGCATACCGAGACCAACATCAACTGCGCCTGGAGGACCATCAATACGGTGAAAGACGCTCTTTGGTCTGCCCGCAACCTGCTGGTCTGCCAGCTGAAAGAACTGACCCCGACCGAGTGTTGCAGACTGGCGGACTCCAAGGTCCAGAACTACGTGCTGAGGGACGCGCTAAAGCTTGGGGCAGCCGCCGCCAAGGCGCGGTGGGGAAAGACCACCGTATGAACCCCCACATCCAGAATAGGAAAAAGAACCCTATCTGGTAACTGGGCCCAGCTGGCGCCTTCCCCAACTGGTCAGGGGGCCAACTGGGACTGTGCGGGGTGACGACTGCCGGGGTGGTTTCTTTGCTTTGTTTATTTTTCTCTGTTTTGCTTTTTCGTTTAGTCGGTGTACGTACCCCCTGGGTAACCCGGAGTGGCTTGCATGACTGAGTAGGTGTATAAATGTTTTATTTTTTGTACATTCTATGAATAAAGTATATCTGTTCAAATAAAAAAAAAGTGAAAAAACATCTGGGAACAAACCGGCAAGCTCAGTGAACCAGCTTACATCTGGAACAAAATAAAGAACCACTCTCTTGTGGACCGAGAGGAGGAGAGCGCTGTGTTGGAGGTGAGAGGAAGACGTCAGGTTGGCTGTGCACCCTTGTGACCGGTAGATCTTAATGCTGGCTTTGGCCTAACGCTGGTTCAGGGGAGCAGCCAACCTGCAACGATGGCTGCGGCAAGTGCTCGTGCCCCAGATCAGGGGGTCTGGAACACCATGCGTGTTTCTGCAAAGAAGGTGGATGAAGGTGCACCTGTGGACTGCACCTCCTTCGTGAAGAGGGTCCTGTTGGACTGTTGCGGGTTCGTTGCTGCGGACATTTACTGCCTGCAGGATTTCCCCGGAGGAGGTTTTTATGATGTGACCTTCAGGAGTGCCAAGCTTTGCGAGCGCTTCCTGGAGGTTTTCAAGGAGAAAGGAGGTGAGGGCCCCCTCTCTGTATTGACCGCTGTCCCGCTGTTTGTGATGCCAGCGCAGAGGAGCCGTATGGTGACTGTACACATGTACAACCCGCATGTGGCAGCAGTTGATGTCCTGACCTTCCTTGGAAGGTACGTGAAGGTGGAAGGGGACCTAACTGACATCATGGACCCCTTTGGCATTTGGACCAGTAAGAGGCAGGTCAAGGTGACGCTGAGGATGGGCGCGGACGGGAACGTCGTACACCCACCGTCCAGCTTCGCGATCGGCGGGAGCAGGGGCTACCTGACCTATGCAGGGCAACCTAAAGTCTGCCATGCCTGTGGTCATGTGGCGGCCGACTGCAAAGCCACCATCTGCAGGAACTGCAGGGAGGAGGGACACCTTGCAAAGGATTGCCCACGAGAGAAAAGCTGCAACCTTTGCGGGGAAGCGGGCCACCTCTATAGGACATGCCCGCAGCAAGGGACCACCAACGCCCAGGTCGCTGGCAGGGGCAATGTGGGGCCAGCACCGCTCCCCCCCCCCCCCCCCCCCCCCCCGCCCAGAGGAGAGGAAGGTATCAGGGCCCAGCAAGGACCCCACTAATGTGCAGGAGGGCCAGGTCGTGCAGGAGGGCCCAGCCCCGCAGGATGGGCCCGAGGCCAGCAAAGCGCCCCTGCAGGCTCCGCTCCCCCCCGACAACCCGGATTCAATGGAGGCGGTGACAGGCGACCCAGGGGAGTGGACGACGGTCTGGAAAGCGAGGAGGAAGGTGCATTGACGGGCCCAGGAACTGCAACCATCAGGTGGGACGAGGCAGCTACGGGGGGTGCTATAAGAGCTCCTCTGACGAGGGGGATTTGGAGAGGGCCTGGCCGAAGCAGAAGTTAAAGATCTCGAGGGAGAAGGAAAGCAGCACCCCGCTTCCAGGTGACGGGAGTCGTCCTGAGGCTCCCTCCGACACCCAGTCAAGTGCCGCTGGGGCACTGGAGGGGCCCCCGGAACTTCCAGGCAGGAAGGAGGAAGCAGCGCGTCCCCAGCTTGACCCAGAGCTGGACCCTCCTGCCTCCGCACCCCTGACGAGGGGATGCCACCCGGAAGGCAGCACGGACGGTTTCCTCAGCCCGGAGAGTGTCCAGCAGTTAGCCCGGGCAATGGGCATGAAGGGACAGATGGAGGGGCTGGACCTTGGACTTGGGGAGGGTACTGTGGTCACTGCCCACAATGAGGGTACCAGTTGCGAACATTAATGTGCGCAGTGTCAAGTCCACCACAAGATGTGTATCCACGTTGGCCTACCTGACCACCATCAAGGCGGACCTCCTGTTTCTGCAGGAGTGCGGGATACCGCACCTCGGCAGGTACGGGAAATGGTCCGGCACGTGGACCTGTGGGCCTTCGATCTGGTCGGGGGGGTAACGACTGTTGCTCCTCGGGCCTGGCTATTCTGCTGCGGGGGCGCGACTTCACCATCACTCAAGTTCAGGAGGTGGTGGGGGGGGCGCCTCCTAGTGGCTGACGTCACCTATAGGAACGCTCCCCTGAGGCTGATCAACGTGTACGCCCCAGTGGTACAGAATGAGCGGTTGACCGTCCTGCAGCGGCTTCCACCCCTACTGGCTACGTCCAGGCCGGTCATCCTAGGCGGAGACTTCAACTGCATCATTGATGCAGATGGAAGATCCGGTGTGGGGACAGTGGGTGGGGGGAGTCAACTGGATGTCACTTCCAGATTCCTGATGGGCACGGTGAAGGACGCCAAGCTGCTTGATGTCTTCAGCACCCATGCAGACGGAGCGCAGCGGAGGTACACCTGGTCGCGGACAGACGGGTCTATTCGCTCAAGGATAGACTTCCTGTTTGTGTCACGGGCGTTCTCGGTCAGGTCCACGGCGTTGAGCCGGTGTTCTTCTCTGACCGCTGCCTCCTGCTGGCCGACTGTCACTTACAGGACGACCAGCCGGCTGGCAAGGGGATGTGGAAGCTCAACACGACTCTGTTGACCCCAGAGAACATCGAGGAGCTTAAGAGGGAGTACGCCGGTTGGAGAACCGTGAAACCCCTCTTTGAGTCTCCGGGCGACTGGTGGGAGACGGTGAAGGAGAACATCAAGAGGTTCTTTGTCCTCAAGGGTGTTCGGAAGGCGAGAGAGCGGGGAAAGCTGTCACGACTCCAGAAAAGGGTGCAGAACCTGCTCCTTCTGCAGTTGATGGGGGTCGATGTCACAGAGGTCCTCCGCGAGGTGAGGGGCCAGCAAGCCTCGCTCTTCGCCGCGGAGGCCTCCAGGATAATCTTCCGGTCCAGGGTCCGCTCCGTGGAGCAGGACGACACATGCTCGCGTTTCTTCTTTCAGAAGGTGCACAAAGAGAGCTCTGTGCTTAGCCGGCTGAAGGAGGACGACGGCTCGGTGACGTCGTCTCGGCCCGACATTTTGAGGATCAGCAGATCCTTCTATGCCGGACTGTACAACACGACGCCCATGGACAGCACGGCCTCCGAGTCATTCCTGTCGTCTCTCACGGAGGTCTTAGACATGGCACGAGGGAGTGGCTGGACCGGCCGATATCCCTGGACGAGCTGACCAGAGCCCTCAAGTCCTTGGAGAGGAATAGGACTCCTGGAAGCGACGGCTTACCGGTCGAGCTGTGTTCCACTCTGTGGGACCTGGTCGGCCAGCACCTGCTGGAGGTGTACGATAGTGCGCTTCGGGCAGGGGAAATGTGCAAGTCCATGAGGAAGGGCATCATCACCCTCGTTTACAAGAAGAAAGGGGAGAGGGAAGAAATTAAAAATTGGCGTCCCATTTCACTATTGAATGTGGACTACAAAATCCTGGCCAATGTCATAGCCAACCGGGTCAGGTCTGTCCTGGAGTCGGTGATTCACCCTGACCAAACCTGTGCTGTGCCAGGCAGGAAGATCGCTGAGAGCCTCGCGCTCATCAGGGATACGATCACCTACGTACAGGACAGGCGGGTGGACAACTGCCTCGTCAGCCTGGACCGAGAGAAGGCCTTCGACAGGGTCTCTCATGCTTACATGAGGGACGTCCTCTCCAAATTGGGGTTCGGGGAGGGCATCCGCAATTGGATCCGGCTGCTCTACGCCAACATCGTTAGCGCAGTCTCGATCAACGGGTGGGAATCAGACAGTTTTCCTGTTAGATCTGGAGTCAGGCAGGGCTGCCCGCTCTCTCCTGCCTTGTTCGTGTGCTGTGTGGAGCCCTTCGCTGCATCCATCAGGAAGGACGTGAGCCTGAAGGGCGTGACTATCCCAGGCAGCGGAGGCCTTCAGGTCAAGACCTCCCTGTACATGGACGATGTCTTCTGCACCGATCGTTGGTCGGTGAGTAGACTATTGGACATCTGCGGCCAGTTTGAACTGGCCTTGGGTGCCAAAGTCAATAGGGGTAAGAGCGAGGTCATCTTTTTCAGCAACTGGGACGATCGCTCCTTCATCCCCTTCACCGTCAGGACAGATTACCTGAAGGTGCTGGGTGTTTGGTTTGGTGGAGCTGGGGCGTGCACTAAGACTTGGGAGGAGCGTATCACCAAATTGAAGCAGAAGCTGGGCAGGTGGACGCTCCAGTCCCACTCCATTGTGGGTAAGAACCTGGCTGTCAGGTGCGAGGGGCTTTCGGTACTGTTGTATGTGGCGCAGGCCTGGCCTATTCCCTGGACCTGCGCCGCTGCAGTCACCCGGGCCTTCTTCCACTTCATTTGGGGGTCGAGGATGGACCGGGTCCGCAGGGACACCATGTACAAGGACCTGGAAAATGGGGGGAAAGGGCGTACCGAACGCCACCCTCGCCCTGACAGCTACCTTTGTGTGCGGCTGCATCAAGCTGTGCGTAGATCCTCAGTACGCAAACACCAAGTGTCACTACTTACTGAGGTTCTACCTGTCCCCGGTGTTGCGAAGGATGGGCCTGGCCTTGTTGCCGCGGAACGCTCCGAGTAGTTGGACCATTCCATACCACCTGTCCTTCGTGGAGAAATTTTTGAAAGAAACACCTTTGACCACAAGGCCGTCAGGCAGCGGTCAGCACGTAGTATCCTCGAGACCCTTCGGGAAAAGGAGAGGGTGGATCCCGTCGTGTGGTTCCCCACGCAGACTGCTAAAGTCGTTCGGCAGAATGCCTCATCGCCAGAACTTTCAAACAAGCACAAGGACATTGCTTGGCTGGCGGTGAGAGGGGCTCTGCCAGTGAGATCCTTTATGCATGCCCGGAATCTCTGCGCCACCGCACGCTGCCCTTGAGGTGGCTGCCGGGGAGACGAGACTGTTGATCACCTCCTTCTGGAGTGTGCCTATGCGCAGGAGGTCTGGAGGGGGATGCAGTGGTGTTTGTCGAGGTTTGTCCCGAGCAGCTCCGTGACGCGGGACTCCGTGCTCTACGGGCTGTTTCCCGGGACGCACACCGAGACCAACATCAACTGCGCCTGGAGGACCATCAATGCGGTGAAAGACGCTCTTTGGTCTGCCCGCAACTTGCTAGTCTGCCAGCTGAAAGAACTGACCCCGACCGAGTGTTGCAGACTGGCGCACTCCAAGGTCCAGGACTACGTGCTGAGGGACGCGCTAAAGCTTGGGGCAGCCGCCGCCAAGGCGCGGTGGGCAAGACCACAGTATGAAACCCCTCATCCAGAATAGAAAAAAGGGCCGTATCTGGTAAATGGGCCCAGCTGGCGCCTTCCCCAACTGGTCAGGGAGCCAACGGGGACTGTGCGGGGGTGACGACTGCTGGGGTGTTTTCTTTGCTTTATTTTTTCTTTTGTTTTTTTTTCCTTTAGTTGGTGTATGTACCCCCTGGGTCACCCGGAGCGGCTTGCATGACTGGGTAGGTGTGTAAATATGTTTTATTTTTTGTACATCTTATGAATCAAGTATATTTTTTCAAATAAAAAAGTGACGAAACGTCTGAAAACTAACCTTCCAGCTCAGCGAGCAAACTCACATCCAGAACCTCAACCTGACCTACAAATCTTCTCAAAACTCGCTGGCACAGGATCAATGAGATTAAAGTCATATACATGTGACTCAAAGATTGGTATGGGAAAAACGGGTTCAAATTCATGGGATATGGAACCAGTGGTGGGGAAGCACCATTATGTAAGTTATCGGAGCAGAATTAGCCCACTGTGCCTGCTCTGCCATTCAATTGTGGCTGATACGTTTCTCAAATCCATTCTACTGCCTTCTCCCCATAACGTTTGATCACTGTACTGATCAAGAATCTATCTCTGTCTTAAAGAAACACAATGACTTTGCCTCCACAGCTACTCACTGAAATTTAGAAGAATGAGAGGTGATGTCATTGAAACATATCAGATTCTTAAAGTGCTTGACAGGGTAATTCCTGCAACGACATCTCCTCTCATGAGAATGTCAAAGACTAGAGGGCATAGTCTCAGAATACAGGAATGGCAACTGAAGACTGATTTGAGCAAGAATGTTTTCTCTCAAAAGGTTGCAAATCTTCAGAATTCCTTGCCGCACACAGCAGTCCTTGTGGAGGGATTTTCTACTCAACCTGTTAGAGAGGTTATTACTGGAGCAGGTGGAACGTGAACTTGGGTCTCCGGGCAGAGAGAATAGGGACACTACCAGTGTTGCATAGAACCCTATATTTAAGGCTCAAATGCATTCTTGATCAGTAGGGGTATCGAGGGTTTTGGGGAAAGGGCAGGAAAGTGGATGTGAGGAGTGTAAGATCAATCATGATCCCATCCAGTGGCGCAGCAGACTCGAGGGCCGAATGGCCTACCCCTGTTCCTCTTTCGAATGGTCTTACGGTTTTAAGAATGAAGACAAAACGACTGCACTGAGCAAAATTTTTCTTGCAGACTATGCATGTTACAGGAGAAAAGAAGCCGAGATCGCTGGAAAATATAAGGGAGAAAATTGCTGTCGGGAGATCTGGAGAGATTATTATTCGTCCAGAAGACAAGTGATATTAAGAGGTGCAGTAGGGAACAGAGAGATTAAAGCGGCGAACCCAGCACTGAAAAGCCTTTTTTTGGCCTGGAAGCAAACAGTATGAATAACTCTAGCAGCTTGAACTAACAGAAAACGCCGGCATCTATTTTCATGTTTGACAGGTTGGGGTGAGGTGGTGCCCTCTGATGGTGTCAAAAAGCTCATTGCGTCCTATTCAACCTTCCCTGTCCTGACTTCAGTTGGCCAAGTCTCCAGCTGATGCGGGATAAGCAGTGATGCCCGGTTTCTGCCCCTCGCAGTAAAGAGCATCGGACCAATTTAACTGCCCGAACTCCCCCCAGATGGAGGGAAGGGTAAAAGAAATTGTGGGTAAAGTGTCGAAAATGGCGGGAGACAGCCAACGGTTGCTATCTTCCAAGGGGGTGAGATAACCGTTGTTTACGGTGGCGACAGAATTAAACAAATAAATAAAAAGTAAACAATACTGGCCATGTTTCAGGAACTCACCTGTCGCCAAAGGGAAAATTAAACTGGCGTTGAGAAACGATGCGGGTTTCCCGTTCCCATGGAGACCGTTGGGCTTTGACCCGGAAGGCGAATCCGCGGCGGCCGGAGGTCAGGTTTGAGTGCCATCCGGCGGCGGAGGCATCGCCAAGCAGCAATGGCGGATGTTACTGCTCGTAGCCTGCAGTATGAGTACAAAGCGGTGAGTGCTGTCGGTGTTGAGGATCGATAACCCTCGGTTTGATCCCCTAGACAGGCTGGATACAGTCGTGCGCGGGCTTGCATGGCCAGAGCTGAATTGGGCGAGTACAGTGCCACTGTTAAGCACACCGCCAGGTTGAGGCCTAGCCCTTGCTGTGGTGAATGCGACATAAGAACTGGGTTGGCATCTCTGTTGAGCTGAAATCAGGAAATTGAAGGGACCTCCAGGCAACCTAGGAACACGTCTCTAGAGCCCTTGTCATTGTTATCGAATTGTTTCTAATGGCTTTTTATTTTCATTCTTTGTCTTAAATGAGTACACAATTTATGTCCCAGTTCCATCCCACAACAAAAAATTAGTATTGGGCAATTTTGAAATCAGATTCTCGACAAAAATGAATGCTGGTTTTTTTTGGAAATGCCAATCGACCCTCAACTTCTCGTGAAAATCCTCTAAAATCAGTAATTTTGGAAGGGATACAGGGAAATATGTGTAATTCCCAACTTTGCTCAAGGACTGGAAATTTTGCATGGTTTACACCCAAGTGCAATACTGACAGAGATAGTGGGAACCACAGTTGCTGGAGAATCCCAAGATTACAAAGTGTGGAGCTGCATGAACACAGCAGGCCAAGCAGCATCTTAGGAGCACAGAAGTTCCTGCTGTATTCGTTCAGCTCCACATTTTGTTATCTTGCAATACCGACAGGTTTGTGCAAACCGCTCCATATGAGAATAAGACTAGTTTCTTCATTCTTTTTGCAGAACTCCAACCTTGTATTGCAAGCAGATCGTTCACTGATCGACCGAACAAGACGAGATGAGCCCACAGGAGAAGTGCTGTCTCTGGTTGGAAAGCTCGAAGGGTCGCGAATGGGAGACAAAGCTCAGAGAACAAAGCCACAGTTGCAGGAGGAAAGACGAGCAAAGTAAGGACATATCTTGTCAAATATCACAGTTTATTTGGAGTTGGGAGCAGAGTTATACTAATAAGCTATCTTTATGAACTAAAAAAGTTTAATCCTGAATGATAAAATGTTTTTTGGTAAAATGCAGGTAAACAGACAAGGTGGGTCAATCAGTTCAAAGCACTTGATATTTTGGTTTACTGAAAAATTTTAATGCTTCACAATGAGCAAAGGTGTCAGATTAAACAAGAAATTTAGACCTGAGGTGATAGTAAAATAATCATTCCACCTCATGGTGGGAAACATATGACTTTGGTGCATGGTGTTATTTAATGTAAGCAACATTATGAACATTTACAAGCATTTGTTTCTCAACAGTCCACATCCTAGTCTTTACATTCCACAGATTATATCTTGCTCTTAACTCAAAAGAACCATGAAGGTTCAGAACAGGTATCTACTCATTCATAGGATAGACAGGTTTTCGGTGTCTCGGGGAATTGAGGGATGTGGGGAATTGGCAAAAGAGAGGGTCACTCCACAAAGCGACTAGTCCAGTCCGGCTCCTGTCTATCATTTTCAGTGGTGTACTGAAATGTTGAATAAGTGCCAAGGCTTTCTTTACTCATTGTAATAGTAGTTGAGGGAGGTTTGCAGTTGAGCATGTCAAATTTCAGTCGTTTGGAGCTTCCTATTCTGCACAGGGGAGATTATTTGTAATCAGATTGGGCACTTTTCAACCCATCCTTTAGATTGGTGGTTTTGTGCACAAATATATATTTGTGCTCTGGTTAAGTGAGAATTCTTACTTGAATTTCTTGGCTGTTAAAATGTTTTGAATTTGTCTCATGCAGAAGGAGAAAGCGTGATGAAGACCGACATGACATGAACAAAATGAGGGGATACACTTTGTTGTCAGAGGGCATTGATGAAATGGTTGGAATTGTGTACAAACCCAAAACAAAGGAGACCAGAGAGACCTACGAGGTGTTGCTCAGTTTCATTCAGGCTGCACTTGGTGACCAGGTGAGAGTCTCCAGTGAAAAAATATCCCAGACAGATCCCCTGCTACTAAAAGTGATGGACATAACTGATCTCTTTAATGATTAACTAATTTTAAGATCTACTACATCACAGACAGGATGCCACTTTATGCAAAGGGGATGGTTTCCATTTGTCTTGGCTTGTTTCTTGGGATGTTGATGTTTCAGCACTTCCACTGCATGCATTTGTCTTCCTTTAGGTTCTTTTACTTTTAACCTGATTTGTACCTGAGACTTAGTCAAAGTTGATTGACTCCGTTCCTTTGATTTCTTTGACTCTTGCTCTTTGAGGCGTTCTGTACCACGGCCAGTGTGGAAGTAGGCCATTCAGCTTATCGAGGCCATACCACCCCTCCAAAGAGCATCCCACTGAGATCCATCCCATTCCCTTAACCTTGCATTTCCCATGGCTAACCTACCTAGTTGCACATCCCTGGACACTTCGGGAAATTTAGCATAGCCAATCTACTCAACCTGCACATCTTTGGACTGGGCAGAAACCGGAGCACCTGGAGGAAACCCAGTTAGACACAGGGAGAATGTGCAAATTGTACACAGACAGTTGCCCAACGCTGGAATTGAACCCGGGTCTCTGGCAGTGTGAGGCAGCAGTGCTAACCACTGAGCTAACATGCTGATTTGCCTGCCCTACTTCCATATGACAGATGCATGTGCCATAGACAGCGTGAGCAGTAATTCATCAATGATCACTTTAGAGGTTGAACAAGGAAGATAAATTGTTACAGGGAGACGTATTGCATCTGCATTAGCTGGCAATTTTTCTATATTGATTGGGCTTTTCTTTCTAGCCACGTGATATTCTCTGTGGAGCAGCAGATGAGGTCCTCGCTGTGCTGAAAAATGATAAACTGCGTGACAAAGAGCGACGGAAGGAAATAGAAATGCTCCTGGGACAGTTGGAGGATACCCGTTACCATGTACTGGTGAATCTAGGAAAGAAAATCAGTGACTATGGAGGAGATAAAGAAGTGCAGAATATGGGTATGCAGGACGAACTGTTAAAGGCTGAAGTGTCACATCAGTAGGCCAGTGAAGTGCCAATAAAGTATTTTGTTTTGTATTATCTTAACTTCCCCACTATTTTCCCGAACCCTACCCCAGATGGATTAGAATAAGTTGTCCCCTTCATTGCATGGAAGAGTTCAGTCATTTCAGACTTGTCTTGATGCCACAGTTTGGACAGAGGTTTGAAAACTAAGAAGCCTCTGCTAAAATATTTGATTTATTTGTCCCAATATGTGGGAAAAGTTTCACTCGTTAACTCAGTGTCTAAAAGCAAATTGGAACACAATGTGATTTGCTGCCAATTGGAAAATTATAACTTGGGACCTTGTCTGCCCACCCTTTTGATTAAATTCGATTAATTTGCCATTTTAATGTTCAACAGGAGCTGTTACTTCTTCCCTTGGCTGCTTGTGTGGAGTACCTGATGTCATTAAGTTTCAAGCTGGAGTCACTGAGCTTTCTGCCTCAGTGATCCTTCGTATCATCTTGTTTCAGTATTTGTTAACTGAGCATTTAATTCTGTGGTGCTTTTGTTAATGCTCGTGCTGTTTGCTTTTGAGCAACCAAAGCTATATGTTTGAAGTTAGCACTTGTGGCCGAGGTCTTTTGAGTTTTCATCCTCATATCCAAAGTTTTCACACATGGGACTAATAATTAGCATTTATCTGAAATAACATTATTAAAAGCAGCGTTCTCCAGCAAATGATAATTGTGCTAAGTATTAATTGATTTGTATCAGTTCAGATGATCAGATTGTCAAGATTGTGTCTACAAAGGTTGAATCAGCTCTGAACCAAAAACAGAAATGTTTGGAGAAAGTCTGTGGAGAGAGAAAGCTGAGTTGATGTTTTGAGTCTAGTGACCCTTCTTCAGAACTATTTGTAGCTCTAAAAAGGCGATATGCTGAAGATGGGAGAACAGAGATGTACAGGAGTAAGTGAATAGCTGAGGATGGAGCACAGAGAGAGTAAGACAGTTAGGCAGACAAAGGGACAAAGAAAAGATAATAATGGGGGCCATAAGCTGGTGAAAATGGGTTAAATGTCCTGAAAGCTGTCCATGTCATGAGGGTGTGGTGTTCAGGTTGAAAAATTATGGAACTTGATGTTGAGTCCTAAATGGTTCAGGGTCCCCAAGCAAACCAATGAGATGCTGTACTCATAGTTCCGAAAAAAGATTGCCGAACCCTTGTGCTGAGCCTTGCTGGAGCAGAGACAGAAATGTTGGCTGTGGACATGGTGGCATGTTAACGTGGAGAACTGGAAGCTTGGGATCATTTTTTTTGATGACCATTGGATCAGTTTTGTTGTCTGCCAGTCGGAATCCTCAGTTGAGCAAGGACGGTCAACTGTTTGTCCAAAAGCTTTTCTTTACCATCTGAAATAAAACAAAAGAACAATCTTATACTTCAAACTGTTATGATTGCTTTGGTGATACTGAACTGAAACTGAGTCTGTGTTACAGGAGAGTCATCATGTTAATATGATAATAAGTTATAATTTTTCAATTGGCAGCAAATCACATAGTGTCTAAAAGCAACTTGGAACACAGAGATAACAAGGTGTAGAGCTGGATGAACACAGCAGGTCAAGCAGCATCACCGGAGCAGGAAAGCTGACGTTTCGGGTGGAGACCCTCCTCGGCCCGAAACGTCAGCTTTCCTGCTCCTGTGATGTTGCTTGACCTGCTATGTTCATCCAGCTCGACACCTTGTTATCTCAGATCGTTCAGCATCTGCAGTTCGTACTGTCTTTGTTTTTAGACACTGTTGTGCATGCTGTCCGTAAACTCTCAGTTCTGTCTTAGGAGTTGCTTCTGTTTCTGAAGGAAACTGCTTTGAATCGGAACAAATTAAGAGCTTGTGCTCCTTTTTCAGACGATAACATTGACGAGACATATGGAGTGAATGTGCAGTTCGAGTCTGATGAAGAGGTGAGTGCAGTTACCTTAAAAATCTTGTTGAAGTTGCTGAAACCCACTTGTAGACTTTGTAGACTAACATGGTTAGTAGGATCTGAAACTTGGTGCTTGCTCCAGGGAGATAGCTGAACTATTGATTATAGATCGGTGGTGGCACAGACTGCATTGTGACTGCGTGAGTGTCTAAGTGAGAATTGTTCACGCATTATGACACATGGACACATCTGCTACATGTAGTTGACATGGCGCACTGAATAGATGATGAGCAGAAGTTGGCAATTTGGCCCATGGATTTGGCTTCACTATTGTCTTTCGCCATCCTCATTCATCAGTCCACAATGTTGCCATCTGTTTAGATTTCATTAATAGGTGATTGGTAATGACCGAGGATACCTGTAGATTGCACCTGAGGGTTTTATTTTCCTTTTTGTATTCACTTTGTTTTAGTATGCCTGCTGTTTTGTATCCACTTCTTAATTCAGGAAGGTGATGAGGATGCATTTGGTGAAGTGCGTGAAGAAGCATCAGATGAGGACACGGAAGGCGAGGAAGCTGACATCAGCTGCACACTTTCAGCTAATGTAAGTCCTGCTGTTAACCTTGGTATGTTATGAACATGAAAAGACTTGTCTTGATGAAATCATGACTTTTTGAATGATCCACTAGAGTGAGAGTGAGCTCGTGCCATGCACCAAACTATACAAACAGAAGTGGTATGGATCTCCACTTACAGTACACTGCCTGGAGCCAAATTAAAATTTTACAATGTTGTTAATCATACTGTCATTTCACTGTATCTGCGAGGATTCTGTTCCGAAGAACCGTTGCAAAAGATGAAATTTGCAAGTGCAAAGCTCATTTAAAATGAAGGTTAAAAATAGGTTTAAAATTATGGATATGTGAGTTTTACAGTTGCTGAATTTTGTGGACACATTTTTTGGCACGGATAGGCAAATTTGCAATTTCTGATTTTGCAGATACCAAGTCTTATGCAGAATGCTTACTGAGCATTTCATTGAAAGAGTGCTTTATTTTGTATTTTAGCTGGGTGCTGCTGGAGATGTGCTGAGTGCAAAAAAGAAAGACCTGCATCCTAGAGACATTGATGCTTTTTGGCTCCAGAGGCAGCTCAGCCGCTTCTATGATGACGCTATTATGTCACAGAAAAAGGCTGATGAAGTCCTCGACATCCTCAAGGTGAGCTCCCAGCTGCTGGAACGGTTGTCAGAAGTGGGCACTGCATTGTAAATTGAGGTTACCTGATTGTTGGAATCTGTTTTGACATTGCTATCCTTTGTACTCAATACCCCTTTAACTTCTTAAAATCTTTAGTCAAATTTCAGTTGATAATACAGTTGGAGCTGCCGACAATTGATTATTTTTAACTATGTTTCATATTAACCTTGCACGTTTCCCTCATCAGACGGCTGGTGATGACCGTGAATGTGAGAATCAACTTGTTTTGCTTCTTGGCTTCAACACTTTTGACTTCATCAAGATTCTCAGACAGCATCGCATGATGAGTGAGTGTCGTAAGGTATATGTGGGTGTGTGCACACAACAACATGTAACACCTACCTATTAAGGGAACAGCATTGAGGCACTCTCTTGGCCTTCTCACAGTGATTCAGACTGATGTTCAGAAATGCACAAGTTTCTCAACTGTCTTGAACTGATGTTATTGACTGTGTGTGTCTAATCTAAAATAAGATAGGATTCTGCAAAACTCAACTTCTAGCAGATGTGAGTCTCCCAACGCAAATGGTACAAATGCAGTGCAAGTGTCAGTTTCACTTGGCTTTTTGGGCAACTTCATCTTTGGGTATTTTTCTGAAGATGAGGCTGAGTGGAAAGAGCTCGTTAGCATTTGATTCTGGCAAAATAGATATGCTTCCACCCACAGCATCAAATTAGGTGAAAAAAAGTGCTTTCCCTCCTACCTATGCTTAGAACAAATGGTAGCAGCGTCAAAATAATCAATGTTTTAATCAGTCAGCCATGGATCACTGTTTGACTGGACTGCTTGATTGTGCCATTGGCATGTCTGATCTTAGATTTCTCCTTGAGTGAAACAGTGAGGTAGATGCATGGAAGAATGAGTGATGACATTGAACTTTTGAGTGGTGTTTGCTTGTTAGTCAAAAATCAGAGTTTTCTGCACCTCATATGAAGATGATGTGTATGTTTTCAGAACTACTTTTATTATCCCACATGCTAACTGTTCTTTACTTCATCCTTAAAGTTTTGTACTGTACACTGTTGGCCAGTGCTCAGAGTGAGGCAGAGAAGGAAAGAATTCAGAATAAGATGGAGGCAGATGCAGAGCTTTCCAAAGTTCTGTACAAACTTCAAGAGACTGAAAAAGAGGACATTATTCGGGTAAGATGCAAAATAATCAGTGAACACACCAGGCCTGACCATCAATACTACTTGGACAAATTATAACTTATCCAGTATGTTTATCAAAAGTCATTTGTTCTTTTAGGAGGAAAGATCCCGTAGAGAACGAGTTCGTCAATCCCGTGTGGATACAGATCTCGAAGCAATGGATCTTGATCGAGAAGGAGAGGTTAGACTGAGTTCAAATATAATGTTGGGATCATTTACAGCAGCAGTGTTCCTGTGACCTAGATAATAAATCTAAAGCAGAAAAACACAGATTAATGGTTGCGCACCTTGTGAAGAGAGATTTATGGTTAATGAAAATGGTACTAAGGACGAGAGCAAATGAGAAACATGTTCACCTGACACTAATTCTGGGGCAAGTTTGGCACAATCTCTTTGACTGTCAGGGAGAATGGAAAGAACCTTTCTGTTGCTGATTAGTGGAATTAGTCATATTGCCTTGATAAAGTCCTGATTCATATTGGAATCAAGATCAAGAGATGATGTGTGAACATCAAGAAGGCTCTTAGCATTACAAATTTAAACAGTGAAAATTTAAGAATCTTTTACCTGACATGATCAGATTGAACTGTTCAAAATTATCAAGAAAATGATCTTTGACATATTGTTTGAAAGGTTTAATCGTGAGCAGAGACCAGCTTAAAAATAACAAACTATTTTGCGGTATTAAGAGAAATCAACAGGAACCTTTACTCCACATACCTACAGTTATTTGTGTAAAATAAGACAGGCACTGTTATCGATTGTGATCGTGTGATGAGGTTCAAGTGGGACCTTGCATTCTAGCATGGAAGAATGAGAAGTGATTACGTATACTGCCTGGAAAAAGTCAAACATGAATTGTGTAGAAAGGGGAAAGTTCATTTTGTCACCCTGTCAATACATAAAACCTCAGGAGACAGCACTGCGGTTGACACCACTTGGAGGTTTAGAGCAGAATGCTTTAATTGTTTGCCTTGTGCCTGAAACTCTCTACAACGTAAATGTAACTTGAAAAGATGAATTTTAGTTCAAGTGAAATGTGGATTCAAATTTCACCTTGGTGTTATTGGCCTTTCTGTGCCAGTGAAGAGCTTTGAGGAAGCGCATTGCCAATATCGTGTCAGTCTGTGATATGAAGTGCATTGTCAGGCTATCTACTGAATTTACAGTTGTCTGAATAGCCAGTAAAAGAAAATTATCTATGCCAGGAGAACTTGTGATTATGTCTTGGCAAGTTGCTGGTGATCATGGATAACACTCCTCCATTGCGGTAATGCTTCCTTCGACAAAGATAATTTTGTGGTTTCTGTTAATTCAACTGTTCATTCTTTTAGATTCTGGCTCCCAGACAGGTTCTGGATTTGGAGGATTTGGCCTTTGCACAGGGGAGTCATCTAATGGCAAACAAGCGATGCCAGCTACCAGATGGTTCATTCCGCAAGCAGCGCAAAGGGTACGAGGAGGTGCATGTACCAGCTCTTAAACCAAAGCCATTCAGCTCAGATGAGGTGAGAGATCAGTGTACTGTCTTCATTCGATTGTACCAGCTCTTGTTTGTCAGTATTGATGCATAATCAGCTGCTAAGTGGCATTGCTGATGATGACAAACATACTCTATCAACTCTGGAGATGTAAATTAGAAACTGGAAACGCATAGCAGGCCATTCAGTATCCAAAATGCAATTCCGTCTTTTCTACGAGATTTTGCACAAGTTTAGTGGCGTGCACAGTAACAATTTCTCCTCAGCAATTGAAATGTTTACAAATTGAAGCTGCCACCGAAGTGCAGAGACGTGTCCTCAGACAGGAGTGGTCACTATCATGCTCAAACACATCATTACTATATTCTGATTGTGTACATTGAACCTGGATATGTTAGAGAAATGTTGAAGAACCAGTGAGATTGGGATATTGTTGCTTTGTTTTTCTGCTCAGTATTTGATTTTTTTTCTTATCTTGTAGCAACTGATATCTGTAGAGAAGATGCCAAAGTACACGCAAGCAGCATTCGAAGGCTTCAAAACACTGAATCGGATTCAAAGTAAGCTGTGCAAAGCAGCAATGGAAACTGATGAAAACCTGCTTCTGTGTGCTCCGACTGTGAGTAAACACTAACTTAGACTGTCCATCTGTCTGATTATGTATCCCTGTGCAGAAGGTGATGAACACCTTGGAATTGGTGATCAGTTTATGCAGCATGGCCGTGAGTACCTGTTATTAATTCCAAATCTAAGTGAAGTTTTTTTTCTACACTTGTAGGGTGCTGGCAAGACAAATGTGGCTCTGATGTGCATGTTACGTGAGATTGGGAAGCACATTAATATGGATGGAACCATCAATGTCGATGACTTCAAGATTATATACATTGCACCTATGAGATCCCTGGTTCAGGAGATGGTGGGCAGTTTTAGTAAGGTGAGGAAGGGTGTCTGAAGATTCATCTCCCCAGCATAGTCTTCAAAAACAAGTGTAACTTGGTTATATCAACATTAGATACATTTCTTTTGCTTTGCATCAAGTGTTACTTGGTGTAGAAGCTTTTTAGATGTTATATTGGTCTAGAAATCCGAAGACCTGGACCAATAATCATTGTAACATGTGAGTGATAACACAGCACATTTGTTGATTTGCTTTCAGTAAATCAACTGATTCAGATGAACTGACATATGCTAGTAACAGTAATGGGAAGGAAAAAAAATTATCACAAAGAATAACAGCTACTCAAAGAAATGACTCGCCACAACCATTATTGCCTTGAGGGTAGTTGATGATAACCTTTTAAATGCTGCCCTTGCTAGCACCATGTACAGCCCAGAAATGAATTAACTGGAACAAATGATTAAGTTTCTGATTTCTTGACATACAGACAAAAAAATGAAGAGCAGGTTTAGACCATTTGGCCCATGAGGCCTAGTCCACCATTTAATTGTGTAATAGCCGATCTGATCATGGTCTTGGTACCACATTCTGGCCTATGCAGCGTGGCATGTGACTCCTTTTTTGGTCAGATTCTGTGTACTTCTGGCTTAATATTCATTGACCACCACCACTGCCCTTTGGACCGGAGTTCCACTGACACTCGAGTTTCTCAGGCAAAACAGTTCTGTCCGTCTTTGTTTTAAATGGGTAGTCCTTCAGTTTTAAGTGGACGATTCTTCATTTTTAAAATGTCCCCGACTTTCACTCACTCCCCACAAGAGGAGTTATCCATTGAGCACCCATTTTCTAAAGTTGCCTCAGGATTGTGTGATTCAATTTGAATACTTGCCACTCTTGTGAATAACAACAGATGCAGGTCCAACCTGTCCAACATTACCTAATGTGAGATGAACATAATCTCTCCCTTTTTCTGCCCACTTCCTCAAACAAATAACCAACCCCCGAAATGAGAAGAGTGAACCTTCTCTGTCTGCTTCTTGTGAATTTCTATCCTTTCATAGTACTACACTTGTGGTCTCACCAGTAGCCTCTATCACTACAGCAAGATGGCTTGACAGTTCCATTCCCCCGTTATTGTATGTGAATTAGCACAAACAACCTTTCATATTGCAACATGAGAAATTGCATAGACAATCAAAGTTAAAGAATTCTTCCAAGTTTATTGCATGTAGCAACCAATATAAGACACATGAAACCTCACATCTCAACGTAACTATCACTGATTAATGATGGACTTCAGCTACAATTTCACCCGACAGTGTCTGATTATGGCTATGTCCAGTGTTTAATCCTTGTGCACAGTGTGGTTCTGACATCAGTAAGGAGGACCTTGCAGATTTCTGTCGATGCCTGAAGCAGTCCCTTGGTCGATGCCAGATGGTCCATATGGTTTCATTTCTTCCTTGAGACTTCAGAGCGATTGATACAATTGAGTGGCTTGCTGGGCCATTTCAGAGGGCTGTTAAGAGTCACATAGTTGCTGTGGCTCCAGAGTCACAGGTAGGTCAGACCAGGTGAGGATGGCAGATTTTTTTCCCCTGAGGGATATGAGTGAACCATATGGCTTTTTTGCAGCAATCGGCAGGATTTCATGGTCATCGGTAGATTCTTAATTCCAGCTTTTTTAAAAATTGAGTTCAGATTCCACCATTTGCTCTGACAGGTTTCAAACCTGGGTCCCCACAACATGAGCTGAATTTCTGGACTAAGAGCTGGCAACAGTAGCAGAAGGCCAGTGCGTCCCCATAATATCACGTCCCCTCCCTCACAAATCTGTTCTTGTCTTCATCTGACTTGTATCCATTCGGCAATGATCCAATAATTCCAAGCCCAAGATCTCCGGAATGAAGAACGAGCTGAGATAAGAGTCGAGAAGAAACAAGAACAATAGGCAGGATGAAGCAGTTGGAATGCAGGATTTTCACTTAGTCCATTGGGCAGAGGCAGAAGGGGCCTGGTAGAATCAGCACAATTGAGGTTGAAGGTAATTTTTAATGGTGTTAGCATAAGTCAAAATAAAAGCAGTGGAGCTTTCATGAAGTTGAGACAAATGTTTGAGGTCATAGAGGAGCTCATGAAAACTGGCTTATCTTGTTTTGATGTTGACCTGGGATTGGTTGTCACACTTCTGGGTTTAAATTCCAATTGTAAAAGGCTGTCAGCATTGTCTGAGCTGTCAGTGCACGTCCGTGCACCAGTGATGGGTTGTTTCGTTGTAGGCTCCTGTCTACCTGCAGATAGGTTTAAAACAAACCATTTCATGATTTGAAGAAGAATGTTGAATCTATCCTGGTGTCTGAACCAACATTTATCCTACAACGAACACTGGCACCAACACACACTGATCACCGTTTGATTTACCACTGTGCAGTGTTGGTATGTCTTGTGTGGCTGCTGCCAAAGTAACAGAATCATAAAAAGATGAAGTGCTTTGGGATAACTGAGGATGCAAGACTCTTCTTCACCTTGGCACCTAGCACCCAAAGGAGAGCACAAAAATTGTAGAATAATCATTAGATGCTGATCTTTCTCAGTGGTCACAATATTTAAAGGCTGCATTGCCTGGGCCATTTGAAGAATCTCTGCAAAGGCACTTCAGGGTCTTTCAACAAGGAATAACAACAACCCACTTGAATTGTTCAACTTGAAACAGCTATGATATTCGGAATTGAATTAATAACTTTTTTGACCTGATGAGTTCACACCGTTTTGTGTTTCGGCTGACAGCGTTTAGCAAGTTATGGGATCAGTGTTGCAGAGCTGACAGGGGACCATCAACTGTGTAAAGAGGAAATCACTGCAACCCAGGTGATTGTGTGCACCCCAGAGAAGTGGGATATCATTACTCGCAAGGGAGGAGAGCGCACCTACACGCAAATTGTGCGACTCATGATAATTGTGAGTATGCAATTAAGTGCAAGAATTTTTGACCCTTCAATAGTGTTGATGTATATTTCACTTCCTAATTGGTGTGAATTGCAGGATGTGGTGCTCCTAATTGAAAATCCCCCTTGAGGTCACAACATAGCATGTTGAACTGTCGCTTGCTTTGTGCTACTCTTGTAAAAATGGGGGCTGAAGCCTGTGGGCAGGTTGAAGTAAAAAGCATTTTTATTGCCTCTAATTACTCCCCCAACTTACTTGGGCGTGCTTAATAATATTGATGTTAGAAACATGGAATGGAAAAAGTTTTGTACCTCCGCTTCGATAACCCTCTTAGCAGAAAACAGCTAGTCCCTTTGCTTTACAGAAAACTGAAAGAACTGCAGATGCTGGACATCAGAAACAAGGACAGAAATTGGTGGAAAAACTCAGCAGGTTCTGAAGAAGGGTCACTGGACCTGAAACGTTAACTCCTATCTGTCCACATATGTTGCCAGAACTGCTGAGTTTTTCCATCAATTTGTTTTTGTCCTTCACTTTCCAGGCTTGTCAGAAAATGATTACACCTTGACTTTTCTTCCTCAGGATGAGATTCACCTCCTGCATGATGATCGTGGTCCAGTATTGGAGGCTTTAGTTGCCAGGACAATTAGGAACATTGAAATGACTCAAGAAGATGTGCGATTAGTTGGGTTGAGTGCCACACTGCCTAATTATGAAGATGTTGCAACTCTTCTGAGAGTTGATCCAGCTAAAGGTCTTTTCTACTTTGATAATAGGTATTTCGTACCAGTACTGAGATTGTGCCTTATGCTTATACATGATATCGTTTTCTGTGATGGACAAGAGTGATTGGCAAGTGATTTGGAACTGTTTTGCGCATACCAATTTACCGTGTCTCCCGCATTTCCCGCAACACGTTCCTCACACCCCGCCCCCGCCACAACCGCCCAAAGAGGATCCTCCTCGTTCTCACACACCACCCCACCAACCTCCAGATACAACGCATCATCCTCCGACACTTCCGCCATCTACAATCCGACCCCACCACCCAAGACATTTTTCCATCCCCACCCTTGTCTGCTTTCCGGAGAGACCACTCTCTCCGTGACTCCCTTGTTCGCTCCACACTGCCCTCCAACCCCACCACACCCAGCACCTTCCCCTGCAATCGCAGGAAATGCTACACTTGCCCCCACACCACCTCCCTGACCCCTATCCCAGGCCCCAAGATGACTTTCCATATGAAGCAGAGGTTCACCTGCACATCTGCCAAGGTGGTATACTGCATCCATTGTACCCAGTGTGGCATCCTCTACATTGGGGAAACCAAGCGGCGGCTTGGGGACCGCTTTGCACAACGCCTCCGCTCAGTTCGCAATAAACAACTGCACCTCCCAGTTGCAAACCATTTTCACTCCCCCCTCCCATTCTTTAGATGACATGTCCATCATGGGCCTCCTGCAGTGCCACAATGATGCCACCCGAAGGTTGCAGGAACAGCAACTCATATTCCGCTTGGGAACCCTGCAGCCCAATGGTATCAATGTGGACTTCACCAGCTTCAAAATCTCCCCTTCCCCCACCACATCCCAAAACCAGCCGAGTTCGTCCCCTCCCCCCCCCCCCCCCCCCACTGCACCACACAACCAGCCCAGCTCTTCCCCCTCCACCCACTGCATCCCAAAACCAGCCCAACCTGTCTCTGCCTCCCTAACCTGTTCTTCCTCTCATCCATCCCTTCCTCCCACCCCAAGCCGCACCTCCATCTCCTACCTACTAACCTCATCCCACCTCCTTGACCTGTCCGTCTTCCCTGGACTGACCTATCCCCTCCCTACCTCCCCACCTATACTCTCCTCTCCACCTATCTTCTTTTCTCTCCATCTTCGGTCCACCTCCCCCTCTCTCCCTATTTATTCCAGAACCCTCACCCCATCCCCCTCTCTGATGAAGGGTCCAGGCCCGAAACGTCAGCTTTTGTGCTCCTGAGATGCTGCTGGGCCTGCTGTGTTCTTCCAGCCTCACATTTTATTATCTTAGGTTTAATATGGCTGGCTTGTGCATCAGTGTCTATCATTATGACCATATTGACAGTACTTAGAAAACGTTTCGGGGGAGGAGGAAGAGGCAGAACACAAAAGCAAAACGCTGTTCAAACAATAAGATGCAATTTGCAATGGGGAATGTAGTCTTCATTTGAAGCAGAATGTCACTTTCCTGCATGGAGTATTCATCGCAGTGTCTTTCACCCAGTTTTCGTCCTGTACCTCTGGAGCAGACATACGTTGGAATAACAGAAAAGAAAGCCATCAAACGTTTCCAGATTATGAATGAGATTGTGTATGAGAAGGTGATGGAGCATGCTGGAAAAAATCAGGTCAGTGATCTTGTCTGGAAATGTCAGTTGTATTCCCAACCCACCACTACCCAAGAGGTACCACACTTAGATTATCACTGACAGGCCAGGGCTCTCAAACTTGGCTCAATGTATATTTGCCTCACTTGAGATTGAGTTTTTGTGTCTCACCAAAGCTAAGCTCTTTCCTTAAATCTTGGTTTGATATCACCAACAATGGGAGCGGTTGCAACCATTATTGTTCACTCTGCAGGGGCAAGTAACACCTCCATTGCCATTTCATTGCAGTCCACGCAAAATCCTTCAGGGTTTTGTTCTCATTTTATCCACTGAGAGTTCTTAGATGAAGATCTGGAATGCTAGTCAGATTACCCCAGAATTGACTTGACAGATTTTTGACCTGTCGTTATTAGTGGTAAGAAGTTGCAGTCCAATGATGTATGAAACATGCCCAATTGTGGATGAAAAAGCTGACAAAGAGCAAGTACTGCATATGGTGTCTGTGAGGTAGTTTGATGGGATGAGTTGGGACAATCGTAGAACAAAGAACAGTTCAGCATGCAGTACAACAGCCCCTTCAGCGCAACAGACAAGAATAAAACTGGCTTCACCATCCTTTTGTTTCCACTAATCTCTTTGTGGTGGAGATGGTTTCAGGACTTGGAACACATGAGATAAGACTGCCAACTTGTTTTTGTCTAGAGAATATAGCATGTGTTTCATTTTTACTCCAACCAGCTCTCTGTCCATGTGAAAACCCCCTCCATGAAATGGTAAGATTCAAGTCTGCCATTCCCCTGTTCTGTGCCCTGTCTCTTCGTCAAGTTTACCCTGCCTATATTTTACTCTGTTTCTGGCTTCTCTTCAAGTCTGATATGATGATTTGTTTCAGGTGCTGGTATTTGTTCACTCCCGTAAAGAAACGGGAAAGACAGCACGTGCGATACGAGATATGTGTCTGGAGAAAGACACATTGGGTTTGTTCCTGAGAGAAGGATCAGCCTCCACAGAGGTGCTACGCACAGAGGCAGAGCAATGTAAGGTATGGAGCTGTGATCTTGACCAGTCTTTCTGGAATTGATACTATGCAGCAAAGATTTTTTTTTTCAATTCAGTTGTAAGCACTGTACCACATTCCATTCCCACATTTGGTCCAGTATTCTACAAACATATAAGTTGATTTTACATTGGTATTCTGCTCATTGAGAACAACTTCAAAAGAAAACGTGGAACTTTTATACTATGCTTTTAACCTAAGGAAATAGGCCAAGGCAAGAGAAATTAAATCGTTGCTATCCTTGGAAAAACAATGCCAACAGTGCTTGTGTCATTTATGTTGGGCTTTCTGTATCTCAGCATCATTCACACTGTGTTTGAAATAAAAGCAAAGCTTAAAACTTGGAATTGGATGAATTTAGATGCTTACACACAGACTGCAAGTTTATTGCTTTTGTTTCAGATTTTTCAGTCTGGCTGTATTTTTCCTTAAAATCTATGTATGCCTCTGTTGTAGAATCTAGAGCTGAAGGACCTGCTTCCATACAGTTTTGCTATTCACCACGCTGGTATGACAAGGGTGGATCGAACACTGGTGGAAGATTTATTTGCTGACAGACACATTCAGGTAATAGATTCTTGCACGGTGTCACACAACATTGTTTCCTTGGCTGTGCTATATATATTGTAGATTCTGTGTAAATGGACTAAGATGGGAAAATCTTTGGGTCTTGTCTGTTTCAACACCTATGTCTTGCAAAAAAAATGACCCTTGGTTGTGGTGGATTCAGTGTAGCTCAGTTGCAAACATCCTGCTGTCTGACGTTTGCCATTAAACTAGACTCTGTTTGATGCTACCCAGGCGAGCAGTGCATGGACAGCATGAATGCAGAAGGAAAGAACTTGCATAGACAAAGCTGTTCATAAACCCTGGACATCTCAAAGCACTACACATTTGAAATTCAACTACTCTGGTGGTAAACGCACACATGGCCATTCAATGGTCACAAGATGTTCCTCTAAGAACCAAAAGACAGCTGAACAGCACGATGCCCTTAGTGGGGAGCCACTTAAATCTTGACTGGACAAACCTGTCCCCCTAGCTGTACATGTTTTCTTTATACACAAAGTTGACAGCAACTTAGGTAAATCTAATCTAGTTGTTTGTGAACAGTCCTGGGTCCATACTGCTTCATTGTGAGTAACTGTGTCAGCTCATGTTTTGAATAGTGTTGCTGGATGGGTTCTTTGTGAACCTAACCCTGAGAATAAAAAAGAACAAAAATGCAAACCAAATCAGTCAGATTGCAGACAAAACGTAGGATGGAGAGAGAAATAAATAGCAATCTTCCTCTGAGGTAGTAAGAACTGCCGATGCTGGAGTCAGGGATAACGTAGTATGGAGCTGGAAGAACACAGCAGGCCAGGCAGCATCAGAGGAGCAGGAAATCTGACGTTTTGGGGCAGGATCCTTCTTCAGAAATGGGCTGAAGAAGGGTCCTGCCCTGAAACGTCAAATTTCCTGCTCCCCTGCTGCCTGACCTGTTCCTCCGTGTTCTTGCAGTCTTCCTCTGTACACCAGTCTTTACTGTCTTCATGTTTTGCAGAATGCAGTCTCATGTCTCTTATTGTCCAGAATAAGAATGAAAATAATGTTCCTGGTGCAGTACAAAATTTTACCCCTTAATGTTGAATTGAACATATAATCTGAGTTGAAACGAATGTACTTTGCATTCAGGTGCTGGTCTCCACTGCAACTCTGGCCTGGGGTGTGAATCTACCTGCGCACACAGTTATTATCAAAGGGACACAGGTATACAGCCCAGAGAAGGGACGCTGGACTGAGTTGGGTGCACTGGATGTACTTCAGGTGATGTGTTTTGAATCATTTTGAATAATGTGGTTTTTTAGAAAACCGCTTCAGAAGTTCCATATACATGATCCAGAGTCAATGCGTGAGCATGCCACAATTTGCACTACTCAAACCTTTTACTTCTACTGATAGCTAGCTTCTGATCTGCACATGCTTATAAGAAAATACATACTTTTCTTACAGATGTTGGGCCGTGCAGGACGGCCACAGTATGATACGAAAGGTGAGGGTATCCTTATCACATCTCATGGTGAGCTGCAGTATTACCTGTCCCTCCTCAACCAGCAGCTGCCCATTGAAAGCCAGATGATCACAAGACTCCCTGACATGCTCAATGCTGAGATTGTCCTTGGAAATGTCCAGACGGCAAAGGTGAGAAATAAGTATTTCAATCTTGGTCCTACCTAAGCTTATCCTGGCGAAGACGTGTCAAGTACCAACCACTCACTGGGGGTTGACCAGGGCTCCCAGAGGTGATTGTTAAGGTATTTTACTATCAAAATCTGAACTGAGCAACTTTTGATCTTGCAGGATGCTATTAATTGGCTGGGGTACACATACCTGTATATTCGCATGTTGCGAACCCCAACTCTCTATGGGATCTCGCATGATGAGCTAAAGAGTGACCCCCTATTGGAGCAACGCAGACTAGACCTTGTCCACACTGCTGCTATCATCCTTGACAAAAATAACCTTGTGAAATATGACAAAAAGGGTGGCAACTTCCAGGTAAGGATTACACGCTCTCATGCCAACAGTGGTGGTCTGTCTGAAATTTTGAAATAGTACTCAGTACAAAACTGATGTTAACAGTAACTTCGGATAGCTGGTGATATTTGACCAGCTTAAGTCTGCAAATATATTATTGGTTTATGGATTTAAATTGCTGTTTATTGTAGAGAGAAGCTGATGAACATATAAATATTACTTTGTTCACAACTGACAGTCATTCTTCATCAGATGCTTTGTTCCTTCTTTGTTATAATTTGAAACCATTTTGTGTGTAGGTGACTGATCTAGGCCGGATTGCAAGTCACTATTACATTACACATGAAAGTATGGCAACGTATAATCAGCTTTTGAAACCCACCCTGAGTGAGATTGAGCTCTTTAGAGTATTTTCACTGTCCTCTGAGTTCAAGAACATCAGTGTCAGAGAGGTGAGTATGAATGTTCTTGAAGCATTACTGGATTATTGTGCCCAGAATTCTGTTTTCTGACGGTAAACAAAGCATTGAACACCACTTAATGGACTCCCACTGAGGTTGCAGCCCTTTAATTCAAGGATGACATACACTTTTAGAACAGTTCCTGTCTTAGATCTTTGTGACTGAGAAAGCTGATTTGAAAACTGCATACCTTGGCAGACGTGGCGCAGGACATCGATCTTGTGTGCTCTCAATAAAGGTCCACTGCCCTGCTGTAAATGCATGTCTAATTGCATAAGCTGATATGTTTATGCCACCATGTTAGAGCAGGAGCAGCAGACACCAAAATATGCTGAAAACATATCTGTATGAATTGATTTTCAGAACTGGTGAAATTGGAGGTGTCAGCGAACTTAGTTTGGAAACCCAAATGGTTTGACTTGATCCATCTTTAGAAGGTTTATTCAGAGCTGCAGCAGCAGATTGCCCAGCAGCTAATTTTATGCATCTTTATCTAACTCACTGATATTTCACCTCTTAATCGCCCCTCAGGAGGAGAAACTTGAGTTGCAGAAGTTATTGGAACGAGTTCCTATTCCTGTCAAGGAGAGTATTGAGGAGCCAAGCGCGAAGGTAGGGAACAATCTGACAACTTTTGTGGCTGTCTTAGATATAACTAATCTGCTGTAAGTGGCAACTGACGACCTGGAATGGAGAGGTTGGGGAATGGAAATTGAAATGTACATTTAAGCACATGTACTGTACAGACTAAAAACCTTGGGGCTCAAAAGAACAAGCACTAGCTGTTTGTCTGACCCTCCCTGCTGTCTTCCTTTGTTTTTGTGTTTCAAAAAAGAAAAAAGTTCTGAACATAAGTGTCTTTACTTTTGGGAAAAATACGAATCAATAATCCATAGCTCTTTGTATTTTCCTGGAGAGCATAGCGAGGTACAGACAAACCTCAGAATTGTTACAACAATGAAGGAGGCCATTCAGCATGTCGTTTCTGTGCCACATCTCCGGAAGAGCAATTCACCAATCCCACTCCTCCATGAGTCTTTCATTTTCTTTCTTTGCAGATAACCCATTCCTTCCCGGATGTTTTGTTTAAACCTGCCCCAGTTCATGCTTCAGCAGTGCCAGATCCTCAACATGTGCTAATGAAATCTTTGTGTACCACCGGTGCTTCAGTCTTGTCTTGTGCTGTCTTTTTCTCAATGATTCCAAGGAAACAGCTTCTCCCTGCTTCTGTGTCCAGACCTTTTGTGACTGTGAATAGCTTTTGTCAATCCTCTCACCCTTCTCTTGTCCAAGAAGAACAGTCCTAACATTTCAAATTCACCAACATAACTTCATCACTTCCTACTCTTTGAAATCATTTTTGAGATATTTTCTTCTGCACCCTTACACCTTTAAAAAGTTGTGAAGGCAACAGTAACATCCAGAAATAGACACACTCCTACAGTTGATAAAAGTGCTTGATAACAGTTCAACTTCACCTCCTTGCTTTGCACATAAAATTTGGTTATCTGGGCACACGATAACCAACCTGGGGTTTTTCTGACTGTATATTAGATGCTGCTCCTCTTGAGTTCTCTGCCCAAATGCAGGTCCAACCTCCAGCACCATGACTTCAAACATTGAGTAGGGCAAAAAGGCAGGTCACAAATCCAGCCCATGCTGGAGCAAAAATCACCTGCTGCTGCAGCAGTCTGATTCATGCCAGCAACTCACCATCTGATCCATGAAGTAACCAAGTGTAATTGTGGCAATATGCAGTTGTAGCTGCAGTTTCTGGCGTGGAGCTGTGTGAATGGTGATGATGTAAACTCGAAAGTCTTTCCATTACATTACTGGTAAAGATACTTTCCCACTCATGCCAACTGTCATTTCCCTATGTTTGAGGTTGAAGCCGATACTTGTTTGGCCATGTTGCAAAGGCAGTGCTCTTAGCTCTTGAGACCTGGACGAGGACCTGACTTAGACTTTGATAGCGATAATTGGAATTGATAATTGTGCATTTTGGGAAAGATGGTTTTCTCTGGCTTTGTGTTGGCAGTGCTGTCACTGTAGATAGGTGCGCATGTGTTTGGTGGGTGATGTGACTTAGCATTCCGCAGTGTCAGCGTGGTTGGCGATATGGTGCTTGATAGCCGCTATGATTCTGTTTTTTCAGATCAATGTCTTGCTTCAAGCCTACATCTCCCAGCTGAAACTGGAGGGGTTCGCACTGATGGCCGATATGGTCTACGTGACTCAGGTAAGCTTCATATGGTGCATTGGATGTGATACAGTTCACTAGTTAGTTGAAACATTTCTTTGATAGTGGTGTAAAAAGGAATGGTTTGCGTCTAATTATGTTCTGTAATTTATACATTTTTGTGAAGGGTGGGATTTGATGCATTGAACAATTCCCAAAGAGGTTAGCTGAGGGATACTTACTGAGCCCATTTGTATTGTAAAGGTCTGTCATTTTTCCTTTCATGTGTTTTAGTCTGCAGGCCGCCTGATGCGCTGTATATTTGAGATCGTCCTTAATCGAGGCTGGGCTCAGCTGACAGACAAGACTGTCAATCTCTGTAAAATGATTGACAAACGAATGTAAGAAATGTGCACAAAATGATACCCATGTTCACAGGGGAAAAATGATCATCTAACCGCAAAACTCAGATATTATCGGTAGCTCATTCTGTATCCTCCTCTGGTCACTGCTGTGTTCTTCGAACAAAGGATGTTCATGCTGAGTTTGACTGTTTTAAAGATTTAGTTCAGTCATCAAGTCACCCCCCAGCACATACAACATGTGTGAGATATGAAGAAAAGTTTCTTCTGTCATGTTAGCCTGGTGTCAGTGTGTTCTTCGAGTCAGAACCTTGCAACTTCCACTATAAACTTGTACGTTTTCTCTTGCTTGTATATAGCACAGAGGATGTCATTCACACAAGTGCACTATCCAAAGATGTGACACTGCAGTATTGCCCTCTTGGATTGTCAAAAGCCAGCATTTCAATGTGAATTTAAAGCTAGATCTTGTCTTCGTGCATCAGCGAATGTTAAGAATTGAAAGTTTTTTTGTCCAACACCACGCATCAATGCAAGGAGAGCAGCCCTCTAGAGCATGTGGCATTTTATCACATCAACCATATGTGAGTTCTCAGTTAGATGCCCGTATAATGGTGAATGTTGGTTTTCAGACCTGTATTCGTTGAACTGTATGGTACAGAAACAGGCCCTTGGTCCACAACGTTGTGCCTAACATGACGCTCCAGATTCCTACAACATTGTGTTTTAAAAAGAAAAGCCCCTCACATCTCCTTGGAACTTTGCCCTTCTCACTTCAAATGCATGTCCCCGAATTACAGACATTTCAACTCTGGGGTAAAAGATTCCCGCCGTCAACCTTCTGTGTGCATCAAATGATTTTATAGACTTCTATCAAGTCTCCCTTCAGCCTCCATCACTCCAGAGAAAACAAGCCCAGTTTTTTTCTAGCCTCTCCTCAGAACTCAAACCCTCTAATCAAGCCAGCATCTGTTAAAGCTGTCCAAAGCCACCATATTGTTTCTGTAATGTGGCAACTAGAATTGAATGCAGTACTCTAAGTGTGGCCTAACCAAAGTCTGACAAAGCTGCAACATGACGTCTTCACTCGTGTACTCAATTCACTGACCAATAAAGGCAAGCATTCCATATGCCGCCTTTGCCACCTTATCTACTTGAGTGGCCAGTTTCACAGAGTTATGGACTAGGATCCCAAGATCCTTCTTCACATCACTGTTGTTCACTGTCCTGCCATTAACTGAATACTTTCCCTTAACATTTGATCTCCCCAAGTGTAGCATCTCACATGTATCCAGATTAAATGCCATCTGCCATTTCTCCATCCATACCTGTAATTGATCGATATCCTGTCCTATGCTTTGATAACCTTCTGCACTATCCATAACCCCATCAATCTTTGTATAATCTGTAAATTTAGTAATCCACCCATCTACATTTTCATGCAAGTCATTTTATATGTACCACAAACAGCACAGGTCCCAGTACAGATCCCTGCAGAACATCACTAGTCATGGACGCCCAGCCTGAAAAACATCCTTCCTCTGCCTTGATGGGCAATACAGTTCTGATTCCACATGGCTAAGTCACCATGGGTCCAATGCATCTTAGTCTTCTGGATGAGCCTATCGTGCAGAACCTTTTCGAAAGCCTGACTAAAATCCTCGTAGATGACATAGACTACTGTACCATGATCGATCACTTTTGTCACCTCCTTGACAAATTAGATCCCAAATTAGTAAGACATGACCTGACTTGTACAAAGTAATGCTGCTTGTCCCTAATTAGGCCGTACTTTTCCAAAAGCATGTAAATCCTAAGAATTTTCTCTGAAGTAGCTTCCCGACCACTAATGTGAGACATGTTCACTCAGAACTGTTTCTCAAACTATTTTCCTGTATAACTCTTGAAGCTGATAGACAGACAGGTTCGCAGATCCTCATGGTTAAGTGTGAACTCAAAACTGAAAGATCTCGTTGGCTGAGGTGGTGTCTGACCAGTCGAGGTTCACATGGATCGCTTGAGTATATGATCTGTGCTGCCTTTATCCATTGAAAAATAAGTTGATATTTAGCATGGTGCTGTAGAGTAGAATAGATAGTTTAGAATGTGTACCACTGATTTCCAGTAATTGAAGGCTTTATATTTTGACAGGTGGCAATCTATGTCACCTCTCCGACAGTTCAGGAAGCTGCCAGAGGAAGTGATAAAGAAGATAGAAAAGAAGAATTTTCCGTTTGAGCGACTCTATGACTTGAATCATAATGAAATAGGTAAGACAGCTTCCAACAGCTGTGCTGATTGTCTGACCAGAATGAAATGTTTACTGGCTGGTGTACTTGTGTGTTGCTGATTGTTGAAGATGAGCGATATAATAGCTGAAAACACAGTCTAAGAAAAAGTAATATCATGGCTGATCTGATGTGGGCTCAGTTCCACTTGACTGCCAGTTCGCAATGACGAGATTACATCGTGGGCAGGTTTGAAGATTTTGTATTTGGGATGTGTTCATAGTCCTTCCGGTACATTGAAAGTAAATGCTGTTTACTTGAAGGTAACAAAATGCTTACCCTCTTTCCTTACTAGGGGAATTGATCCGAATGCCAAAGATGGGCAAGACAATTCACAAGTACATTCACCAATTCCCAAAACTTGAACTCTCTGTTCACATTCAGCCTATCACACGCTCAACATTGAAAGTGGAACTGACAATCACACCTGATTTCCAGTGGGATGAGAAGGTAGATTAGAATCTAGTTTATCTTTACAGTCAACCATTAAAAGAAAATCAAGTTCAAAATTCTGGGAATCAAATATGTTCTGAATGGAAAGTGTCTGCGTAATGCTGTGTGCAGCTGAGTGCTTGCCTCAGGATGATTAATTACAGCTTACTGTTGAAACGATTCATTGTTGCAGATCATTTGGTCTTTCTGTGTTAAAGTTTGAGTAGATCGTGTTTGCTGATTGCCCACCTGTCTGTCTGTTGCGACAGATACATGGATCCTCTGAGGCATTCTGGATCCTGGTTGAGGATGTAGACAGTGAAGTTATCTTGCACCATGAGTACTTCCTGTTGAAGGCAAAATACGCTCAAGATGAGCATTTGGTGATGTTCTTCGTACCAGTATTTGAACCTCTTCCTCCGCAATATTTCATCAGAGTGGTGTCTGACCGCTGGCTCTGTGAGTAACTATGTGTTTCAAACTGGATGACAAAAAAGGAAAATACATGCTCAGTTGTTGCAGCAAGATATTTTTCTTTCTAAACTGTTAGACTTTTCTTGGTCTGAATTTACTATTGAGCACATTTGAGAATTAATCACCACTGAAGTGACTTTTGAATTATCTTGGTTATTTTTGCTTGAAGTCCTCGAATGGTGTCTCACTGTTTTATGCTGTGAATATTCTGTTTGTCGTTCTTAATTTGCATTGGCTTTCCAGTTCCTGTTAATGGAGTATTCTGTCTTGTAGCCTGTGAGACGCAACTTCCAGTTTCATTCCGGCACCTGATACTTCCAGAAAAGTATCCTCCCCCCACAGAGCTTCTGGACTTGCAGCCACTGCCAGTGTCAGCGTTGAGGAACAGTGCATTTGAGCATCTCTACCAGGATAAATTCCCTTTCTTCAACCCAATCCAGACACAAGGTATCAGGTTCATTACTACTAAGTCTCTCCACCATCCTCCTTCACTCTTACAGTATAGCTCCAGTCATGGTTCTAAAAGATTAACTGTTGTTAAGGTCATCGTCAAGCAAATGAAAAATATGAAAACCTCTGGTTCAAAAATAAAAACAAGGAAGTACGTAGACACAATTGATTGGACTAACAATTTCTGGTGAAATATAACATAAATGCAAGATGATAAATGAATAGGATGTACACAGTCAATGTTCAAACTTCAAAGGGAGCCAAGACATGGAAAGAAAAGAGATTCAGGTATGCAGGCCCTAGAAGACTTGACTGAATATGTTTTTGATTCTATCCGAGTTGATCTGAACAGGGATACAGAATGTAAGTGGGTTAAATTGTTGTATGGGACATCGTGAGAAAATTGTCTGGTGTTGAATGTCCGGCTTTGCTCCAAGTGCCAAGACACCAGTAATGAAAATTCAGACATATTCAGACATAATTCATGTGCTTAAAGCACTTTTGCACTTGCTGTATTTGTTACGGCGTCTTTATGAATGAGAGATTGGTTCAGTTGAGTCAGTATTCACAAAAGCTTTAAAGGATGGGAGGGAATCTGATTGAAACTGAGAGAACTCTAATGTGGCTGGGACTGACTGGATGTGAGTAGGATGTTTCTCCCATTTGGGGTGTCTCGAAGCAGGTGTCAAAATCTCAGGAGATACGGTAGGTAATTTAGGATGGAGATGAAGCGTTTCTTCACTGCGCGGTCTACCTGTGGAATTTTGTACTACAGAAGGCTGTCAAGATGAAGTCTCTGGGCATATTCAAGAAAATGATTGGTATATGTTTAGATATTGAAGGCTTCTGGGAACATTGAGAGAAAGCAGGAAAAAGGCATTGATGTACAAGATCAGCCATGATTTTATTGAAAGGCACAGCAGGCTCAAAAGGCCAAATAGTCCTGTATTTATGAATGCAGAATTTTTTTTTTTAATTAAGCCAGTCAGTCATGTCTACCTTTAGACTAAAGGAACACTTGTTGCTTGTATTGGTGTGCTGCACAGAATTGTACAACAGCTGTTGCAGCCCAATAGTTTTCAGCATGACTGGACAATTTGCCACCTGGAGACTTGTACAAAGTGACACATTGAAGTTTTTTGTTGTGGAAAGCCTGGTTTGATTTCAGCTGCAACTGGAGGAAATAGTGAGTGTACATCTGCCAGTGTTCTTAATGCACCAGTGCTCTTAAGTAATGGCAACAAATCTGGCATTAAGTGCTTGAGGTGACTCTATTTAGACTTTTTTTTTCAGTATTTTCATAATCTTCTCACAGTTTCTTATCAAGCTTTGGGTGGTTGAAACCACAGTTGTAAATACTTGATTGTCTTCTGTCTTCAGTCTTCAATGCAGTTTATAACAGCGATGACAACGTGTTTGTGGGAGCTCCCACAGGTAGCGGGAAGACGATTTGTGCAGAGTTTGCAATCCTTCGAATGCTTCTGCAGAACTCTGAAGGACGCTGTGTGTACATTACTCCGATGGAAGCCTTGGCTGAGCAGGTGAGACCATATGTTGCACAGTGTCAGAATGTTATTGCAGATGAAGACTAACTTAGACAATCTTGAGACTAGAAGAGCAAGAAATGCCTTGTCGAGTTCATAAATCAGATGGAAAAGGTGGCTTTTTTTTTTTTTGGAGAAATATTCAGAGCATTCCTTGCTGCACTTTATCCATTGAGTGAAGCAGGCAAGTAAGGTCCAGACTGCTGGCTAAATTACTTGATCTGAGCCAGAGCTGGGATTGGTTTGCTGCAAATCATTTCAGCTGCCTCAGTTCAGAAAGAGCTAATCAGCCAGGTTTCCTGCTCTGACTTGCTCTGCAATTTGGTACTGTATGGCAATTGTCAACTATCGTCCTGACATTGTCAGCACATAAGCTGGCATCCAAGTCGTCTTTGAGTAGTTGGCAGCCAGCTAGCAAACTGTCGCAGTCCATTTGCTGTAGGTAGACCTACTAAGGGAGGGATTTCCAGGATTTGGCCTGAGATAGCGCAGGAACAATAATATATTTCTAACTCAGGATGGGAAGTGACTTAGAAGGGTGCTGTGTTGGAAGAAGAGAAGATAAAATCATTGAAAACTTACTTTCTTATTAAATTGGACCAATATTTATGCATTCGCCATTGAATTTGAGTGGAGGACACAATGAGCATTGTGCAATGATTTCATTTCACACCTGGTCAGTTCTGGAAGACTGATGATTGTGAGGTGTGATGGTGGAAGTCAGCACAGCTGCTGGTGCAGAGCCAACTGAGTACATGCCACACTAGGAATGTCTTCCTGAGTTCTCAGCTCCCAGTTTGAATGCTGTCCAAAGTTCAGAAGGATGAATTGTTGCAGACACTTCTGCTACAGGCATTGCCTGTGAAAGGTGCCATGAAACTGTCTTACTGAGCTGTGATATTCCACTTAATGGATTGCTCCTGTTAATAATTCTATGCTGCACTATTTTGGTTCATGCACATACTGATGGTTCTCAATCCTGGGTGCGCTACCCTGATTGTAGTCCTGACCAGTCAATTGCTCCCACAGGTTTATGCAGACTGGTATGAGAAGTTTCAGCAGAAGCTCAGCAAGAAAGTTGTGTTACTGACTGGTGAGACGAGCACTGATCTGAAACTGTTGGGCAAAGGAAACATCATTATCAGCACACCGGAGAAATGGGACATCTTGTCCCGGCGTTGGAAGCAGAGGAAAAATGTCCAAAACGTAAACCTGTTTGTTGTGGATGAGGTTCACCTGATTGGTGGAGAGAATGGGGTAAGAGAATGAGCATTGTGGAGATTTGTCTTGATAAAACAGTTAAGAATGTACAAAACTGCTGTTTGTTTCAAGATAGGAGTTACTGGGTGACAGACTGAAGTCACATTAGGCATCTATATAGAGAACTGGATGGAGCAAAATATTCTGCTTGAAATTTGTGCTTAAATTACTCCCATCTCTGCCTTAGTTTTTGATTTTTTTTGTCATTTGATGACTTCTCCAAATTTTCAGCCTGTTTTGGAAGTTATCTGCTCCCGAATGCGATACATCTCCTCCCAGATTGAGCGGTCCATTAGGATTGTGGCTTTAAGTTCGTCGTTGTCCAACGCAAAGGATGTGGCACATTGGCTTGGCTGTAGCACCACAGCAACATTCAACTTTCATCCCAACGTGAGACCAGTACCTCTGGAACTACACATTCAGGTACGATGGTGCAGGTTTGGGGAGCTGAGTGACCTTTGTTAACCGGGCTGTGAATTTGTCTGAAACTTGAATCTCAACTTCAAAGACAGTACAGAATAAATTCCAGAAGATCCAGATATTTAATTTAAATCCACTTGGTCAAAAACAATAAAGGAACAAAATTCCCACTGAAAAAGGTGAGCACAATTTCCTCAAGAATCAGTGAGAGAGCACTTGAAGTGAAATCATGGCATGGCTGTCCTAGTTGATGCAGTAAGTCATTAAGCTGCCCAACCAAATTCCATCTCTAGCACTGCTGCTCGGTGTTTCTGGAAGGAGCAATCAATCAGACATGGAGCATTTGAGTGCTATCTGGTGACTTTCAGTCAAACATTCAGTGTCAAAATGAAACACCCTGCAATCACTCACTGTGCGTTGAGTCACAAATGATGTATGAGGATTGGAAAGTTGGTCATTATCAATTAATACTCTAGGAGTGATAACATGGTTAATAGAGAAAAAGAGGAATGGAAAATGAGATTTTAAACATTTTGTTTTGAATGCAGGGCTTCAATATCAGCCACACTCAGACTCGCTTGCTGTCCATGTCCAAACCTGTCTACCATGCCATCATGAAGCACTCTCCCAAGAAGCCAGTAATTGTCTTTGTGCCCTCTCGCAAGCAAACGAGGCTGACTGCCATTGATATCCTTACGTTCTGTGCTGCTGATGTCCAGCCACAAAGGCAAGTTAAATTAAAGAAGCATTTTTTTCAAGAAATAAACAGCAGTTGTATTTGGAAATTTTGGGGACTCAAATTCCATTTGTTCTAAACCGTTTCAGTTGGTTCCTCATTTTTGAAATTTCAATGAACAAAACTCCATAATTCACCATGTCTCATTTAAACAAGTAGTGAAATTTTTGGAAGGTGTCTAGATTCCTGATATATGAATTAGGTGACACTGATCTATGTGAGAACTAATGTTCAACCCTACTTCCTGTCTGCAGATTTCTACACTGCACAGAAAAAGACTTGGTTCCATACCTTGAGAAACTAAATGACAACACTTTAAAGGAGACCCTTGCAAACGGAGTTGGTTATCTGCATGAGGGGCTCAATCTGGCTGAGCGCAGAATTGTCGAACAGCTCTTCCGCTCTGGTAAGGATGCTTTTGATTGTCATTACGTGCAAGGACAGGTGTGGTAGTGACTCATGTTAACAACAGAATTAGCGGATTTGGTACAAATTCTAGCCATGAGATGTGAAATTTATATTTGGCTCAGGTGAGTGAGTGTTCACCTGTCCCATAATGCACTGATTTCCCTCAGCAAGTGACTTGATGATTTTAACCAGTTATTCCTCTGTTCGTGAAGTTCTCCTGACCCCTCCCTGTACTCCTTTGTGAGGATTGTACATAGGAATTACAAACTCGGTTGTATTCGTACATAATTGGGACAAATGTTACCACTGTCTAGGTGCTTTAAATTGTGGCCAACTGCATAAAAATGATAAATGTCAATTAATAAACTTCAACAATTCTCCCCTTTTTCTACAGGTGCAGTGCAAGTGGTAGTAGCCTCAAGGAGTCTCTGTTGGGGAATGAATATCTCCTCTCACCTTGTAACCATCATGGATACCCAATATTACAATGGCAAAATCCATGCGTGAGTATTTCCTGGTGTAGCTTTCAATTCTGTGTGCATCCTTTGCTTGTATAGTTTTAACAGAATGATCCAGAAGTCCTACTGAGAGACTGTATCACCTTGAGTAAACTGAATGGAAGAGCACCCATTTAACTCGCAATCCTTGCTTTTACCTGTTGTGTCAATAATTGGAAATCTCAGGGCCTGCAAAATTTCTGAAGCATTCACAGCAATCAGCCAGTACCTGGAATATTTGATTTGTTTGCACTGGATTTGACCTCGTTGATTCAACTGTTTAAATGTAATTCATTTTGATTTATTGAACTGAAGGCTGATTTGTAAAATCTTGCTTAAGAAATTGACCTTTTCTGCTGTCAGTCAAATTTGAATCCCTCATGCAGAAACCAGGGTCTCCCTTAAAATGTCATGCATAATTTTGACTGGATCCTTTATGAATAATTTTATATTTACTATCATACAGTATTTGCTGCAAGTTGTGTTCAAGATACATAATGAACATTTAGCTCATTGTCTGTCCATTTGGAATTGATCTGATCAGTTTTATAACACCACTTATTCCCATTTGTTCTTCAAGACACTAAGTAACAGAGGGGTCTTGTAATAACCATGTGTTGAACACCATGACATCTGCTGCCCTGCAGTTCTGAAATCTATTGGGACTTAGCAATTATTACTAAATTTCACAGTTCACTTCGCATGAGAACCTTTTTATTGGCTTCACATCAGGTGCTGTACCTTTGAGCCCCTCCCAGAATTCCAGCAAGTTTGGAGAGTACATCAACAATTCCAGGTTTCTTTCTTGTGCAGAGCATGTTTAGGGCACAACTCAGTTCACTTTAAGTAATCACAACCGGTAAATTCATTTCTGTTTCTGCAGAAAACTGTATTTGGAAATTGACCAGCGCATATTTGTTTGGTTTCAGGTATGTGGATTATCCTATTTATGATGTTCTACAGATGGTTGGGCGAGCTAATCGTCCCTTACAAGATGATGAGGGGCGATGTGTAATTATGTGCCAAGGGTCAAAGAAGGTGAGGATGATTGACTGGTTCACAAATGCCTGTGTTCAAAATAGTTCCTGTACTTTCTCTGTGCCTGTCTGCATGTTGCCAGGATTTGCACCACACATGTATGGTTACTAAAGTTTGACTGATCCTTTGTTCCAGGATTTCTTCAAGAAATTTCTCTATGAGCCACTGCCAGTGGAATCCCACCTTGATCATTGTCTACATGATCATTTCAATGCTGAAATCGTTACGAAGACCATCGAGAACAAGCAGGATGCTGTGGATTACCTGACCTGGACCTTCCTTTACCGTAGGATGACCCAGAATCCAAACTACTATAATTTGCAGGGTGTGTATGTGCATGATGAATTGGGAAGAGAAGTTCAAGTCATTCTGATGCCAGAATCTGACAGACCTATTTCTGCGCTTTATGATTCTATGACTCGATAATTGGTTCACTGGGTTGCGCTTCCATCTCTTTATCACAAGATTGTAGGTTCAAGCCCCAGTTTATAATTTAGGCTGCTGTTTAAGGGCAATGTTGAGCAAGAACTGCCATCTTTCGGGTGAGGGATTAACATTCCATTCTTTGGAGATGCACATCCCAAAGGTCCTGTGGGAAATGACCCAGTGTTATTAATTACGCCTCATCTTAGATGACTGAAACAGATGACTTGGTCATGCATTGCATTCCTTAGGTTCCAGTGTTGATAACTCTTACAGAAGACTAAAATGGTGTTAAATTGCTTTGGGACATCCTGAGGTTGTGACAGGCTCTGCATCAATGTAAGTGTGTATGATCTGCTGTAGTCAGTCTTCTCATATAAAATGTTTTCGCAGTATCCATCCGATTTGCAAAAGGGCTGGTATAAACCACTCTGACCACAGAATTGTGATCAGTCAATATCTTAACTTGGCTAACCCTCAAATTTTGTGAAGGGTGATTCTGACAGACATGGGTGAATACTCATGCACTTGTGAATCAAACTTGTCCCCTACCAAAGGGCAGAGATGTTCCCTGAATTAAGCAGGCAGTATATTTTACGAGGGGCCAAGATTTTAGGTGATGTTACATTTACATATAGAAAATATTTAACGTCAGTATTTATCTGAACCTGCTCCACTTTGCCAACTGAGTCTCGGGTATGATGTGATGACATTTTCTGGAGCACTTGGGTTTATTTATTAATGGCATCTAATTTCATGTTTCAGGTGTGTCACACAGACATCTTTCAGATCATCTTTCTCAGTTGGTGGAAAATACTCTGAATGACTTAGAACAATCCAAGTGCATCAGCATTGAGGATGAGATGGATGTGGCACCACTGAATCTTGGAATGATTGCAGCTTACTACTATATCAATTACACCACAATTGGTGAGTGCTGCAATGTCACGGAGTTGAGGTGTGTTGTTGCCATCTCACAATCAATTATCTTCAATGATGAGTCAGCAGTCTGTTGTGCAATCTCCTTGTAGCATTGAGTACGTGCGTGGCCAGCTACTAGATCATAACATATTACAGTGAGCAGAGTTGCTAAAAACATGATTACATCACTGACTTTGAAAGAATGAGTTTTGTGTTTTGATTTCAGAGCTGTTCAGTATGTCATTGAATGCCAAAACAAAGATCCGAGGTCTGATTGAAATCATCTCCAATGCTGCAGAGTATGAAAATATTCCCATTAGGCACCATGAAGATAACCTCCTGCGACAGGTCAGTGCATACAGAGAAACGCGCATGTCATGTCGTGAGAGTCAGTGGTCACATTTCTGTTACTTGAACTTTGTTTCTACGTCTTACTTTTACAGTTGTATCAGAAGGTTCCTCACAAACTCAACAACCCAAAATTCAATGACCCTCATGTGAAGACAAACTTGCTCCTTCAGGCACATCTTTCCCGCATGCAACTGAGTGCCGAACTACAGTCTGACACAGAGGAGATCCTCAGTAAGGTGAGAAGTGAAACTGAAAGTTGAAGTAGTCAAATGTTATGACATCTACATAACAATTGTTATGCTCCACCCTGGAGCCTTCATAAAGGGTGTTAGCCTGCACTGTTTTATCTTCTAACAGGCAATTCGTTTAATCCAAGCTTGTGTGGATGTACTGTCCAGTAACGGCTGGCTCAGCCCAGCTCTGGCCGCAATGGAACTGGCCCAGATGGTGACCCAGGCGATGTGGTCCAAGGACTCCTATTTGAAGCAGCTTCCACATTTCACTTCAGAACATGTCAAACGCTGTACTGACAGGGTGAGGATAGTGAATTCTGTGACAAATGGCTAAATATGGGACGAGGCGCACAGTTATGTTGGCGGGATAAATTAAAAGGCAGGCATTGAGCACTGTTCAGACAGTTTAAAGACATAGTTAGGCTTACAGTTGTACTTATGCAAAGAGTGCAGGACCAGACAGCAGCAACTATCACAGCGGACTAAGTGTTCAACTTGGCCAGCTTGTATTTTTTTAATGGTCTGTATTGGCAAGCACCAAGTTAGTTGGGATTTGGATTGACTTCACAGCACGGGGATAAAAGAACAATTGATGAAATGAATGAATCAGTAACTTTGAGCGTCTGACATTAATTTTTTTTTTCTAAGTATTTGGTTGTCTGCTTATGAAACTTGTCAGAAACGTCATCTTTGTTGCTGTATTAGGAAAAAAAACTAGTTGAGAACTGAGGTGATCTCCAGGTCTGAATTTGAGTCATGTAACATCATGCAATTTTCTTCCAGGGGACTGACAGTATTTTTGATATCATGGAAATGGAGGATGACGAACGCAATGCACTGCTCCAGCTCTCTGATGCACAGATGATGGATGTTGCCCGGTTCTGTAACCGTTACCCCAACATTGAGCTTTCCTATGAGGTGATTGACAGGGAAAATATTAAAAGGTAAGTGTTGTAAATGAAAAATTACCCGGGCTCAGAGAGTGTTACGCCCTTTTCAGGCAGGATGTGAATTTAAATCAAGCCCAGTCCAACTGCAGAGATTAGCATCAAAGTTCCTATTTGTCCCATGTTTTTCACGGAAAATGACTGCATGTTGCCAATGACAGAGGGTAAGAATTGAACATGTTTGGTAGTTACAGAAATGGACATTACCAAATCTTCAACAGATGAGGGTTACATTTTTATTCACTTGTGAAGGAAGTCTCCAAATCCAACATATGGACTGAATTTTTCCAATGGATGGCTACACAGAGGATACTGGAAGCTGAATCTCCCATAGTTTGATGGAAGGAAAGTCAGGAGCAAGTTAGACTTTATTTTATTGGGTCAATGGAATTGAGAGAGTTGAGCATCCCCAACTAACAAAAGAAATCACAGAGATTGGAATAGTTATACAACTTCCAGATACTCATCTGAGATAATATGCTATTTTGTTCAGTGGTTCCTCAGTCGTAGTGATGGTGCAACTGGAGCGAGAGGAGGAGGTGACTGGACCTGTCATTGCACCCTTATTCCCTCAGGTGAGTCCATTTAGCAGGATGGAAATTATTTCCAAGCATCCATCTTGGATTCTGATGTTTTCTGACAAATTTATGTTCTGTCTCCTTCAGAAACGCGAGGAAGGTTGGTGGGTGGTGGTTGGAGACCCCAAGACAAACAGTCTGATATCCATCAAGAGACTGACCTTACAACAGAAAGCAAAAGTGAGTGGGGGATGGGAGGGATACTGAATATTTTAATCACGTGCGCTGACTTGGAACTGCAAGGTATCTGATTCTACAGCATATTTTTCTTCGATGTGGATTCAAAACTTTGTCAGTTAGACGAAGGACACAGATTAAAATGAGGAAACATTTCTACCTGAGGTGCAACAAGTTCGCAACTCAGTTGTGCATGTTACAGAAAATTTCTGTTAATCATGCTATTGATGATGTGAGATAAAGGTAGGCTTAAAAGGAGTGATAGGCTCCTTTTACATAATTTCAACATAACTTGCTTGAGAGCCAGTTTCCCTGAGCCGTAAGTTGGAATGACGTACAGAAATGCTCCATTCTGTGCTGTTACAGTAACATGACTAACATTTTGCCCTGTTAACCACAAGCAATTTCTGTATAGATGGAGTCACCAGTAACTGACTTGAAGGTGAGCAAATTAATAATGGTTGTATTTGTGTGTTTTAGGTAAAACTCGATTTTCTTGCACCAGCTCCAAGTACCCAACATTACACACTGTATTTCATGAGCGATGCGTACATGGGCTGTGATCAGGAATACAAATTCAGTATTGATGTCAAGGAAGCGGATAGTGAAGGCGAGAGTGACTCTGACTAAGCATCCACGTGCGATCTGTGTCATTGTAAAAACTTTTCTGAAGATCTTCAATGATTGAGAGATGGGTACATGCTATTCTTCTGAAATGACTGGGGAGCACGTTCATTCTAAGCACCATGGCTTGACACTTCTGTTCAGTCTCTACAGTTTAGAGCAATGATTTTGAATGTAGAGTTGCAATAGTTTCATTTGTTATACCTGTTTTACGAATTGTAGTTGGATCTTTGGCTACCTGCATTTTTTTTTAACCCTTACATGCCCCTTGGTAATGTACAGTTTTTAAGTGTTGTTCAGTCTGAAGTGAGCTGAAACCTTAATTATTCTGATGAAATGTTGGCCAGAATAAATGTTTAATATTAAATCCACTGGTTTCTCTTAGAATCACTTTGTTTCAAATGACAATTCCCACATTAGTGCTTGGCCCCTGTTCGGCTGTTAGCGGTCCCTTGTATCCAGTTCTTTTGCATTTCTTTCCATGTGAAGGATTGTGGATTATGATTGATCTTTACCAAAACTACACATTCAGAAATTGGAGCAGTGTGATTCAGTTTGAAACTTACGGTCAAGAACTGTGAATTGGTAAGTACCGATTTATAATTCTCAGAAACAAATGGAATGAAGGTCATCTATGCTGTAGAAATCTTAGTTTAGGAGTGTGTAAATTTTAACTATCTGTCACAGGGCTATATGCATGAGCTGGAAACAGTTCAAGAACCTGCCATCATCCTCCAGCCATCACAGCATTTAAAAAAGAAAATTCAAACTGCATCTGAACATGATCGCATCTAGTGTTGTAGTGCAGACTTACGCAAGGGAAAACTTGTAAAAACCAGAGGACTAGCACTGTTTTACTCATTTGATCAGGCCTGTCGGAATGCACAAATACCATTTGCAGGTTAAGTATTTGTACCAAACATAAAGCTTAAAAATCTGCAGAATTTGTTTCAAATTTCAGATGCACAACACTTACTTGTGTACAAGTCTAAAGTAATTTTGATTGTCTTCCAAAATGTATAAACAAATTGTTTTTAATTGTTAAGTTCTATACAATTTATTAATCTGCAGAACATGACCAGCAACTGGCAAAATAATTAGTGCAAATGTGGAAATGGGTACATGAAGTAGTCACGGTGCATAATTCCAGACTGGACAGTGCACATGCAATGCAGTTGCGGAGGATAGTTGCATTGGCACATAGCATACCTCTGAATGCATGCTTGCACTAATCTTCGAACTTGTACACCCAGATAGCAATGTCCCCATCGTCACTGCAGGATGCCAACAACCCTGGCTGCTTGGGGTTCCAAGCCACACAGTTGACATCCTCTGTGTGTGCCTTTGGAATGTGAGCCGTGAGTGAAAAGGTGGGTTGGTGGAGGTCCGAATCAGGGTCCTTCTCAAATATCCGGATTGCATCATCACCGCATGCAGTTGCTATTGCATCCGTCATGTGACACCTGAAAGAAAGAGGCAATGTGAACAGGTTGCTCAGCAGTTATTGTGCTAAGACTTGATGAAGATGTTCAAGATCAACGGTTTTGTATCACAGTGCTTAGTAATCAAGTAAACATAGATGTAGGTTGCTTGGTGAAAAGCCAGAAAGAGAAAATGTTTTCTTAAATGCACCAAGTCAGCATACAGAAGCAACAGATTAAATTTAAAACTGGATAAATAAATTTGGAGAAACTGGCTGAAAAGTGAATTCTTCAATGGATGGCTCCACATGAGATCAAAAAGAGGCATTGAGCCCAGTGTCTCGCAACTATCCTGTTTCTTCTCACCAGTTAGAATGAGGGTGGTGTTGGTGTGACAGTCATAAAAGCATTTGAAATGGGGAATTTGCCATTTGAAAAGGTTACTGATGGAATTATGTCTTTGAACTCACCAAGAAATGTCATAGATAGGGCGACTGTGGAAGCCAGATAGAGTGCAGATACATTTCCAAGAAGGATCTGATCCACTGCATATCACGCCTGCACCAAAAAGATAATGAATTAGCAAGTCCACGTGAGACTGATTCCCACTGCACAATCAAAACGTTGCAATGTTTCAGGTTGGAAGGACATTTGTAAAATATGCAACACTGTTTTGTCAACAATACAAAAACCTTTAAAGAGGAATCATTTTTAATTGGCCTCTTGAAATATTAACTCAAAAGCCACCTCTTCTGTGACCCAATAACCTGAGACAGAACGGGATGGACTGAAATCTTCTCTTCTAACTGTATTCCAAGTTACAAGCCTCACTTCCAATCAAGATTAGAGAACAAGTCTCTAATACGACTCGAGGTGATGGTGATGAAAATTCGTGGGTCAGGAGCCCTGGCAGTTGAACCAGCAGAGCCCAGCACGGGAATCCACACAAACAGTAGTGGAATACTTTGTCACAGCTACAGCGGGGTCTGGAAGCTCAGGGGATTTGGGTGTCCAATGGAGTATCCGGTGTCAGGTTCTTTCCACGCTGAAGTGTTATTACACACAACTGATTGCTTCTTTTACTCACCACTCATCACCCATCTTCTCAATTAATCAGATTACTGACAAAGCCCAAAAACAACAGTGTAATGTGACCAAAAGGTGAGGGAGGGGGTTGGGTGCCATGGAAGGGATTAAATCAAAATCAAGTTGAAGGGGGTAGATAACGCACTCCACCCTGCAGTTGCACCTCTCTCTGAGGGTAAGTGTCATGAGTTTTAAATTTAAACATTTCACAAGATGATATGATAATTATAACATCATGCTCAGTTCAGTTACTCTACCTTGTTCATTTCCAGGCCTGTATGCTTTCCAGACTTTAACAGTTTTGTCATCACTGCAAGATACCAAATGCTCTCCTGTTTTATCAAATGCGATGCTCCAAACTGTAGACTCATGACCTTCAAGAGTGTTAACACAGACCCAGTCATCATCTTCCTCCTTATACAGCTTAATGCTGTTATCATAGCTTCCAGAAGCCAGGAGCTAGTGTTGAATTCAAAATACACATCCACAATTACTTGTGCAGTCCTTATTATGTCAAGTCTTTGAAAAGGTACGTCAGTATCTTGCTCATAAGACAACATATCCAATCTAAATCAGAAAACACGGACATTGCAAATAACTAAGTACAGCAGTTGGAAATGTCAACGATGTCGTTCTTGTGAACTCTTACCTCTCCATTTGGGTGCCAAATTACATGTTTGACATCCTGGGTATGAGCATTCAGTACACTTACACACTCATAATCATCATCTTCATCCACTAAAAGGCAAATAAGAATGTCATCAATAGTTTTTGATATAGAGTCCTTACTCCGTGGACTGAGCTGTAATCCTTCAACACAGTACACTACCAATTTCAGACAGCTGAGAGTCTGTGACAGGCCTATAACAGGTTTATAAAACCATACACAGCATTTCTGTTAATTTCCCCATCAGTAATAAACAAGTCATAACATCTGCATGATGAAACAGGACAAGGAACTGGTCCTGGAGTCTATTGCATCACCTGATTAGTTTCTGAAACTGTTAATGCAGTTGGAACATTATTCTTCAGTATCTCAGACTCAATCTCATCATAAATCAAGTTTTGCAATGGCCACACCTTTTGGGGCAAAAGGGAAGTTACATGTTTAAACAGTGCTCTGGATGGAAGTTATGTCTTGGTTTAGCCAGTGACTAGCCCTGAAATGTTAACTCTGAATTTTTTTTCCCCGCAGACGCTGCCAGATCAGCTAAGCTTTTCCAGCATCTTCTGTTTTTGTTCCTGATTTACAGCATCCGCAGCTTTTTCAGTTTTTATGTGAAATCTGATTCTATTTGACTCTTGCATCCACTCAAGGTTTATTGTGCCTTTGTAACGTTTTTCTCCCATCTACATTTTTTTATGTCTTGTGCTTCGTTATCATTGAGACAATACATGATCTTTAAAGGAGTTGATGGCAGAGGGTTGACATCATTACAATCGGAATTGACAGGCCAAGGTCAACGTTCTGCAGAATGTGGGTTTAGAACAGGACAGCCAGTCAAATTTAAATTCAGTTAACAAAATATGGAACTGAAAACAGATCTGAGCAACAGTGACCATAATACTATTAATGTGTGTATTAATTTGATGGATGATTTTTGGCTATGGAAACCTGCAATTCTTACTAGTTCACCAATCACAGTCATTGAGTCTTAACAAGTTGGGACAGCCCATGAAAGAATACACCCTTTATACAAATTATCAATATCGTGGGTGACTTTTAAGGCTCAACAGCCAAGACATATCTCATTGAATTATGCAAATTTCAAGTATAAAAGAGGCTTTCCAGCCCAGCATGTTTGTGCCAGCTGAGTCTGCTTTTAAGATTCAGAACTTCAAGTGCATCTCCACCAACTGTTTAAAATATTAAGCGGTTTCTGCTTCTACCACCATTTAAGACAGGTGTCTCGGGTGCTTTTTACAGAATGGCATTTTCAAAGGGTATTCTATGCAAAATATCTTCTCACCTTCCCAAACCCATACACTTTTATCCCGGCTGCAAGTTGCAAGGAGATTGCCAGATGGAGCCCAGGCGACAGATTTCACTTCATTCTCGTGTCCTTCCAGTGTTGTCAAAAGCTATGAAAACAAACACTAGGCCTGAGAAACAAACGCTCAAACTTATACCGAGTCCATTCCATTCAAACAGTTCATAGAAGACCCAATGTAACTAACAACTTTATCTCATGTTTTAAGCTGACACAAGACTCAAGTTATAAATAAAACTGCTGCCAGAAATGTCGCCAGCATTATTTTGAAAACATTATTTCCAAAAGCCGTTTCAGAACGCAACGATAGCAGTGGGTTTGGCAGGGTGTTCTGCTCATCTGCGTCTTGCAGACTGATAAAAGCTGTACAGCATGGAAACAGACCATTCAGTCCAACTCAGCCAGATAGTCCAAATTAATCTAATCCTATTTACCAGCATTTGGCCCATATCCCTCAAAACCCTTCCTATTCATATACCCATCCAGGCACCTTATAAATGTTGTGACTGACCCAGCTTCCACCAGTTCATTTGGCAGTTCAATCTGTACACGCACCACCCTGTGCATGAAGAAGTTGCCCCAAGGTCTTTTAAATCTTTCCCCTCTGATGTTTAACGTATGCCCCCTAGTTTTGGACTCACCAACCTTGGGTAAAAAAACCTTAGCTGTTCACCCTATCCATACTTTTACAAACTTCTATAAATAAGGTCACCCCTCAACCTCTGACATTCCAGGGAAAACAGCTCCGGCCTATTTAGCATCTCCTGATAGCTCAAAGACTCCAACACTCGCAACATCCTTCTCTTACTGACTAAAGATCTGTCTCTCATTCTCAAATACGTTTAATAACCCAATCTTGACAGTTGTCTGCAGTGAAGAATTTCACAAATTCACTAGCCCAGGGGAGAAGAAATTCCTCCGTTTCTGTCTTAAATGAATGATCCTTCATGACAAGATTCTGTCCTCAACACCTATTCCCCAATAAAGTGATTTTTTTAAATTCATGAACAGGGTAAGGGCATCACTAGCTTGACTGCATTTATTGCCCATCCCTAATTGCCCAGTGGGCAGTTAAGAGTCAACCACATTGTTGGGGTCTGGAGTCACACGTATGCCAGACCAGGAAAGGATGGCAGTTTCCTTCCCCCAAGGACGTTAGCGGACCAGATGGGTTTTTCCTGACAATCGACAATGGATTCACGATCATTAGATTCTTGATTCCAGACATTGAATTCAAACTCGACCATCCGCCATGGTGGGATTCCAACCCAGGTCCCCAGAACATTATCAGAGGAGCAAGAAAGTTTGACGTTTCGTGTCGGGTCTCGACCTGAAATGTCAAACTTTCCTGCTTCTCTGATGCTACTTGGCCTGTTATGTTCATTCAGCTTCACACCACGTTATCTCAGATTCTCCAGCATCGGCAGTTCCCACTATCTCTCCCCAGAACATTATCTGGGTCTCTGGATGAAGAGTCCAGCAACAAAAACCATGAAGCCATCGCGGGAGTTCAGAGTGCACTACCTCAAATGCGGCCTCCTTCTTCCTCCAGATGCAGGTGGTGGCGTCGAAGCTGACCGAAGCCAGGTAGGTACCGCAGGGCGACCAAGAGACCTTCCGCACGGTCCGCTGGTGCCCATCTTCCAGGAGGCACTTGCACAGCCAGGAGGCCCCTGGGGGGTGTGGAAAAACAAGAGTCGGGAGAATGAAATGCGGTTGTCCAGGCCTCGTACCCCCCGCCCCGGCAGATCAATCGGGAAGCCGCCCGCACCTTCTCTGGCCCAGATACGCACTGCCCGATCGCCTCCACACGAAGCCAGCAGCGTACCGCTCGGGCTCCAGGCCACATACCAGGCCCGGGAGTCGGGATGCGCCAAGAAGCGGGACTCGAGCGTCAACCGCCACTTCATCCCAGGCGCGCGTGTGACCTCCCCCGAACCAGAAGCGCCGTCGCCACACCCACTCCTGCTCCGGATTGGTTAGAGGTCTTGCCCGTATCCAGTTTCTATTGGCTAAGACCCCCGTCCATCAAGCGCAGATATCACCAATCACCAAGGCGCAGTCTGGCCCAACAATTCAGACGTCACATCCGGATCGAAAACGGATGCGAAACTGATGGCTGCGCTGGAATCGTTTATTGTCGTCGTCGTCGTCGTCCGTTACTGATATCGGAGTTTCGGTGGTTCGTTGTTCTCTTGTGGCGGCCCAGGCCGGAAAGGACAATGTATGGACCTGCGGGAGCCGGTCTGTCAGGATCACGCCGGCGTTCCGGAGCTGGGGGTGCTCTACCGAAGCAAACGGAGCGGAGTTTGGCGTCGGCGGTGCCGGGCGCGCTTTCGGTGACTGCGCTGTGCACGGCGCTGGCGGAACCGGCCTGGCTGCGCGCGCACGGGGGTATGTGCCCGCGGCAGGAGCTCGGTGTTGCGGATGTCCTGGGACGCCTGGACTCGGCCCTGCTGGAAGGTAATGAACTGGGAAGGTAATATGTGAGCGTAGGTGGAGACCGAGAGGAGAGGGCGGTGCTGACGCTTCGGCTCGGTATCGTCGGAATGCATTCCGTATTTCCTCTTTCACTGCCTCGATGTTGGACATTTTAGTTTCTCAAGATTGTAACTGTGTCAGATTCCCTGACCACACTCGAAGGATAAATTGGGACTTGTTACTTGTCCACGATACCGAGGGAAAAACGCGCATTTCACGACGACGAGGTGTCCCAAATCCGGCAGCGCAGCAAATAAGGTCCCAGTGACCAGATCGTCCGAAACCCTGTGGGGGAGGGGGCCATTTGGTGCCTCGAGTCAATACAGTTCCTCCGAAGAACATCCCATCCAAACCCCGCAACTTTATCCCTGCAAGCCTGTATTTCCCATGGCTAATCCGTGTAGCCTGCACATCCTTGGTCACTACGGGCAATTTAGCATGGCTGATCCAAATAACTTGCATATCTTTTGGATTGTGAAAGGAAACTGGAGCAGTTGGAAAAAAGCCAGGCAAACCTGGTTAGAATGTAAAGTCCATACAGATTCACCCGAGGGTGGAATTGAACCAGAGCTCCTGGTGCTGTGAGGCAGCAGTGTTAACCATTGAACTACGTGATACTTTAATACCAGATACTGGTCAGAAGTCGAGCGATTTATTACTTGTCGTTTGAAATGGTGCTTTGTAATATGTGTTGTCCACCTGAGAGAGGCTCCATTGTGTCTAGAGGGCATGTCAAACCACACAATACTCCCTCAATTGAGCAGTGAAATGTGAATCTTTGTTGTGAGTCCAACAGTGGACTTGAGCCCATAACCTCTGACTCAGAGGCAAGAGTCTGACCAACAAAGTACCAACTGATAAGAAATAAATTGCTGGAAAATTCCAGCAGGTCTGGCCACATCTGTGGAGCAAAATCAGTGTGACCATTTGGGGTCCATTGACCCTTTTCCAGAACGCTGCCACAGAAATCCATTTGCAACATGAATCTTGACATAAGGAGGAAGATTTTCTTCCCTCTGATGTTAAACAATGAGTTGAAGTTAGTGGAAAGTTACAGTCATGGTTTTTAAAAAAACCTTCTGTTTTATTTTAGTTTCAATGATCTTGAATTTTGCTTGATTGTTGATTATTTGGTGAAACGGCCTGACACTCAATCTTTTGGTCTCCAGATTACTGTATGAACCATCAGACTGTGCTCCTGTTGCGGGTCATTGGTGCCTTCTGTTTCCTGGGGATTATTTGCAGTTTGTCTGCTTTTCTCCTTGATGTATTTGGACCAAAACATCCAGCTTTGAAGATTACTCGTAGATATGCCTTTGCTCATATTCTCACAGGTATGTCCAAGTGAAACTAGATGTTTGTAAATGTGATATCTTGATCTGGCTTTATTTTTAACCCTTAAACCACCATTATGCAAGGTGCTTTTGAAATGATTACATCCTCAGAAGGAAGATGTTTCTACTTTGTGAATCAGCATTTGTGGCATTAATATGAAGTGCATAAGTACTTGGTGACTTCCTCCTTCAGCTCTGCTGCTGAAGTGCATGAGCAGGAGGCCCTTCATTAGCATATTGTTTTTTTTCTTTTGAGTACATATTTTTTCCGTCTTTCTAAATGAAACATGACTGTTGATGCTGTAGATCTGAAACAAAAATGAAAATTGCTGGTGAAATTCACGTCCAGTAGCGCTTGTGGGAGAAAGTAGAGTTCCTGTTTCAAGTCCCGTGACTCTTCATCCAAACGTTCTGAAGAATTGCTCTTAATGTCCTCTAAGTAATTAGGGATGGGCAATAAATGCAGGCTGAAGCAGAGAATGCCCATGTCCCATGAATTATGTGAAAGAGCTGTTTGCCTGTGTTTATTATTCAGAACTGACTAATCATAATTGTTCTGCCATTGTTTGGTGCAGGGTTGTTCCCTTTCTTCATAAGGGGTGATTTGGCACTGCAGTAAACATGAATTTCAGAGAAAAACTCCAAGCGAACAAAGAATAATGCAAATAAATAACTTAAAATGGCTGTAAAAATGTGTCAAACATCAGATGTTCAGCTTTTGGGGTGAGAATCAGGATAGGGAGTGGAGATTGAGCTTGGGCTTGGTTGAATTTAAAACAAATATCAACCAAAATACTCAGACTTGGTATTGCATGCTTCCAGCTGACTTCAGTGGAGTTAGGAGAAAAGTGGGCATCAGGAGCAGGTTACATTTAAGCTTGTGCTGTTGCAACCCGCTTTGTGGGTATGAAGTTGAAAAAAGGAGAAAATGATTTCCGTGTACCCACTTCGCTGTGAACGTTTACCTGTTTACACCTCAGTTCACTCGGAGACAAGATTGCAGTCTTACCCTAGTGTCCTTACTCCATCTCTTGTCCCCTTCCAACCACTTGTGAGCACTCTCTTTGCATGTACAAACTCTGTTGATACACATCACTACCCTTTCCTACTCCAGTTCATGCTACCCCACATGCGTCTTCCTTCCTCCTTTTTCCCGGTGAGAATGATGGCTTTGTTTGCTAGGCTTCCAGTTAGACCCCAGTTGTTTCCCATGTTTCCTGCTGATTGGTTCACTAAATTGTCTGTACTTCGAGGAGCATCTCATTGCATAACCTTCCAATTCTGTTTGGAATCCTGGCAACAAACCTTATGGTGTTGAAGCCTGGTGGATAAGGATGAATTAGCCATGAGTTCTGTTCAGATTTTGTTCTGGCACCCACCATCCTTGCTCCACTCACTGTCTTTGTTTGTTGTTTGCAGTTCTGCAGTGTGCCACGGTGATTGGATTCTGCTACTGGGCCTCAGAATTAATCCTCGCACTTCAGCAGCAACACAAAAAATATCATGGTTCCCGTGTCTATGTGACCTTTGCAGTTAGCTTTTACTTAGTGGCAGGTGCTGGAGGAGCATCCATTTTGGCGACGGCTGCTAACCTCCTTCGACACTACCCAACTGAGGAAGAGGAACAAGCACTGGAACTGCTATCAGAAATGGAAGAGAACGAACCGTATCCAGTGGAATATGAAATTGTCAACCAGTTCCAGCCTCCACCTGCCTACACACCCTGAATCTCAGGGCACGTTATTTTCTCATCTCAAGTCTCACTTCACTTGACTGTTCAGACATGTTCAGTGGAATTCTCAACCTCAAGCACTTCACTCCAACGCCGCCTCATCCTTCCTGCTTAGAGGCCGAATCCTCTGATCATCTCAACTACAAAAATGTTGGTTATATTTTCAGTGAATCAACTTGTTCAGACATGTTATGGTGCTTGTCTAGGATAGGTGATACAAGAACCTGGGTGTTCTAGCTCAGAGGTAGATATACTACCCCTGAGTCACAAGACCCTACGAATATGTTTTTGTGCTGTTGAGGGTTGATGAGACCTTTGAGTAAGTTGGAGTTGACTTCTCAAGTGACCATATTTGTAAAAGAGGCAGTACCTTTTTCACTTCGGAAGGCTGTATTTGAACATTTGTAAAGTTGAACATTTTATAGACTTTAAAACTTTTAATGCTTTAAATAAACTACAATCATGTGCTTTTGTTATTACATTGCTCTGGAAGTATTTGAATTAGTCAAAACAATTTGATTCTAAAACGTGTTAGTGTTCTTCCAAAAGGATTTGGACATTTTCTGCCCATAAATCAGTATTGCAAGTTGCCGCAGTCGAAAGGATACTGTCTCTGATTTCTTAGTCAGAAAGTAAGCATCTGCTTGTTTGCACCTTAGCCTTTAATCACTTGCACATTTTACAGCTTGCCTCATTTACACAAAGGAAATAGTTTTCAATTATTCAGTAGAGAGATCAAGGGAGTCTTTCAGAAATCTTTTGGGGGCAGGGAAATTTACAGTTCACATTATGGAGTTGTCATGCTGCTGAACTGACCAACTGGGATTTGTTTACCTTCAGTTTGGTTGCTTTGCTTGAAGTTTTTGTTCCCTCTCCTAATTACATTGGAAGAGGAGTTGAAAGGACTAAATTAGATTCTGAAGAATCTAATCAGGTTTTAGAATACTACAACACAAAACAAATTCCTAGTGTGGCTTCATAAAGATGTCATTACTGCCACATGAACGTATATGGGCAAATTTTGTCTCATTTAGTCATATGTAAGCAAAAATGTATCCCAGAGATAGCTTTCAAAGAAGAGGGAGTTGATGACAGAAATCCCAGACTTCCCCATTTGGTGCCTAACCTGAACATGGACAAAAGAAATATCAACACTTGATATTCCAAATTAGGTGCCATAATGTCATGGTTTACTGAAATCCATCTATTGGCACAGCTGGACTGTTATACTCCTTTTGGTACAAGTGGAAGGGTTACACTGTTGAATGGTAACATCATCAACAAAGGATTATTTTAAATAGAGTCTTTGGTGTTTTACTGATTCAGAGCATGCAAAGAACATATTTGCACTTGGAGGTACTGTAGCTGTCATCGTAACAGTTTGTTTTAATGAGAATTGTGTCTCATCTGAAGTGGGATATCTAAACTTGTCTTTGGATCTAGAAGACACTATCCTAGGCAAGGTACTCTCCCTTCCTCAAGTCACATTAAGTTCAGATTTGAGGAAACAAGATGCCCTGCCTGAGCAACAGTTCCAACTGTTGTCATTTTTTAGGCATGCTGTTGTAGTAAATGACCAAAATTAAACTGCATTGTCAACCAAAAATACACATTCATTTTGTAGAAACGTTCACACCCTCAATCATTTCCTGTGGACCTCTGTTTCTGTTTTAACATAATCTCTTATTGACTTTGCATCTTGAGCATGAATGCACTTTATGATAGATGATGTGAAGGTGAACTAACAAGAACAACCCTTGGTGAGTAACATTAGATTCAATAGAAACACCTAAACCCCACCCAACTTCGACTCAAACCAAAATCTTCCAGCAATGACTTGGGCAACTGTTTATTTTATCAAGCAACAGCCAGCAGTTGAGTAAGTATTCCCCCATCAACGTTACAGAAAGCTACAGCACTATTCCCAACAAGCTCAGAACAATGGGGCTTAATCTTCTCAATTATAATCAGCTCTGACTGATGACAGGCAATAAAATGCAGAGAATTGGTGCCAAATCCTTAGCATGCTATCTGCCAAAATCAATGCATTAGGATATAAAGATGTGCAAACGTTAGTACAGCTGTACAGCTGATGACTTTTAATAAATATGGAATTACAAGCTAGCTGCGTCACATTTTTGTAAATATCCCCATTTATTAACGACCTACAAAACAAAACTTAATTTGTAGGACAAGGTCATAAGTCACACGACACCAAGTTGTAGTCCAACAGGTTTATGTGAAATCATGTGCTTTCAGACTGCTGCTCCTCCAAGTGAAGTTCATCTGACTGAGCAGTGCTGTGAAAGCCTGAGATTTCAAATAAACTTGTTGGATGAGAACCTGGCGTCATGTAACTTCTTACTTAATTCATCCCAGTTCAACACCTGCAGCTTCACTCATAATTTAAATAATTGGCAAGCTTCTATTCCTCACTCAGTTTGAGGTTATTAGCCCTGTAACCATTTTCTGGTCCAGTTTGGCAAGGTGTGTCTGTATCTGTTCTGGCACCTGATCTGCCTGCCTGAACACTTCAAGCAACTTGCAAACAATGGCTCAGAAGAAAGACTTGGTAGAAGAGCCAACCTCCCTCCTCCCCCCTCCCCCCCCCCCCCCCCCCAACAAAATTTGTCAGTTGGGTTTCTATTATTTATATGCGTTGATGGAATGGAAAATCAGCCATATTTCAAAACAAAAGAGTATAAAGAATAAATTCAACAGCGGCTTCTATGCTAAGAGATAGCAAAAAACTGCAGATGCTGAAATCAAACAGTTTGGAGCTGGAAAGCTGACGTTTCGGGTTGGGAATCTTCTTCAGTAAAGGGGAGGGGAGAAGGTAGCTCAGAAATAGAGGAGGGGTGGGATGGTGACAGGGGAGTGGTGAGAATTGGTCAATATTATGGGAGGGGTGGATAGGTTGGGGGGGAAGATGGACAGGTTCTGTCAGGTCAAGGTGGTACAGATGAGACAGAGGCTCAGGCATGGAATGAGGCTAGGGTGGGGAGATTTTAAAACTGGTAAAATCCATGTTTGGGCCATTGGGTTGTAGGGTCCCAAAGCGGAATATATGATGAGCTCCTCCAGTTTGCAGGTAGTGCTACTGTGACACTGGAGAAGGCCCAGGATTGACATGTCACCCAGGTAGTGGGAGGGGGAGTTAAAATAGTTGGAAAGCAGGTGTTGTCATTTGTCACCTTGATAGCACAGATGCTCTGCAAAAATGGTCTGAATCTACACTTGGTCTCACTGCTGTAGAGGAGGTCATACTGGGAGCAGCGGATACAGCAGACCAAGTTGATTGATGTGCAGGTGAACCCCTGTCTAAACAACAAAACTACCACTCTAACAGTAGCACATATCTGTGAATAAAAGCTCATTTGATATTGCAACTGCATCGAGCACTTATCAACAAGTTATTTCATCAACTTATTCAGACATGTCTTCTCTAATGCCTGGGACAAGGTGAGATGCAGCCCCAACTTGCTAAAGACACTGCTGTTTTGTCAAAAAAAATTTAAAAAGCCAACTACATACTATGTAAGATGGGATGATTGTACTTCAGGGCTATCAAGTCACCAATTTACACACAGCAATCTGAACATAAATAGGGCACGTGTCAAAAGTTTACCCTTGGCCATATACAACTGTCATTTCTTTCTACCCTAGTATCCAGAAGAGTGCTTCTGCATATGACTTTTCTTTACCTCCCCATCACCAAACAGCCTGTGATGTATTTTCACCTATGAACCACCAATAAATTACCCATGTTTTCAAACTGATTTATGTGCTCAGCCCATTAAATGCAATGCAGGCCAGCAAAGGGGAAGGGTGGAGAACTTCCTGTCCTACTTTGAAAAATGCATTCATTCTGTGCAAATTAGAGACTGTGGAGTCCTCGACTTGAGCCACTGAACCTTTCTTCTAATCCATAGGCCTTGAGAAATGCTTCAAAGACACAAATATATAGATACTGCAACAACAGCTGAACAAAACTGGCTTATGAAACAAATAAAAGCCATTTTTCAGAAGAGGTCACAATAAAACTATTGTGAGATTATCACAGTCCAAATAACTCACTGATCGCTTCAAGCAAAGGAAATGCACCATTCTCCTGCAAACTGGCTGCAAAGATTCCAGACCAACAGCATTTTGAGTGATTTGTCATTAAAGGCGTTTATTTCTCAAAAAAGCAGTTCAAAACATAATTACATACGGGCAATAAATACTGACCTTGCCTACAATGCTTCTGTTCTGTCAAAAAGTTAAAAAAAATCTTTATTCCACTTTATTTTACAAAGACAACAGCTAAAATACGAGGTTAAAATAGTCTTCAAATGACAGTTGGATGGAAAGGTAACAAGTCTTTATCAAAAAGTTGTCTCTGGATATTCATTAGGGTGTTAATCATTTAACATAAATCTCAAATCATAATTTCAACACTGAAAAGTTGCCAATTAGTTGTCTGAATAAATTCTTTATACAAATGAAGGAAAGCACCCAATGGGGTCAAGTAATAGCCATGATACAAGGCTCACTGTGCAAGAAAAGATTTACAAATATGTACAACCCCTCCAACTTATGCTTTACATGTATGTACAATCAGAATGTCTTCAGATTCCTTGCTTGATGATAACATCAGATAAATCTTCCTTGCCCTCAATTGCAAGATTCTGTAAGATAACAAAACATTGATTTAAATCTGTGTGCCACCATAAAACCCTCGTCTGATCTAATTGTCTGCAGCACAAGAACCCTGTTGTTCTCGTCTGTTGTTAACAGGTTACAAGGGCAAACCGTGCAACTTGACTTGTAACTAATGTTGTCCCTTCACTCATTCACCCCTCGAACTTGTGGCAGATATGTACCTTTTCATTGGCTAAATGAAGCAAACAGGCAAATGCCATAGGAACAGACAGGTTCTTTGCCATTGTACTAGGTAATCTGTCAATATAAGAAAGTACAAATTAAACACAAAACTTCACACGTATAACCAGTTGTGCAGAGACATCGGTATGATATATGCTGGCACAATGATACTATAACTGATAATACAGATGTTCCAAGAAGATCCAGATTAAAGTTCGGGACACATCGTTTTTAACTTCACCAAGACAGGATAGTTCAATAAAACTACACAAATAAAGTCTCGCAAGACACTTAATTGAATAAAAAACAAAAATCGCTGCAAGAGCATAAAAGTCTTGTTGAATTTACCACTCCATCTAATACACAAATGTGTTATTGAAAGGAAAGGAAATCTTCTTGTCCTTCGTCTGATCGGACCTACATATGACAGCAAACTTATTGTTAATCCTGACCTTCTCTTTGAATGGCCTCGCAAGACACTTAATTTTCGACGCAGAGAAAAGTTAAGAGGAAAATGAAACTAAAGGGTCAACCCAGACATTGGATTATTAAAAACAAGGCAGAGCGTATGGGGAGTTATGATTGCAAACACCAGCAAGAATAGCAGCAGTCAATGCATGGAAAACAGCCTGCAACTCAACAGTGCCTCCCCAAACCATAAATAATGCTGGAGAAACTTAAAATCTGGCACAATCTTTGGACAAAGAAATGGAGTGAATGTTTTGAATGTGGGATGACTCTCCTTAAGTTCTGAAATGTTAACTCCATTTCTGATTTTTTCGGGTTGTGATCTGAAAATTACCAACTGGACCATTTGTGACTCAGAGTTGAAGGATATTTGCATGGTTTGGGACTTGGATGGGATTTTCTTTCAAGCATCCGTGTACATTCAATAGGATGCAGGGGATCTTTCTGTGCTGCACTAATTTACAATTCTAATCATTTGAATAATTCTTTTCATAAATTTCACTGTTTCATTCAGGTACAAAATTGTCCTAAGTGAACTGAGAAATGACACATTTCCATTGGTTCGGATATCCATCCAAGATAAAAGAAACAAACCTTTCAAACAGATTCTTGGTGATTGTTGTAAAGCTTTTCTGTCCTTTCACTGTCATTACAGCGACTTGCAGCTCCTCAGTCACTCCATTCTGTTTAATGAGCAAGAGTCAACTTGTTTATAATGGTACTCCCCACTGATATAGCACCCTGCAGTCATTACTCAGACAGACAATACTCAGACCTGAAAGTCACATTCGAACAGTCTCCACATCTAAATGCTGAGAAGCCCAAATCAGATAGTTCATAGATTCCCTACAATGTGGAAACAGGCCCTTCGACCCTCACAGCATCCTACCTAGGCCCATCTCCCGAGAACCCACCTAACCTACACATCCATGAACACTATGGGCAATTTAGCATGGCCAATCCACGTAGCCTGCACAACTTTGGACTGTGGGAGGAAGCCAGAGCACCCAGGGGAAACCCACACAAACTCCACACAGAGAGTTGCCCAAGGGTGGATTCAAACCCAGGTCGCTGGTGCTGTGAGGCACCGTGAGCCACCATGCTGGGTATCAAGGCAGGAAACGAAAGGGAAGCTGCTGCATTTGTGAGGATATACATTTGTTAGATGAGTTCGGTTCGGGGGGTGGATGGCGGCAAGGTCAGACCATCTTGACATGAGATCCCATGAGAGTAGCATTGTAACACATCATCTTTTCCTCATGACCAAGCAGGCTAATTTACTAGCTTTGCTCCTGACCTTGAATCACAACCGAACTTCAAAATGGCATCTCGGTGGAAAGCAGCCATGAAGTTTTCATTTCAGGGCCTTAATTAGGCCAGCCATTCTTGGCTTTGCACACTCACTCACCACCCGTCGCAAAGTTAAATTTCTCACAGGTCAGGCCAGGCGAGCAGATGATTGAAATGCCACCCAAAATTTTAGGAGTCCCATAAGTGGGCCTTGAACTCACAACTTATGAGTACAAATGAGACGAGCATATTTTAAACAGTTTACAGTCGCAGCTTGGCTTGGTGAGTTCTTTGCAGCAAAGCAGGAAAACTCTGAAATAATCTGCTTATTAACCCTGTTGAGTACACTCCTCACTTTTCCTTCCGTGATGTTTTTATTTTCAGTCAGTAGATCCCACATGTTCTGTTTCAATCTTTTCACATCCATCTTTTTTGCTGTCTTTGAATAATTCAGTAAGATTTTGTTGACCTACAAATGATCAAAATTTACAGTTAGATTTTCAAACTTGCAAGATCGAACACATTTCTTGTTCATTTTAACACACCCTGATGCCCAGATTGATAGAACATAGACTTCAGCCATGTTTCTTTGTCAACCAGTATTTCAAATACAGGAAACAACATTGAATCATCAAATTTGGTGTCTCTTTCCACTATTTTGTATTCTTCTCTCCACCTGTCACAAGTAAGGTGGAGAAGGCCATTAGCCTTAAGATCATGTAAACTGTCACTTCATTGTTTTGTAGAATGAAGTACATGTTGGTTCTGGCAAAGACCTATCAGTGGTTAATACTTCACTCCTTAAAAAAAAGTACACCTTGTGAAATGATACAAGATAGATTATAGCAGCAGCAAATCTCCCCAAATAAAATCCTGTGACTGTACTTGACTTGAAGTGAGATTTGTTGTGTGCTGTTTTCCTGGAGAGGTGTTGCCACAGTGCTGGAGTGTCAGAAGCGGTAGGTAAACAGCTCTGAGCTCCCGGAATTTTCTTTATTGAGACAAAAGAAGCATGAGTGGGTAGAATCAGACTCAGACAAACCCTGGGTTTTCATTTTGCTTTCATTTGGGGTTTAGAGTTGACAAATTGAAGCTCATAGATACAGCTCTCCCTCTCTCTGTCTACTGTAGCAAAAAGCTTGAGTTGCCTCTCTTCTGCTAGATTATTTGTTTCAGTGTTCCTTTCTCCTGGACAGTAAAGGATATGGCATGAGGAAAACCTTTTTTGCTGAATTTGCCTTTGCCAATGGTGTGTTTATGGGATGCTGCTACATTGAAACATTTGATCGTTAGTAGTTGACGTATTATTTTATTCACTATTTCTATACAGGTGAAGTTTTTTTTTGCTTGTATAATAACTATGGTTTCAGAATAAATTGTATTTTGCTTAAAGCCTCAGAGTGGACCAATGAAATCACATCTGGAACACAGCACCGTACATTTGCCTTTAACTAAAATAAAAATTTAGGGTCTAGCGTATTTGCTTGATGTATTTTTGAGGGGGTTTGGTCTGGTCCATAATAATCCTGGCTGTACCAGGTGTCAGCTACAAGATACTCTACCAATAGTTGACAGTTGTACATATTGGCAAGAATATTTGTCACTGCCACTTATATTCCACTGTCAAGGGGACTGAAGCCTCAAGAACGCTGCTTCAAAGCAAAATAGTTCATCCCGCCCCAGTCTGAAAGACACAAAGTGACTTTACAGTCTAAACCACTTACTTTATGAGGCTCTGCCACTAAATTTTCTCCTCCATAGGTTGTGATGTTTAAGTCCTTTCCATCCAGTTCCAAGCCATTCTCGTCTTGTTCCAATGCAGCAAAGGACTCATTTGCAGCCACAAACCCATCATGATCATCATCACTGTCAAGCTGCACAAAACAAAAATTTAAAATGTAATTGTGGAAAATAAATCATGTCTCAAGAAAAGTTCTTCAAAAGGAGCATGAGCAATAAACACAGACCTGAGTTCTGGGGCAGAAGTTTGATGTGTCATTGGGATTATTATAATCATAATCCCCAATTCCCTCATCTTGATCCGGGCAAATATTTTCTTTCACAATCCTCTTTATCTGAAAACAATTTTAAGCAAACATGTCAAACCCTTTCAACTCTTTTCAATCAAACTAATGCAGTAAAGGGTATTCTTCATTGGCTCAGCTCAGTGGAAGCAAGAATATTACATTCTACCGAAGTCATGCTGTATCCAATCTGCACGCAGTTAATGAAGCAGCATAATAAAAACTTCACAGTGGGGGGAGGCACAGTCTCAGACAGACACACACTCTCATTTCATCCTTTTCACTCTTTGAACGTTTTGCTCGGCCACGACTCCAGTCAAAAGGATGGAAACTCGGCCCTCACTTCTTCCTGCCACTTAAGAGCATGAGGCAATTACCCTTTCAAGTTCTATTGCAATCAAGCTGTAGGCTTATCCAGAGTGGACATCTTTTTGAAAACATTTAAGGTGCATCAACTCAATCAATAATAGAGTGTAATGTAACAGAATATTTTTACTTCACTCATGTTTCATTATTTTTCACTATTAGAAAATGTGCTCCAGTTACCGTGACACAAGGTTTAAGGAACAACCGGGCAATGTTGTCTGGATCATAATGGAAATCTGTAGGTAGTGTTGTCAGCTTTCTACTGCGTCGATCTAATGCAGCTTGAGAGATTGTCGTGGCAGCCTGGAAAAAATACGATATATTTGGACACAGAACGTCTTGCCTATCCAACATATGAAATGACTCATACCCAGTATAGTGACAATACCCCATGCAAGGACCCACAATCCATTCCCAGAGACGAACCACAGCCCAGGAAATACTCTACATATTTGTACACGTGTGGCGATCTTGCAGGAATGAGGCACAGTTGTAGATAGTTTGTCCCGGATGTTCCTCTCTGCATCATCACCTTGTATGTCCCATCACCTTGTATGTCCCTTCACCATGTGTGGCACGTTTGGGGGAATGCATGGTTGTAAATGCATCTATAATGATCATCTATTGTTATCATGCAGCATACTAACAATTGCTGTACTTAGAAGGAATGCTAACTATTGCCATATCTCTCATATATAATACAACCCTACTGCTCGTGTTGCAAAGTAATTGTCAACTTCTCAATGTTATACCTCTCAAATATTCTTCCATCTGTTTACAAAGCAATGCAATCAATCCCACTCCAGATTCTGTTCTGACAGCCGTAATCTTCATTAGAACTAACACAGTAAATCACAAGTTTGGATCTGAGATGTATCTGTATCTTGCTTTCCACTGAAATCCTTGTAAAATCAAGCTACATTACCTTTCCTGGCTTATCTCATCATTGTGTTTTTCCTACCATAGTGGGCCTTGAAATTGATTGGTCAATTTAAATTTTTTTTAAAATCCCCTGTTCTAAATGCTGCAATATTGTAATACCAACCCTAGTCTCTTTGAACTGAATCTCAAAATTGCTAACTTCATTGAAGTCAACTTCAAATGTTTTCTTGGCTTGCTTTCTCTTATTTTGGGGAGCAAATGTCTCTGCCAGAAAGAAAGAAAAACAAAATTATTGAAGGTGCATTGAATCACTTAACATTCATTCAACACATGCGGATTGTAATTTTATTCCAATTCTATGCTGCATGCAGTACTCAGTTACATGTCTGCATTTAACAACTTCAATCTATTTAAAGTATTTAATTAACAAGCTTCATTAAATCAGTGGACTTTTAGAGCACTATGGGATAAAATTTTCCCATGAAAATGAACTGCACAGTGGACTGACATGGAAATCAGTCATTGATTCTTTAACCTTCCTCACCATTTGCTCAGTGCAGGGTGGAGCCACTTGCAATATTATCCAAAGAAAAACTAACTTTCCGGGGATCAATTTTAAACATTGACACAAGCACAATCAAACAAGAATGTCGGGATTTCAGTACCTCTCGGAAGGGACTTGGCCATGTGTATCAAGTGATACTCACCCTTCTGTCGAGGTTTGAAACGCCAATGATTAGGACCTGCCCACATCTTCATGATTCTGGGGCTGAAGTAGGAATATTCCCCTGGGTGGTTTGACAGCTGAACACAGAGGCTGTTGAAATCCCCATCTGAGAGGGAAATGATTTCTTTACTATGAAAGAGATTTAAGTATGTTAATCAACTATTTTCAACTCAGATGAAAAGACATTTGGTCCCAAGCAGTGCTGCTCCAAATCAGATCTTCAAATAATATGGACTAGCAATTTCAGAAACCCTGGTAATTTTCCTTCAAAAATTGATTCAATTTCTAAGTTTTGATACGTACTGCTGATGCTCTGGTAATGGCTGTGACTGATCAGGATTTCTCAAGCTTGCAAATCACCCTTCTTACCAGTCTTCACCATTTGCCATGATGGAAGATTCTTGCTGGTTATCGAAATCCTGGTCCATCACATCTGTAGCATCGTCACAAAGGTCCCCGTCAAAGTCATCCACCACAGGGTCATGGCTTCCCAGCTGACCACTGACAAATTCTGGCTCTGCATTCATATCGAATAAGTGATCACTTTTTTTGAATTTGTCCAGCATTGAACAAACAGCCTGAGGAGGACAGTAAGAAGTTACATGCTTTGGGCTGTACACTTACTTGCAAGAATATCAACAGACTCTAAATGGTTGATCATGATGACCCTTTATGAGTTGGAGTTACAAATAAAAACAAACTACTAGACAAATTCAGCTTGCTAAACAATAGACAATAGGTGGAGTAGGCCATTCGGCCCTTTGGGCCAGCACCACCATTCATTATGATCATGGATGATCATCCACAAATCAGTATCCTGTTCCTGCCTTAACTGTTCCTTCCTGCTGAGAGAGAAACAGCGTTAGCTTTGAGTCTGACATGACTGTTCATTCCAACACAGGATGCTGTTGGAGCTAAATTCCTCTAATACTTAGTTTTCACTTCCTATCTCCAGCATTTTAAGTTCTTGGATAAGTTGAGACAGATTCAGAACTGATTTAACTAACAAAGTGGAGTAGAATGGACCTGCTCTGCCAGTCAGTAGAATCAAGGCTAAACCTGTGCTTCAACTTACAGCACAATTCATTCTGAGTCCCTTGCTTTCCTGACACACCAACAATTAGTCCAGCTTTTGATGTACTCAACGATGGTCCACCTACAAATCATATTTTCAGGATTCAAGATTCACAAGACATACAACATGACAATTTGTCCTCATCTCAGTCCTAAACAATTGTCCCCTCTCCTGAGGTTTTAGCCAAAGTTTCCTCCAAGCTGTGCGCGTGCACTGCAAATCCCAATGTTCCAGGCACAGCGATCAGTGTCAGTCCGCCACATGTGGTATTGACTTACGGTTCCAGGAGTACCCGTTGCACATGAACCTCAGAGACCTGTACGGCTCGTAAAAAAAATTAGACAGAATGCTGACTGTGGCCTTACTGAAATGTTCCCAAGCCAGAGGGACTAAGCGTTCATCATGTCCTTTATCACGTCCCTTCAGAAACATCTCTGTTTCATTGATATCCAGAGAACAGAGGTCCAATTTAAGGCAAAAGTCAATAGAAATCATGGAATGAAATGAAGTGAGGATGGCAGGAATGCAGAGGAAGCAGATAAGCCATATCTTGCCTAATGACAGAGTAGGCCAGAGGAACCCAGTTTGCTCTGGATTCATATGTCGATAGCTAATCTTCTCAGCCTCCATTCTGCTCATCCCAAAAGACCAATGTCGTCACCTCTTACCGGAACAACTCAGACAAACATTTGCGTCCTTAATTATGGAGACGTAAGCTACAGTCAGCTTTTCCAGCTTAGTTTTTCACCTACCATTTTATCATCAGCAAACGGATTAACTACTGCCCTTCTCTTTATCCAAGTCATTTTAAGACTGTAAATAGCTTGGGCCCCAGTGCTGATCTTGTGTCACTCTGTTCTACTCCTTTAGCCTCAAATCCTGGTTAACATGATAACCATTCTATTCTACCCCCACACATTCCTGGTTAATCTGCTGAACACCCCAATCTGCAACTGCGCTGCTAATGGCTTCACTAACTCTTTTTGAGGTAGAAAGGATTAAAGGATCATCAACTTTTCAGCATACAAGGACAAAAGCAAATTCAAATTTCCTCTCCCAAAATAATACAAACTTGATAAACCCACTGCATTCATTCAAAACACGTTGAATCGTAGGCAGAAGCTCTCCCTTCAAGTCACTGGTGGATCTTCTACTTATCTGAAAACAGCAGTACACCACAAACCATCTGCAGCATGAAACATAAACAACCAGCAAGCAAAAGAACATGCACACCCATACATACATTGAGTTCAGCCATTTTATTTTGCTCAAAACACTGAAGGCATTTTAACCATTTCATCCACTGATACAGACATCAAATCAGTGAGAGACTGTCTCTTGTACCTGATTGTGAGCCTCACTGTCCCAATTCGTAAACTGAAAATCTTCTAATGAAGGACAGATCTTCTTGTCATCCAGAGATTGCTGAAGGGCTGTGAGAAGTTAATGCAAACAGAAAATAAATTGAGGGCTATGTCCAGATAAGCACTATGCTGAGGGACCAGTACCCAGTCATTTTGGAGTTGACATAATGGACATCAAAACATGGTCACAATTGTTGGATCATACAAAAGGACATCGCCAGTAATGTATTGTATTTAGATTTATTTTGATGGCACCTAATCAGCTGATGCACCTAAACCAACTCTGTGGCAAATGCTGCAAGATGATAAGCATCAATCTGCACAGGATAGCAAGGAACTGCATTGCAGCATGAGGCTGAAGCCACAATGTTGCAACACAACAAGGTTCTCACTGCAAGTGATGCCAACAGCAAGTATAAATAAAAACATGTGGTTTTGAGGAACAAGTCAAGTGTCAACCAGAATGACCCTCTTGGAACTGATAACCAATTAACATTTCTTGTCCAGGCACACAGAGGAGGAATTGCCAATTGGATTGTCATAAGGTCTTTTAAAATATGGGCTGTGTGCCAGATCAGGAAAGCAAAATTGAAGAGAACAAAAAGATTATCTTCTGCTAAAGCTTATCATCAGAGAGATATGCAATGACCGAGAGATAGGCAGTAACACTTACAGTTCACTTTATTTCATTAGTTACAAAATGTATTCTGCCAGTCATACTGACAATCATCATTTACAGGCTAAACATCCTTACTTACTGCAAAGTGCCCCGAAGAAAACAAACACTTTTGCTAAATAAACACCAAAACAACTGCAGATGCTGTAAATCAGAAACAAAAACAAAGTTGCGGAAAAGCTCAGCTGCTCTGGCAGCATCTGTAAAGGAAAAGACAGAGTTAATGGTTTGGGTCCGGTGGCCCTTCCTCAAAATAATTTTGCTATCCTCCTTCGAAGCAGTGTGTGACTATTGTGTAAATTACTGGAGGGTACAAGCACATACATTCGATCTCCCTTCACTGCAAGAGGTGGAGTTAGTGACACCAAACTTATACAAGTACTTCTTCGGTCACAGTAATATTACCATTTCATGTCAGCATTTCAAAACAAAGAAAAACTTGCCTCCAAGGTCAGATATCTCCACATGGTCAATGGGTGGCAACTCTGGTGCAGGACCAGTATCAATGAGTTTGGCATCAGAATCAAACAGCAGCTCAGCAGAGTGTCCGTAAGTCTGCAAATTAACCATGAAAACGCCCACTGCACTGCATTCGTCAAACATTGAAGCAGCTTTCTGGAACATTGGGTCAATCTACAAAATACAAGGTGTCAATTGAACTTAATAGGCAGTACATTCCGACTCTTCATTTGATTTCTTTCGACAAAGTTGTGTTTGTCTTACTTCCCTCAGTTATGTTTTGCTAAAACATTAGAAAATGCAAGTTGCTCGTCATTCTTCACTTCATTTTCAATGTAACTTGGACTCAATGCATAATATCACAGCTCAAAGTTAATGCAAAAATATAAAAGTTTGCTTCCTATTCCAGATTGATGTTCAGATGATTTTTGTGACATGTTTCAATGCATGGTATCGAGTAGGACAGAGATCAGCACAGTCAAAATTCCAAGCACAGTTTGACCCTTCCCACTTAAAGCAATTACTTAATGAATCACACAGGGATTTCTAGGATCCATTGAATCACATGGCCACTACACGAAACAAAGTAATCTCACCTCACACTTCATGTCACTGGCTCCATATGTGATGTTATTCAAATTTTGCTCAATCGTTTTATAAGAATGCTTCCTTTTGTTTTGCTTCTGAGATCCTTTTGCATTTTGGCCTTCCAAAGACTCAGGGTTTACTTCTGTACACAGAAAAGGCAGAGTCACATAAAACTAGAATGTACAGAGGGAGAGTACAGTTTACAGAAAGGAAGCCAGAACATTTGCTGAATCTCTAATCTATACATATCCTTTTATATCATGAAACAGGGTGCAAAAAGAAACTATTCCTCTTTATTAAAGGACCAGTACCTCATTTTCTCATGACTGCACACATGATCTCATGACAGGACAAAGTTTTAATCAATACTAAAGCTAAGTTTTCCTTTCAAAATTGGTTCAAGGTGTACATTTGTCCTTGCTCACCAGCACCTGGCTCTTCAGTGTTTTTTCCAAGGCCCCCCAGGATCCTGAACACATCTGAATGAACCGCATCCACTCTCACTGCATAGATCTTCGTACTGGCATCCAAGGTACCAGCTGCCATCTGCAATCAATTGTCAATACCAGGTTAAAAATTGACATGATACATGCAGGTTACTTCTGTGAACTATGAGTAAAACAAATTAAATTATTCCACTGTATTGGCTGTTCACAATGTAGAGTGCTTTGCATTGTAGTTTAAATACAGACTGGGTAAACACATGTGCAGAACCTTCATGCAATAAAGGAACCATAAGACCACCATCACCCTCTACCTCCATCCACCAACACATAGCTTCATGTTCTGTGTCTTTTTAATTCTGTACCTTGCTGCTACTCTGACTTTTCCAATTATGCCATGTTGCTGTGGCTCTCTGAACCTCAGCATAAGCTGAAAGGACAGCAACATGTCATCTTTTGTCTTCGCTCTCGAAATCCTTCTCAACTCAAGACGGAGTTCAGCAGGATGGATGAGCTCGTAGAAAACGCATTCGAGGGAGCAAGGATCATAACATGACAGAATTTCACATTCAATTTGAGGAAGGCAAGAGTGGGTTCAACAGTAGTATTTCAGCTTACACGAGGGCAACTGAGGACATGAAAGCCAAGCTTGCTGAGTGATCAAAAAATGAAGTCAAGAGATAAGTCAATTGAGTACAGTGGCAAACATTTAAAGGTATATTTCAAATAAAAAATATATAAAAGATACTGTCCAGGAAGAAAACTAAATTGGAAAGCAAGGTTAATGAGAAAGATTAAAAATACAACCAAACTTAAAGAAAAAGCATACAAATGTGCAAAGAGAGGTAGCAGGTCAGAAGATTTTTGTTAACATTGTGTCCAAAGATTAATAAACTGGAAAAGATTATCTCCAAGAGAAAAATGGTTGATGATATAAAAACACACAGCAAAGGTTTCAGCGAATGAAGTTCAAACTCCACATCCACCAGAATACAAACGAGAAAATCAAACCAAATGTGGATACTTCAAGCATTCACAGCCAGCAGTTAGAATTCCACGATTACAATGATCTCCAATACGTTTCAGTAATAACTATCAAGATATTGTAAATCCCCTGAAACACACACATCAACATACTGTACACAATGGTGAAGGTGTCTTTGACCAATTGTCTTAGCTTTGTGAAAGGTGAAAGTTCTACTCTGCCTTTATTATCATACATTTCAGTCTGACATAGCTAGTGAATGAATTATATATCACTTGATTCTCGTTTTTGATTACAGAAGCAAAATATTTCAGTGAGATCCATCCACTGCCTGAGCCTATGGCTAGAAGTTTACATGTTTATTGACCTAAAGATCAAGTGTGGAGAAAACCTTTGGTGGATCGCCCTTGAGGGACACAGCAGTCAGCCATTCAGCCCACTGAGTCTGCTCAGCCTTGAATACAATAACAGCTGATCAAACACACAAATGTCTTTTATTAACACTGTCCCTCGCACCCTTCATGCCATTAGTAATCAAATTTGGAGGCACATGGGTCACCAGGAGAAAGAAGGCAGGAATAATTAAGAATAATTCAGAATAATTATGAATAAGTCTTACACATTGTTGCAATCAAGAGCTATTTCTTCTCACTGGGTTAAAACACTGGGTTCCAAGATCTGCCACCCAACTTGGGTTGTTATCCTTTACATTCGCTGTTGAAACCATAACAGTAAGATGCATCACAAACAACATAACTAGAATTAACAGAAATCTTTCAAGTCACATTGCGAAGTTGTAGAGGTCTCAAAGGTTAGTTGGCTCCTTTGAATGAATCACAGGAGGGACAATACAACAAAGTGAATGAGATGTTGTGTCTTTTAAGTCTTTCTAACCTTGAAGTTAGTGAGTTCAGATTCCTTCTCCTTGAGGAGGTCAGCCATGTAATCAATCAAATGAAGACCAAATGCATTCTTTGTGGTGATTTTCTATGAGAGTCACAGAATAAAGAGTCCAATTACATTACATTGCAGCAAACTCAAATCTATTGCAGATAACTTTTCACGTTCAGAGTGCAAACCACATCGTTCAGTGGTCCAAATTTCTCCTTGCAACCTGACTCCCACTTACTCAGACCTATGAAATGGTGGCATCCAAAAGATGTGGTAATGGAACTCCAGTGACCTGATCAAAATTTCCACAGCACGTACATTCCTTACATTGTTACACACAGCAACTCGGTGAACACTCGACAAAACCACTTGCTGCTTGATGAATGCAATTATTTTAATTACCTTTTTACGAACATGTTCTGAATTCTTCAAAACTAACTGTTACGTTGTCAATGAAGACACATGTCAGCATATTAGCTAGTTTCTCATCCCACCATAAATCAAATTTGATGTTTTCTGTTGACAGATCTATGATCTATTACAGTTACTTTGAGAAGCAACAGGAAAGCTTTCACAAAAGAAAACATATTTGAGTACAACTAATCCTTTCAGTCGAGGAATGGATAAAAAAAGTTTGAAACCAGAATATGAATTTTGTCCAAACAATGGTTAACAAAATGATTATATTGATTCTGTTGCATATGCTGGAGAAAAGTCACAGAACACCAACATTTTGCGACAAGAAAAAAAAGTCGATAAACAGCATGACACAGGGTTTAAACATAAAACCAATCTACCATTTCTCAGGGGTTCACCAACCTCTTAGGTATTCCCAATCTTTTCATTTCATGTTGCCACCACGATTTCCAATTTTTAAGAGAAATGTCAAGTAAATTTTCTGAATTCCTTCATTGCTGAAGAATCCATGTTTAGCAAAATAGAGAGCCTTGGTCTTTATTATATAGAACATAACAGCACAGTATAGGCCCTTTGGCCCTCGATGTTGTGCCGACCTGTCATACCGATCTGAAGCCCATCTAACCTACACTATTCCATATGCTTATCCAATGACGACTTAAATGTACCTAAAGTTGGCGAATCTACTACCGTTGCAGGCAAAGCGTTCCATTCCCTTACTACTCTGAGTAAAGAAACCACCTCTGACATCTGTCCTATATCTTTCACCCCTCAATTTAAAGCTATGCCCCCTTGTGCTCGCCATCACAATACTAGGAAAAAGGCTCTCCCTATCCACCCTTGACAGTCGTTGTATATGTGGTAATAACTAACTGAATCTTCTTTGGACTGCCTTCAATGCCAGTATATCTTTCTTGAGCTAAGGGACACAAAACTGTGTTCCAGCTGTGGTCTGACTCATGCCTTGCATATATAAGCACAATCTTGCTACCTTTATACTCTATTCCTTTTGCAGTAAAGAACACCAACATTCCATTTAACCATCCTGCCTGATCATATCTAAATCTGCCTGATGGATGCATTTCTAACTGCTCTGGTGTTACTGCCTCTATAATAGCCTCTAACATTTTCTCAATAACCTATAAATTTAACTGGCCTCAAGTTTTTTTTTGCCTCCATTTCTTCTTAAATAATGGCATTACGTTGGCAGTTTTCTAATTCTTTGAGACTTTTCCAGAATCAAAGGATTCTTAGAAGATTACTCCCCACACATCCACTATCTCTGTAGCTTCTTCCTTCAGTACCCAATGACACATTCCAGCAGGTCTATATTTGACGCAACGGTACAAGAAGCACGTGTCCATTCCAATTTTCAACAAATTTGACATTGTAAAGAAAAAACTGAGTCTGTTATGAATTCAGAACAACTGTCAACATCCACTTACATTTTCAGAACATAGTTTGATGCAGGTAGAATAGTGTTCAGATATCTGATTATTTGACAGTTTGGGTTCAAAGGATTGTGGGGTCCCCCTGCAACAATCAATGACAATCAGAATCAATTATTTTGAAGGTCAAAAGCAACTTGTCCACAGCTCAGCATTCAAACAAACCCAGAGTCAAGAATTCTGACACATCACACCAACAAAAGTAGCAACCTGTAATGTTAATTAGGAAGGCCTTTGGACAATACTCAGGGTTCAGAAGCAGCACAGAAGAAAAGCAGAAGCAGAGTTCACTCTGGAGCAATGATACACAAATACATGCTAAGTGACATGAGAATGAAACAGTGCAATGAAACCTACCTTTGCACTGGGGATACCAAAGGGCTCTCTGTGCCACTTAGTTGCAAGTCTGTCACTTTTGAGCGCCTTCTCTCTCTCCTTTCACGTTCATCATCATTTGCTGCAACATCCATTTTTACAGAGGACTTTAGAGTCTGAACAGCCTGTCGCTTCGTAGCTGGAGAAATAAACTTGTGGTCAGAAGACCCCACTTGAGAAACTGAGATCAAAGAATCCATTTTGCCCTGTGACAAACAAATACAACAAAAGACCATTCAAGCAAAAGAGCAATAAAAAGCTGTAGTCATGGAATCAATAGTTTCCACTTTTCCCCACATCTGTCTGACCTGTTCAAGACTTCATGATCTGTCTTGGGAAACCACGATCTGGCCTTCTCCTCCAAAATTCCAGTGTGCTTACGTAGATGGTTGAGCCATGAAAGCACATTTACCATTATTTCTCCTTCTAATGTATATTTAAATGGCTTTTAACATACCAACCTGACTCCTTCACATAGGAGTTCTGAGTAAGGGTCACCGGACACAAAACGTTAACTCTGATTTTTCCTTCACAGACGCTGCCAGACTTGCTGAGCTTTTCCAGTAACTTTGTTTTTGTTCCTGTTTTACAGCATCTGCAGATCTTCGGTTTGCTTTACAGCCATTCATGTCACCTTCAGCGTGCCTCATCCAGCCAAATAAACCACTTTAATCTCTTCACTCAAGTTTCACGCTCAGCTACTATGTGACCATCGAATCCCCACGGTGTGGGCACCGGCCCTTCGGCCCAAAAAGTCCACAGAGACCGCTGATCATCCCACCCAGACTCATTCCCCCTATTACCCACCTAATCGACGTATCCTTGAACACTGCAGGGATGAAAACCACCTAGCCTACACGTCTTTGGGCTGTAGGAAGAAAGCGGAGTACCCGGGGATAATGTGCAAACTCCACACAGACAGACGCCCGAGGGTGGAATTGAACCCGAGGCCCTGTCAGACAACAGAGAACCACTGAGCCACAGTGCCGCCTTAATTACTGCCATTACGGTGAAGCATTTTTGATCTACTTATCGTCGTCACGATTTTCATTCATCTATTATCTTTCGACAGTCGCAGACGTCTCTGCAACCGGAACCCCTGACGCCAAGCAACGCAGTTGCTAATAGGAACCTTAAGTGAACTGAGACCTGACTACAATGACAGGAATTGCTGGAAAAACTCAGCAGGTCGGACAGCATCTGTCGAAAGAATGTTTACAGTCCAGTGACCCTTCTTCAGAATCTCCAACCGTGTTGAAGGAGGATTACAGGACACCCAACTCTGATTTCTCTCTACGGATGCTGCCAGATCTGTTAAGTTTCTGCAGCAATTTGTGTTTTTGGTTCAACTTTCCCAACATTCGTAGTTCATGGCTTTATTTACGAGAATTTGGTAATTTGCTGCAATCAGGCAGAGCTATTTATCATTTCTTTCGTGGGTCTGTTGATTTGTGTAGGGATTGCCGCAGTATTGAACCAAGAACTTCTCAACGAAAGCAGGAAGGCGTGTCAGCCAGAACTTGGGGACACGGGCCAGCGCGATTGAATTTCCACAATCCCGGTCCAACTCAGCTTGGATTGACCGACCACTCACCCTGTCCGCCGGGTGTCGGTTGAAAACATTCACACCCACTCTGTTCAGATGTTAAAGGATGGCGTACGTGTATGTTTCCGAGAGATTTGGGTTGCGATTGCGGCCTAACTTTTTCCGCCCGCTCTAATGCAATAAGCGAACAATGAAAAAAAAACACAATCTCCAGGCCTCCTCAAATCGTCCTGGCTCGCACTGACCTGAGTGATCGAGATGTCCGAATTTCTTCAACGTCGCTGTATCCGACCCCGCGGTTGGAGAGGGAAGATGACGGCCGGGATCTCGCTCCGTTCTGCCGTTACTTCAATCGGAATTCAAACTTTCCCGCGGCTCGATAGTGCGCACGCGCGGCTCGCTGGGTGTTCCCGGGGATGCGACGCTCCGCGCACGCGCAACACGCCGGGAAAGGGGAGGTTGTCGCTCTGCGCACGCGCAGTGCCTTATGTGTATGCCCTCTTGCAACGAGTGGAGTGAACCGTCAGCCTTTTCGGAAAAACGGATTATCAGCAAAACTGACAGAAATCCGTGGACACACACCGAAGAGTGCCTTTGCCTGAATTTCTCCGATCTTCACAGTGTTCGTCTCATGATCATTCCTGAAAGATGACTGTGAACGAAGAAAGCCGTTCGGCCCCTCTTCAAACGTCACGTCAGACCTCACATTTCCAAGTGCAGTTGTTTCTTCAGTAATTCCAGAGGTTTCTTTGGCTGCGGGGGAAAAAAATCTCCAATGCCGCATCTGAGAATTCCAGGCCTTTTATCAAATACAATGTGAGAAGACTTTCCGGCCTGCAGCAAAAGCGAGAAAGTGATAGATGTGGATTAACCGTGGTTTTATTGACAGGCACAACAGACTTGTGCTTTGAATGCTCCTCAGTTTTTATTTGTCCTTTTATAAATTAGACTCTGGAGGTGACTGATCAATTTGCAACTTTTCTTTGCGCTTACTTCAGTGTATGAATGCTTCTCTCATGCCTCATTGATTGTATTGACCACACTGACAAAACTGGTACAGCACAATGTAATAAAATGTGAGGCTGGATGAACACAGCAGGCCAAGCAGCATCTCAGGAGCACAAAAGCTGACGTTTTGGGCCTAGACCCTTCATCAGAGTCTAGGCCTGAAACGTCAGCTTTTGTGCTCCTGAGATGCTGCTTGGCCTGCTGTGTTCATCCAGCCTCACATTTTATTATCTTGGATTCTCCAGCATCTGCAGTTCCCATTATCTCTGGTACAGCACAATGGTTTGGTCACAGGTTCTTTGACTGGTGTTAAAAACCAAAATAACTTGTGACAAGTTGACACATGGAGATTCATCAAGAAGACTAGAACCCATGGGATCCAGTGCAGTTTGACAAATTGGATTCAAAGGTTGGCTTCATGGCAGGAAGCTGAGGATGATGGTCAAGGCATGTTCTTGTGACTGGGGTGAGTCCAATGAGCAGAACAGTGACAAATGGGAATTGATTTAGAAAACAGTGAGCTGATGCATTTGGGGAAGACTGCTATGCCTCCGAGGTTCACACCATACTGTAGGACCGAAGGACATTCAGAGGCACCTTGTTTCCCTTATCCAAAGATCTTTGAATGCAACATGATAGGTGAACAAGATTGTGAAGAAGTCATATGGCATAATTACATCAAGAGCAAGGAGCTTGTTCTGGAGCTGTATATAACATTACAGAGGCTGCAGCTTGAGGACTGTATGCAGTCCTGTCGCACAGTATATAGGATGCATGTGATTGTTCTCAAGAGTACATTCACCAGGATGTTTGCTGGGTTCCAGTGTTTCAACAATGAAGAGAGACTAGATAGGCTTTACAGATAGTAGGAACTGCCGATGCTGGAGAATCCGACATAACATGGTGTGAGGCTGGATGAACACAGCAGGCCAAGTAGCATCAGAGGAGCAGGAAAGCTTGACATTTCAGGTCGGGACCCTTCTTCAAAAATTTCTGAAAGATCCCGACCTGAAATGTCAAGCTTTCCTGCTCCTCTGATGCTGCTTGGCCTGCTGTGTTCATCCAGCCTCACACCATGTTATCCCAGATAGGCTTAAGTTGCTTCCTTGACGTTTGAGAGGGTTGAGTCACATACTTGATTGAAATCTACAAAATTTGGAGGGACATAGGAAGTAACCTTTGTTTTTAGTAGAGAGGTCAGTAACCAGGAGGCAAAGATTCAAGGCAAGGAGCAGAAGCTATAGAGGGGATTCAAGGAAGAATTTTTTTTCTCACAGTGGGAGGTGGATATCCAGAACTCATTGCCTGAAAGGATGGTAGGAGTGGAAACTGTTGCAACATTGAAGAAGATTTTTGATGAACACTTGAAATGCCTTGGCAGACAAGCTGAGGGGGGAAGTGCTGTAAAATGGGCCTAGAGTAGATAGGTGATCAACATGACACAATGGGCCAAAGGGCCTCTTTCCATTAACTCACCATGACTTGGGGTGCCAGTGTTGGACTAGAGTGGATAAAGTCAGAAGTCACACAACACTAAGTTATAGACCAACAGGTTTATTTGAGATCACAGGCTTACAGGGCGCTGCTCCTTCGTCACGTTCGACTTCACCTGAAACAAGGAGCAGTGCTGAATAAGTTTGTGATTTCAAATTAACCTGTTGGACTATAACCAGATTTTGTGTGAATTCTGCCTTCATTGACTAGGAAACAAGAAAACAGGCCGTCTTAGACTGGGTATAATGTCATGAAAAATGCATACTTGGTCAAGCAGTTGTGAAAGACCTCTTCAGGATGAGCAACCCGTAATGAGCAACCGGGTTTTCTTATCACGACGGAGAGTGAGGTATTTGGTGCTAAGACTCAGGTCCTGAATTTTTAATGAGGGAAACTACAGTGGTAGGAGTTAACTTTGATTGATTGGGAAATGTTACTGCAAGGAGTGACAGAGGATAGACAGTGGCAAACATTCAAAGTGCAAATGGGAAAACAACAAAAACTTGTTTCTGTCTGGCACAAGAGTGCAAAAGAACACTGGCAACACCATGGTTTACAAGGGAAGTTAGAGATAGTATGAGTTGGGGGAAAAAAAAAGAAACATACAAATTGGCAAGAAAAATAAATCTCCTGGAGGATTGGGAATAGTTTAGAAGTTAACAAAGAAGGACCAAGGCATTGATTAAGAGGGGGAAGTAGAGTGAGAGTCAGCTTGTGGAAAACGGAAGAACTGACTGACAACGTTTCTGTAAAGAGAAAAAGATTAGTGAAAACTGATGTAGGTCACTTACAGTCAGAAACAGACGTTATTAAAATGGGGAACAAGAAATAGCTGATAAATTAAATTCACACTTCATTTATGTTGTCATAAAGGAGGACACAAATAATTTGGATTTAGTGAGAAGGAGGAACTAAAGTGAATCCCTATTAGTGGAGAAATAGTTTTGGAGAAATTGATGGAATTGAAGGCTGGTAAATCCTAAGGTCTGAGAATCTCTGTACCAGAGTATTTATGAAAGTAGCCTTCAAAATATCAGATGCATTGGCAGTCATCTTCCAAGATTTTTTTAACTGTGGAATAGTTCTTAGAGGTTGTAGAGTAGCCAATGTAACCCCACCTTTTGATAAGACAGAGGAACGTAACACAAATTTCTGGACCAGCGATTCTGACATTGTCATGGAGAAGGTGCAGAAGTCCATTGACAGTGAATTCATTGCAGAGCACTTGGAAATCACTCAATGTTCTTACTATCAAGGGAATGCAGTGAATATTGGCCAAACTGATTCTTGCAGTGGCAGGACTGACATAGGAGAAGAGATTGTGTTGGTTTGGATTCTATTAACTGGGGTTTGGAAGAATGGTGGGGTGGGGGGAATCTCATAGAAAATTTAAACAGAATTTGACAGATTAGATGCAGGAAGGATGTTGCCATTGGTGAGGGAGTCCAGAATCAGGAGTCATAGTTTAAAGATGAGAGTAAACCATTTTAGGAGTGAAATGAGGAAAATTTCTTTACTTGGAGACTGGTGAGCCTGTGGAATTCACAATGACGTTGAGTGGTTGAGGCCAAAACATTGTATATTTTCAAGGATTTCATGTTGCTCTTGTCCAAAGAAATTAAGGGATGTGGAGAGAAGGAGGGATCAGTCATGATCATATATATGACAGAGCAAGCTCGAGGGGTCAACTGGCCTCCCCCTGCTCCTATCTTCTATATTTCTGGCTTCTAAAACCCAATGACGTTCTATTGCTACTCGTAATGTGTGTGGACCTGTTGTACTTACTTAGAACCCCTACAGTGTGGAAACAGGCCCTTCAGCCCAACAAGTCCACACCCTCTGAGCATCGTGCTCAGACCTATCCCCCTAGAATCCACCTAATCTACACATCCCTGAACACTATGGGCGATTTAGTAAGGCCAATACACTTAGCCTGTACATCTTTGGACTATGGGAGAAAACTGGAGCACCTGGAGGAAACCCACACAGATGCAGGGAGAATGTGCACATTCCACAGAGACAGCCGCCCAAGGGTGAAATTGAACCCAGGCCTCTGTCGCTGTGAGGAAGCAGTGCTCACCACTGAGCCACTGTACCGCCCAAAACTAGCAAAGGAGATCGTGAGTTCCCTGACCGGGAATCGAACACAGGCCATAGCATTAGTGCACCAAATCCTGACCCCGAGACTACCTGACTTGGACATCAATTTCTTAAGTTTGCTCCTAAAGGTTAAATTTGTTCCGATATTACATCAGATGTAATTGGAGAAATTGAGAGAAATATGGCATTTTTTTACTTATTGTACTATGAATTTTAGGTATTGTTTGTGATAAGTGTGCATGGGCTTTTGGCAAACTAAGAGCAGCTGAAAAACTGTTTGCATCAATTAAATTATGTGTAATAGCTCTTCACACACCAACCAGGACTAAGCCACTTCTGAGATCAACAGCAAGAGGCAACTCCCATCCTGTACAGACGAGACTACGGAAGAAGCAGCAAAATACGAAGGAGGTGAAGGAAAAAAATTAAGCAACTGTAAAAAATTTTGCTACTGTAAAGGCACCATTGCATTCAACTACAGCAAACAAGCAGCAACAATGCCCTGGAAGGGAAATGGATTTGATATACTTTTCCAAAAGAAGACAGATCAAACCTCACTCAATGAACCCCTGATTATACTCATCCAGAATAATTCCAGCAGGGTCAACCAGTGTGGTTTTCTCAGCTGAACACAAATGAGACAAATTTGTGAATGATGTGGGTTTGGAAGAGTAAACTTGTGACAGGAACTTTCTCAGATAACAGATCTGGTAAGTGATGAAACATATTTTTAAAATGAGACTAAAGACTGCTTCCTTGAAAGTGCAGATTGCCCAGGCTCCTAAATGACATGCTTCATTCTTGAGTTCTCTTGCCAGAGTCAAAACTGACCTATGATTTCAACAGGAGTATGTGCACTTCAAGCCTGACAGAGAATGGTCACAAAGATGGGGCCATTAATATGGTCAGAAACTCAATCAGTCCCACTGGTCTGGGTACAGTATTCTACTGCAGGGAGCAAACATCACAGTTTCTGAAGTTATGAAGGTAATGAGTAATCACCGACTTTTAGGAGACATGATTTACAAAAATGTTCTGCTCCAGTTAATTTATGTGTATGCCTTGGTCTAGGACAGCAAGCTGCTAAATCCTTTGAGATTAGTCACAATCCTAGAAGCAATGGCTGACAGCTGAAACAAAAACAACTTGCTGGAAAAACTGAGCAGGTCTGGCAGCATCCATGGAGAGAAATTGGAGTCAGATTCAGTTTTGGGTCCAGTGGACCTTTTTTAGACGTTTGGTTTTTTACTTATGATTTACAACTGAGTTGTATTTGATTCTGGGAGTAGATAAATTCAGACTTAGTGGAAGTATGTAAGAGTATGTTTCTGACCCATTACAAGGTTCAAATCCTTAGGAAAGGCATCATGACCCGCATATACAAGTGGAAGTGGTAGAGGGAGGCAGTAACAAATATGGTGACCCTTTTACTGTGAATTGTGGGGTGACAAAAGACTGTCAGGGCAAATAGCCAATCGTGACAAATCTCTTCTGGAGTTGGTGATCCATTATGACCAAACATGGGATGTAGCCAGCCAGAAGGACTTTGAGACCCTTGAACTACTCGGGTACTTGATTGCCCACGTGCAGGACAAAATGATGGCTATCTGCCTCATCCACCTGAACCAGCAGAAGTCCTTAACAGAATATTGCACACCTACAATCATGTAGTGCTCTCCAAATGGGGTTTCAGAGAGGGTATGCTAAATTGGATGATGGTCAGTGTAAATATCAGTAGTGCAGTTGTTCGTAAGTTGTATCAAGCCTTTAGAAGATTTCAACAGAATAATGGGCAAAAAACTCAGCTAAAAGTCTCCCATGTAGTCTTCAGTTTGGATCTATTGTTAGTGCACAAACTGGCTTGTGCAACCAGTTTCAACCAAACGCTATTCAAAGCAAGAATAATGTCATATTCTTTGGTTAGAGGCTGTTTGATCCTTTAGTTCCTTAACAATCATGTCAGATGATCTGAATGGTGTGGGGATATGGTTCAATGGCACCAGGACATGTGTTAAAATCTGAAAGGAGCGTGTCGTGACAGTGAAGCAAATAGATCGCAACATCTTACCCCTCCATGCCAAGTTCCTCAGCAGCCTAGCTGAGATACCTTGAAGCCAGGCACCAGGCAGGCAGAACAACCTTTGGGAGATTTGATCCTGGCCACCAAGAGCAGTGATGGTAGGAACTGCAGATGCTGGAGAATCTGAGATAACAAGGTGTAGAGTTGGATGAACAGAGCAGGCCAAGCAACATCAGAGGAGCAGGAAGGCTGACGTTTCGGGCTAGACCCAAAAGGGTCTGCTGTGTTCATCCAGCTCTACACCTTGTTATCACAGAGAACAGTGTTTATTCCCTGCCTAAATTTTATTAATTACAACTACATTTCTTTTTTCTCCGCTCTCTCATATACCATGGCTCTACGGTCAGTTTGCTGATCTTCCCCAGACCCCCACTCTTGTGAACACAAAGAGCAAGAGGCCAAGGGTCCTGCAGCACTATCTCCTCGATCCCTCCACTTGCCTCACTCACATCCTTCTATTCCAGACCACTGACGAAATTCAAGGTTATTAATCTGAGTGAGTGAGTGCCTCCTGACCCTAGGTTTTTAATAACTCCTCCCCCCACCACGTTACAGTGTTTGCAGCTGAGACTCCAGCTCATCACTCCTGAGCCAGAGTTTCTAAAGCAACCAACATTTGTCACAGATGTGGTCATGATGATTCACAATGAGGTCCATCAGCTCCCACATCATGCAGGTACAACACATCAGCTGAGTCTGCATTTCTATTTTATTCAGTTAGTTGACAGTTTGTTCTTCTACAACTTTGCTACTGGTCTCATTGATTTTATTCTGTAAAATATTTCCTCGTTTACCTTTAATCTGAAAATAATTTCCAATTGATAGTCAAAGCAGCAGCTATTACCAACAAATGAATTTACAATTTTACTGTGATGGCACTCTTTGCTTTATGCTGGGCCCCCAATCCAGGGCTTCAATTTACCCTGTTAAAAGACTTTACATTCTGTGAACTGCAAAAGCAAACAAAAAAAACACTTCTTCCGCTCTGCTCCAAAATCTTGGAAACATTCCCTTGGGACATCATTCTCAAGTCCTCACAAACAGCTTCAAGTTGAAATTAGCAGAGGGCTGAACACATTTCACTGCTAAGTTTCAAAAATAGCTTATGCAGTTATCAAAAAGCATTTTTTAAAATTGTTATCACTATGACATGATCCTTGTATCTGTAGTGTTTTACATGTAGAAAAGTGTCAAAGTGTAGAAAAGTAACTATTGTCAGTCCACAGTGAGTGCTGCTTTCTGTGAATTATTCTGAATTGACTGTATCCACAAGTTAATTTCTGGTCTTTGATGTTAACACGAGTTAAAAATTAGCAGTTTGCACACTGCAGCATTCTGTTTGTTTTACACTAGCATTCTCTGGTGGTGATTTGTGAAAATGCAGTTTGGTGTCAAGGCTGCGTATGAGACTGAGGAACCATGCTCCTCTCGGACCTGTGCCTATTGCGAGAAATGCCACAGGCAATATCCCACAGCATCTGTGGTAAACAGTGGAAGTATTATTTAGGTTTGATTAAGGTCTTTGTCAGTCTTGTCCATTAAAAAACTCGTTTTTTATTTGTTGACACTGAGGCAACTTGATGTTTTTTTTTATTCAAGGATGTGGGCATCCCTGGCTTGGCAAGCATTGATTTCCCATGCCTAAGTGCCCAGAGGGCAGTTATTTGTCAACCATATCTTTGTAGATACTGGCCAGAACAAGTAAGGATGGCAGATTTCCATCTCTGAAGGGCAATGAGCTGGGCTTTTTTTCCTGACAATCAATGTTTTCATGGTCATCATTACACCCTTAATTACAGAGGTTTTTTTAATTGAATGAGTTCTACCCTCTGTCATGATGGGATTCGAACCCTTGTTCTCAAGACATTACCTGTGACTCTGGATTAATAGTCTAGTGACAATACCAGTCGGCATCATCTATTTTTATTATTTCAGAAAAGGCACTGAGTCTCACAACAAGCAAATGCATATTCAAACAGAAATTGTCAGAAGGGTGGACAGGCACAATGTGGAAGGGTGACAGTTTTGCATGTCACTTTCAGTTTGCATTTGCGAAGAAACAAAAATCAGATGCTACTTGTAGTCTTGAGGAGCAAAGCAAAGAACAGAAAGCATTGAAATACATGAACGTTGAATATGACCTGATAATTGCAGACATAGGAGCTCCCTTGAATGTTGTGGAAAAAGCAGAATAAAGAAGCGTTTTAAAAAATACTTGTTCCTCAAATACAAGTGATATAATGGATTGAAAAATATTTACATATACACATAACTGTTAAAAAACATGACATCTTCAAATTTTGCTGAGTAAAATTGCATGAGAGTCCATTAGCTCCGACAAGTATTTCTTCATTTATGTGACAGGATAGATCTTTTACTTACATAGCAAGTGCAAATCCCAAAAACTGAGCAATAGTCTCATTTTCTGAGCTCGAGGTAATTCATCTGCCACTTTGAAGAAACACTTGTTACTTACATGCAGCATTGTTTGTCTCTTTGTATTTGTTGGCTACACATTGCCCCCTGCTTGACCTGAACTTTGTTTCATGAGGAGTACTCACAGTGTGACAGTTTAAATCCTGCCTTTCAACAGTTGGTGTTTGTCACGAGAAAGACTGCCTATGTTTCCTATTACTTGATCCAATGGCTGATGCTTGGCAGGTATTGCTGACGACAATTAGTCCCGTTTGCTTTTTGGTCACTGAGAAACTCACGATTTTGATCGTGGGGATGGGGTGATGATAAGAACATAACAGTGCAATACAGGCCCTTCGGCCCTTGATGTTTTGCCGACCTGTGAAACCAATCTGAAGCCCTTTTAACCTGTACTATTCCATTATCATCCATATCTTTATCCAATGACCATTTAAATGCCCTTAAAGTTGGCGAGTCTACTACTGCTGCAGGTAGGGCATACCATGCGCTTACTATTCTCTGAGTAAAGAACCGACCTCTGACATCTGTCCTATATCTGTCACGCCTCAATTTAAAGCTATGCCCCCTCTTGCTAGCCATTACCATCCAAGGAAAAAGGCTCTCACTGTCCACCCTATCTAATCTTCTGATCATCTTGTATGTCTCCATTAAGTCGCCTCTTAACCTTCTTCTCTCTGACAAAAACAGCCTCAAGTCCCTCAGCCTTTCCTCATAAGACCTTCCCTCCATACCAGGCAGCATCCTGGTAAATCTCTTTTGCACCCTTTCCACCTTTCCAATGCTTCCACATCCTTCCTATTAGGCGGCGACCATAACTGGACGCAATACTCCAAGTGCGGCCGCACCAGAGTTTTGTAGAGCTGCAACATGACCTCATGGCTCCGAAACTCAATCCCTCTACCAATAAAACCTAACATATCGTACGCATTCAATGTTAGAGTGAGGGCTAGATTCTGTTTGGAGATGGGCATTGCTTGGGTGATATGACGGACTTGTCACTTGTCTTGCTCTTGCTGCATTTGGACATGGACTGCTTCAGTATGAGAGTTCTGGCGATTGGTGCTTAAAGTTATGCAACCATCCATGGAACATCCCTACATCGAAGCTTATGATGGAAGGAGGTTCATTGATGAAGCAGATGAAGATGGTTGGAACATGAACACTACCCTGAGAAATTAGTTATTGTGCTGCAGCGATAATATCCCTTCCTCTGAGCCAAGAAGTTCAAGCCATCTGCTCCAGATGTGCGTCATAACTTGTCTGAGCAAGGTCAAGAAAAATACCTACCCTCAGAAATTCCTGCAGAGGTGTTGCAGCCATGATGTTAGGCCTCCAACAAGCACCATCATCTTCATTTTGTGCCAGCTATTACCCAACTTAAGTTAAATACCAAACAATTGACAGTTGCTGGTTAGGTGCAGATATGTCCCTTTAAGGTCAAAATGTCTAAATGCTGAAATGAAACTCTGCTGAGTCCATTCAATTTATTTGAATTTACTTCCAATGTAACTAAAATACAAAATTCACCTCCTGTTTTGCCTTTTGTGCAGCAATTTACGTACAACACTTGGAGTGTGTGTTCAGCTCTCCATACTTTATACAAATCAAGACATTACTTTGTTACTATCGTAATTTTTTGACCTTTTTAAAACCACACCTTTGATAAGACTTATGATACATGTTTTGAAAATCTTAAATAGCTCTCGGGACATTTCTAACTGGTCTCTAAAATATTTGAATATCATCTGAATAAGTAGACAATCATTTGGGGTCCTTAACTAGAGGCAAGTACATTTACAACATTTTAAAATGGCCTGGCCAGGTGTGCGAATAGCCAAGGTTGAAATAGAATAAAAACCAAACGAACTGCAGCTGCTGGAAATCAAACTAAAACAGAAACCACTGGAAAAAGTTCAGCAGGTCTGTTAGCATCTGTGGAGAGAAATCAGAGTTAACATATCAGGTTCACTTCCTCAGAAGTGGTTTAGAGAGACATGGGCCAAACGTAGGCAAGTAGAACTAGTTCAGTTTAGGAAACTTGGTCAGTATGGACAAGTTACACTTAAGATGCTGTTTCTGTGCTGTATTACTGTGTAATCATCTATGTGAACATGATGTACCAGAACGCAGATATACATATTAGGCTGCCAGCAGTATGTGGTGAAGCTACTTCCTTCTATTTTTAGATGTGTCATGGAGTTGGTTGAGAAAAATTCACAAATGCAAGTCTTGTCAATGATCAACAAGGAAATAGGTATGCAGGCAAAGTTTGGTGTATATACTTTTTTATCCTAACTTTGGCAGGGATACATTCAAACACATGGCTACTTATACTCAAACCTGTCTGATTATCAAACGTAATAAAATGCATTTATTCCATATGTCAACCACACCTGCAATGAGTAACAGATGACTGATTATTATTCAGAAAACATAACTGACTCCAGATTAATTGCTTCAATCCTATGACTATAGATTGCTGAGACTGTGGGAACTGATACATTCCAAATTGTGTGCTTAGAAGGAATTGTGAACTCTGTTCGAAGCTACAACAGGTTTATTCATTGTAAAATACAGCGTACAGATGACTCAAAAGCACCCTATTATACACATTAGGGTGGAACGCTGCATTTTTAAAAATGACCATGGATAAATGTCCAAGGCCAAGTTGAAAAGAGTAACAATGATGTTGTTGATTAATTCATTATTTCTTAAACATTGCTAACGTATAAAAGGAATAGAAAGATTTTTTTAAAAATGCACATTTTTAAAGTTTTCTGAGATTAAGGTGAATTTTCATTTAAATGCATAGGGGAAACAAGTATGGGAGTTCGAAGAGCAAAAGCAGAAGAAACAGCGTCAGGGAACAATAAAGATGGCAACATGCTGGAGATGACAAAATTAGTGATCATAGTTACAACTATTTGAATATTTCTTCCAGGAATTGGAGGTTCAGCAGAGCTTACCCGAGTACATAGTATTGTTCAACCAAAAGCTGGACTCGGGCTTCCAGTTAAAGCCAGTCCACCACCATTTCTTCAAATAAGGAATTGCACTGCAGATCTGAGGTCTCAGCTCATCAACATCCCACAGGGCACACATCCATTGAACTCTCATGTTTAAAAAAAGATGGAACAATAGTTGAAAAGATCCTTTTAAAATCCTTGTTATGCCCTTGCACAAATATCGGTTTTGTTTAAAAATGTACCATTAGGCTCACAACAAAAAAACAAGTGCAGAACTGTGAAATTCAATGAGGAAAAACAAGCGGTCAAACTCTGCAATTATCAACAACATCCTTAAGACTTGGCCAGAGGGAATAACATGATTTTTTTTGTTCATTTCTTTACAGTGATGATTTTGAGGTGTGTGATAAGAGCCCAGCATCAAATAAAGGACTTGATTAATGATACTAATATGAGGATTTGAGAGCACATACACAATAAACTCTTAATCACTGCATTATTATTTCAATCTGGCCACAGAACAAGTTTGGACTGTTAATTTTGCTCAATTGTTGGTTTGGTTTAAATTTTGAAAATATCTACCCCTCACCACTGTAACAGAATACAGTGGGCCTGACTTCTCACTGAATTTACACCTTCCCAAATCCTTTTGTAATGACTGGATTGGCCACTGCCTACTCATCCCATTCAGAATGTTGAGGCCAGTTCAGTTGTCCATTGTCACATGTGAACATCCTCAGTGTACAGCTACTTGCAACAAATTTGCAATATCAGGATGTCCATATTGACATTCTGAGTGCATTATCAGGAATGGAAACCAAAGTGGAGAGTTGAAATATCTGCCAGTAAAAACACACAACTATTTTGACTTGGGGAGAACATTTAACAATAAAATGGCATCAGAAATGTGTCCATGTATTAAAGAAGAGAAATGAGTGCCATGTAAATAACATCTATTAAATGTACTCTGAGTGGAAATGTAAATATTACATATCTGTTAAATAATTCTGCTCCCAACCTAGGAGCAAAGGCTCTGTTTTCAGTCAGCTGACTGTATTATCTTTAATGCTTTCCATCATTAATGGACCCATGTCCCTTAATATTTTCTGATATTCCATAAGTGCCTGACCGTAAGAGTCACGCTGTGTTACAAAGGACCGGAAGAGGTTTATAGGCTCTGCATATAGAAGCATTTCTGGAATTCCCATTTGCTTAGGAAATGTTTGGTTTCCAATCATAAATCGATAGAGCCGTTTCTCATCCAAGCATTTTCCAAGATACTTCAAAATGTCTCTGAGCCGATGTTCCAGGTGACACTCATGCCAGTTTGAATATGGCTGACTTAACAACAGATGCATAAGGACAGTCTTAAAAAAGTAGGACCCAAGAATGTTCCGCTGGTCTGGAGAGCTGCGCAGCTTTTCAGTTAGAAAGATCAATATTTGAAGGCATTTGAGGTGACAACTGTTTTTGGGAACGCTTTTTGCCATGATTTTCAGAAATCTGTACTCGCAGACAGCACAGGATATGTGCCAGTAGGTAGTGGATGGCACTGTATTCTTGGTATAATCAGGAAAGCGCGATACAAGATAGACATCTGAATCCTTCAGCCGCACAGCAGGGAAGGCTTTAATATAGATGTTTCGTCCAGACTGATACTGGACTTTTAAACCACAGCAACCCGTAATATTGTGGAAAGAAAGATCAAAGTCATACTTATGACAAACTTTGTTCCAGGATTTTGCTAGTGCAACCCTGAACCATTTTAGAACTTTCTTGTAGTCTAGATACCATTCGGAACACACGATAGAAGCCAGGCAATTTGCACGAACATCAGCTTCAAACCTTTTACTGTGAATAAGACAAAGAACATCACCCTCGAGTTCAGTACTTTTACACAGGCAACCCAAGTCAGTACTTCCAGGTGTTACCATAACAATCCGGCCATAACTTTGCTTATCAGGTGGAAGGTCACAGCAACAAATCTCGGGTTTAAAGCAATATCCATCCTGAAGAAAAATTGGAACCAAAATGTCATACACCGTGGGTGTCTTGCAGCCCCATTTCTCAAACTGACTACCGATGCCAACACAATCTTCGAGGATCAGCTCAGAATCCCATTGGCAAATATTCCTACAGGCTTCCAACAGGTTGTCTACAAAGCTCTCTACAAATTCGCACGTCTGCATTGGCTCTTGGCTCACGTTCTGAATACATGTGTTGTAAAACTGATCCAAAACACATTTGTCAGGAATATTCAAAATGTTGTTGTAAATTCTCTGAGGAAATTCATTTTCCTTCTCTCCTTCTTCCTCTTCCTCACTGTTATAGTCTTGTGGTGTATGTGGACATGTGTCCTGTCTCCATAGTTCCAAGAACAGAATTGTAACCATCAAGAGAATGTTCCAGGTGTTCCAATCAATCTGTGTTGAGTTTTCTGTTTTTACCAATGTGTTGACCTTCATTTCCTGCTCAGGATCATTCTTTTCATCCACTTCTTTCTGGAGTCGCTCCATCTCCAGCTTATACTTGCTCTCCTGCTCCTTCATCCTTGACTGAACCTCTTCACTCTCAACTTCATCACTCAGGAGGCGGGGGTGGTACAAACTTCCCGTTATCACCAGGAGGCACACACTGAAAAGCCCGAATAGTGCTGGCATCCTATAAACAAGAAGCAGAGAACAGATTTTCAGAGAACGTGGAATTTACAGCATGAACCAGATTTGTACATCTTTCAGAGGCTGAATCCCCATTGAGAGGCCTTGTAAGTCATACAATAATTCATCCTCTTCACTAGTTTGTAACACACACAGCTTCCTTTCCTATCTTATAACTGCTTCAAGCAATCTCATGGAAGTTGATAATTGGTAGCAGTTAATAAATGTGGGACACTGATGGGGTTATGTTTAGTGCTTGCACAGAAAGTTTAGAACCTTACCCGCCAGGCATACATCATCAGAAATAGTTGGCACACAGCCATACATTAAAAATTAACTGCTTGACACCACGTTTGGCTTATGCAATTTTTGGACACGCAGTAGAGTGGATTGCTCTGGACTGCTAGTTTTTAATTAAACACTAGGTCTCTATAATTGCAATGTGGGGTTTTAACGTAAAATTTCAGAAAGATATCAGTTGTCATGAGAAAACAGCAAGATTTGACACTTGGAACTTGGATAGGACTGAAGTACCTCGGGTGGTTTGGAGCTCCACAATTGTTTCGTCCAGACTGATACTGGACTTTTAAACCACAGCAACCCGTAATATTGTGGAAAGATTTGACACTTGGAACTTGGATAGGACTGAAGTACCTCGGGTGGTTTGGAGCTCCACAATTGTAAATTCTGGGCAAGGGACAAGATGGGCTAGGTTTGGTATGTGAAAGTTGATTCAAAAACCAGGAGAATGTAGCGTGGTGAAAGCAAGTCGAGGACAGAATATCAATGAATAAGACAGAAAAGTAAAGAGACCTGTCAAGGGAACCACGAATAAAATAAACAATAAATGTTGTGCTGAAGATCAAGGAAACAGGAGGCAAAACCTAACAAGCAGCATCACCAGTTATACAGCAGATATATGAACAGTGGTCTGTCTAGCCTGCCCCAAACAACAGCAGTGCATCCTCCACGCCATTAAAACCCAGAGAAATGCTTGGAAAAAGCAATGGAAAACACAAGTTAATTTTGGGGAAATTTCCTCCTTTCTTCTGTCCCCTTCACCTCCAAGTTATCACAAGTAATCTGGGAGACCACATTACTCAAATTAGTATTACACAGTGACTTGGTAGGAAGTAAAAGCTGTCCCAGCCGGAAAGATTCAACAAAGCCAAAAGGAGTTACAGAGTCATACAACATAGAAAAACAGACCCTTCAATCCAATCAGTCCAGGCTGAACATAATCCCAATCTCAACTAGTTCACCTGCCTGCTCTTGCTCATATCCCTCCAAACCTTTTCTATTCTTGTACTTATCCAAGTGTATTTTAAATGTTCTAATTGTACCCACATCCAGCCCTTCCTCCAGACATTCATTCCACACATGAACTACCCTCTGTGTAAAATCTTTGCCCCTCATGTCTTTCTTAAAATTTCTCTCCTCTCACCCCTTATCTTTTTATAATCTTTTGGAAGGTCACCTCTCGACCTCCTACGCTCCAGTGAAAAACACCCAGTCTATCCAGCTTTTCTTTAGGAACTGAAACCTTCCATATCCAGCAACATCCTGTAAATCTCTTCTGAATCCTCTCCAGCTTATTAATATCCTTCCTTTAACAGGGTGACCAGAATTGGGCACAGTATTCCAGAAGAGACCTCACCAATGTCCTGTACAACCTCAACATGATTTCCCAACTCCTATTCTCAAAATTATTCTTTGGAAAAAGAACTGCCTCAATATCCATCATAATTCTGTCTTTATACAACTTCAGATTTTAACTCCTGGTCCTCCCCAATTTATTTAGTTGAAACAATGTGAGCAGACAAGCACAAAACAGTCTCATCAAATCCTCTAAACCTTGTTATATTCACCATCTGTTGCAAAGAATTTCGTAAGGGAGGTGACGTACGATTTTAATGGGGATACAGAAACAATGATATCCGAGGAATTCCGCAGATAAATCTCAAGATGACAGCAAAAATTCACAAAACTGATATAAAAGCGTGTGGGATCTGTGACTACTCATGGATGAATAGAACACAAAAGAAAGAAATTATTAAATTTCATAAGGCCTGGTTAGGCCCGAGCTGCAGGATAATGCTTAGTCTGGACACCAAACTTTAAGAAACATGTCAAGGGCTATAAGATGGTAAGGAAGAGATCTAACAATGTGGTGTTAGAACCCTCGCTGATTTTTTACAATTTAAAATTTTTCTTTTATCAGTTTTGGTTTGGAACTATGAACCAAGAGCTGAAAATGTCCTTTCGACAGTGAGAAGCCAAAAACAAAAGAACAGAGACTAGGTCTAATAGTTAATTGCAGATTGGTTCTTGATCGAAAGGATTCTACAGATTCTTCACAACACTGGGGACGGCACTGTGTTTAACCAGATACTGGACATGTGGCTATTAACGAGGTCATTACCTGGAAATTAGTGCTAGCAAGTGTCCAAAGGAACATGATGGTAAAACAGAGGTAGGGGCAAGAATTTGAACTGGATTTTTTGCAAAGAGGTTTGGCTGTTGATATTACAGCATGAAAATTTGAAAGCTCCCTGTCTAACCTCCCATTATCAGCTGTAACACATTCAGAGAACAGAAACTAAAAGTTTTAAGTAGTACTGACTTCCTCAAAGTGAGTTGAAACATGGCACTGATCAACATCATCTTAAAAACCAAACAAGAAACAATCATATATGCCAAAGCAACAACGTGTTTTGAAAACCACTGAAGTAATCTGACCAGTTTTGTTATTATCTTTTACTTAGTCTTTAACTGTGTTTGGTTTGTCTGTCTTTTGTGTAACTGGTGCTGAACTTAAATCAGATATCAATTGAATTATAATGTATAAAGTCACTATATTATTAATAAATATTTAAGTCTTTTGTTTGACCTACAACCCCAATGTCTATAATTAATTATTCACAGTTTTAGATTGGTTTTGAAAAACCAATGGGTCCGCATTGAAAATATTGGGATCAGTTTTGAGGTTCTTCAAATGTTTTAACTTTACTGCGTTGTGAATATCGAGGTAGGAAGGCTGACTTGATTTGGCTGTCTGTCTCTGTGTGGTAACAGCAGTACAAGGGATGAGAGATTTGTTACGTGAACAGAGTGGAAAAGCTGAAGTTGATCCTCTTGGTGCAGACGGGTTAAGAGGTGATTTGTTAAGGAGTTCAAAAATCAGTAGTTTTGCAAGAATAAATAACCATCTTCAACGGTAAAAAGATCAGGAAATCAGTGGACACATATAAAGTGATTGGCAGAAATAAATCAAAGATATGTGAATATACAGGTTATATAAAACTGTTATTTTTTGACACAGGGTTGCTGTAATGTGCCTGGACAGATGATGACAGCAGCATCATGAGCACAATGGTGAGAAGTATTTCAAGGGGGAAATATTTGGATGTCGAGGAAAGAATGAAGAAAAAATTAGAAGCAAAATACTGCAGATGCTGGAAATCTGAAACAAACACAGAAAATGCTGGACAAACTCAGAAGGTCTGGCAACATCTGTGGAGACAGAAACAGTTAACATTTCAAGACCAATTGAACAAACAGTTCTGCTGAGTTTTTCCAAGGGAGGGAGTTCAATTGGACAGTGCTCTCTCTGTCCTCAGTCTGTGTTGTCTAATAATAAAATGACCAATAAAAATGCATACTAGTACTCTCAATATTCTTGCTTTTGCTTTCACTTCACTGTCTGTGCCAGAAAACAGCCAGATCTTTTTTCTGTTACCACCAGTTTCGTTACTTTTCCCTGAAGATCAAATATACAGTATTTACCCAACCCACATGCATAGTCTTGTCAAGTTGACCATTATTTGCAAGTGTCGCTCTGTCAAAAACAAACATTTACTGATCTACCTTAAGTAGCCTTTGCTGTTCCAATAATTTGACCAAATTTCCCAATCTCCCCAACACCTACATCCAACTCATTAAAAACAATGAACAACAACTGTGCCAATGCACTCCCATGACACAGCAAAGACATTGAACTCCAAGCAAATTCCAGACCAATGCAAAATATTGGTGAGAATACCAAAGACTTACATTGCCCTTTTTGAGTGAGAAGATTTTAGAACTCTCCATAGATATCTATTAACTTGGTGATTTGACAAAATATAAAATCAAAATTATAAGATGGGGCCTTGTATTTTTGGAACTACACTGGCTGTACCTGATATTCCCCCTCTCTCCAAATGGTCACTTTTTGATTGTCTTCAGCATCCTCCATGACATAGAACAAATTAGCCAATAGCTGCAACCATCTTTTAAATTCTTCAGACTATATTCAGCTCCTTCCAGTTGAGCAAACCCAGACTCCAATAAACTGTTCAAGATACAGGAAAGGGACTTGTGTAAAACTGGTCCTAGCTTCCTAAAAATCTTTGAGTGGAAAACATTCAATTGGGGTATCCTATCCATGTGCAAGGTTGCTAATTCTATCCAAACAATATGTTCATCACAAAAACAGAAATTGTTGGAAAAACTCAGCAGGTTTTGCAGCATTTGTGTAGAGAAAGCAGATGTGACATTGAGTCCAGCGATCCATTTTCAGAACTGGAGTCAAAAAATTTACTTTGCTTTCTCTCCATAGACACTGTCAGGCCCGTTGAATTTCTGAGCAGTTTATGTCTTTGGTTCAAATTTCCAGCATCCACAGTTCTCTGTGGTATTATGATGTGCATTTCTAGTTTTTTGGTACTACAGAAATTTAGCACTGCTGGAAGAAGATACATTTTGTCAAAGTTTATTATCTTGCATTCATTAGTACAATTTGCAAGAAATACCAAATTTTTTTAAAAATCATACCGTATGAAAGAGAGCTCTGATTTGTTGGCATATGCACTTTGATTGGTAGATGTATTACCATGAAGAATGCACCAGCTTGTGATGATGAAGGTTAACAGTGAAGCTTTGTTTACATTTTAAAACCAGGCAGATTGACTCTGATTGATCAAAATGTTGCCATGAGAAATGAACCAGATGATGAATATCATCTATTTTGTTGAGTTGAAACATACATAATGTGTGTACATGTTCTTTTTGGCTTCATGGAACAGGGCCCTGTGTATTAAGACACGTACGCTCCAGTACACACAGTGTAACATTCTGCTACAAGTTTGAGCAGGATGTGAGGTTAGTTTCACACTACGATGATCTTTAAGAGTATAAAAATAGAAAGAAAACACAAAAATAAAATGCCCAACAGAAATGTCATTCACCGCTGACGGAATGCTGCCTTCAAATGAAAAAGACATTCTGCCTCTCAAAGAAATTAGAAGTGGTAAATGAATTTCAATGCCAGTCAAGGAGCACTGATTAGATTCTAGCTTGTTGGAGATGGCCAGGGCTGGCACTTGCATGGTGCAAGTGTTATTTGTTACATGCCAGCCCAAGTCTGGATATTGTCCAGTCGTGTTGCATTTGGATATGCTTCAGGATCTAAGGACTTGTGAATTTTGTGCAATCATTGGCGAACATCCCAACTTCTGACCTGATGATTGAAGATCATTGATTAAGCAGCTGAAGATGGTTGGATCAATGACATCACCCTGAGGAGTTCCTGCTGAGATGTCCTGGAGCCAAGATGACTGACCTTCAACAACCACAACTATCTTGCTTTGTGCTGGGTCTCACTTCAAGCAGCAATGAGTGTTTCCCTGGATTCCAATTAACTCTAATGTCACACGGTCAAATGTGAACTTGATGTCATTGTTCCCTCACGTGGAATTCAACTCTTTAGTCCATATTTTAACCAAAGCTGTAACAAGGTCAGGAGTTGCGTGGGCCTGGCAGAACCCAAACTGATAATCAGCGAGCCAGTTACTACAAAGCAGGTGCTGCTTGATATTGCTGTTGATGCCCCCTTTGATCACTGTCAATCCAAAGTAGGCTGACAGGGCAGTTTACGGCCAGTTTAGATTTGGCTAGTGTGTATACAGGACGTACCTGGATAATTTTCTACATCCCCAGGTAGATGGCATCTACTGGAATAGCTGGGCTCGGGATGTGGCAAGTTCTGAAACACAAGCACAAATATTGTCAGGGTCCATAGCCTTTGCAGTATCCCATGCCTTCAGCCATTTCTTCATGTAACGTGGAGTGAGTTGAATTGTGAATGGAGTGATTTAAAACCAGCCTCTGTGATGCTGGGGAACCTCCACTTGGGGCCAAGATGGATCATCTATTTGGTACATCTGGACGCAGATCATTGTAAATACTTCAACCTTATCTTTTGCATTCATGTGCTCGCCGCGCCCCCCCCGCCCCGCTTATTTTGCAGAAGTTACAGTGAGTTGATTTCTATCTCCAACAGGAGAAATTGCCCTTGGACATTCAATGTCGATGCCACATGCTGAATCCCCCACAACCAACATTGTGGGGTTTTAGAGTACAAGACTTGGAATCATTTGATTGTGAGAAAAGTAGACTGTTGATTAAGCTATGATGTCAGTTTTGTATCCTTTGAAACTACATTTCAAAAAAAGCTGAATATAAAGGCAGAGTGAGGGAGACTTATTTTAAATTCATTTTGCAAAAAGTGGAAAATTTACGAAAATGATGACATGAGGACTGAAAAGGTGGCGGGAAATAAACTGGTGCAGATGAGAGTGGGAACTTCTGCCAGCATCATCCACAACCTTTTATCACCCTTGCTCAGATTCTCACCAGAATGTCGGTGAAATTCCTGGTCACACTGTCGCTATATTCGTGATTTTACCCGGAGGCACTGCAATTTTAAAACCCAACATACAATCGTTGATGCAGCTACACGCAGTTCGCAAATACTTTTCCTGAAATGTCCACTGCTGTTCAGTAATCTCAAAAGAAAAACCTAAATCAAGTAGCAGTCACACTCTCGTTTTGCTTCTCACCATTTTACCAAGGCAGAGAGATGAAAACAATATATACTGTGCAAATGACCATTGAGATTCCGCGTCCAAGACAAAAATAGTCTGTGGATTACAATTAATTAGTTACATCTGGATTCGCAATTGGCTGGGATGTGACGAATGGACGTCAACGAAATACACAATGAAAACTGCTGCTAATCTCCAGGTCTGATAACCCAAAACGAGGAAAAGTGCTGAAGAATGAATTTGAATTACACTGGGCGTGAAAGAGGTGAAGCCCCGAACCTAAGTCCCCGTTGGCTGTGTGCCCGGTCGAGCATCACAGTTGCTCAAAAGGCGATGTGTCTGGAGTGCGAGGGCAGAATGGTTCTGAAGAGGAAAATGAAAGTAAGACAAACTTTCACTTCAACTACAAGCAGGAGGGTAGGGGAGTGTTTGCAATTTGGACGTATGCAGTTGCTGTTGAACCGGAGGAAGCCGCAGTTGCGGTGGAAGCCAGGCCAGCTCTTACCTGGTCACTTGTGGCCCCCGAGCCCGCTTCACATGATGCTGGGGCCTCGCTGCACGGGCGGCGCTGCTTAGTTTAGGCTACCATATCTAGGAAGCGCCTCCTCTGCCTGTGCTCATAACGCTGAGGCGGGACAATACTTTCCCCTGTGACGCCACTAGCCAAGGCAGCTAGCTGGCTCCCCAAACAAGTTCAGGGATCCCCGGTTTAACATGGCTCCACAAAGCGGCTCTGTTACGGCCAGCGAGGCAAGGCGAACAGCCACTCACTTCCCCTGTTCGCATCGACCGCCTCCTGCAGAGTGTCAGCTACTTCCGGGCTTCCCAGTCAGGAAGATCACCATGGCGACGTCTGCGCTGGAACTGCTCCTGTTCGCCTGTTGCGTTTTGCCCGGGCTACACTCATTCGCCCTCAACCAGAGACCCATTGTTGGTAAGTCCTGAACATCCAGCCGGCGGCCGGCTGACAGCTTCCCTCCGCTCTTCAGATTTTTTAAAAGTTACTTGCTGAGTTCCTCTTTCGCCCGCGGTCAGTGCGCACATCTCCATTCTTTTTCAGAACTAACTTGAGTTACTCCTGACAGGACCGGTGTTTTCGGTTTGTGTTAAGTTTTCTCTCTCCGAGACAGCGTCTTTTCAATTAATTAAGAACAGAAGTTGCTGGTAAAGCTCCGCAGGTCTGGCAGCGTGTGTGAAAACAACATCGGAGTTAACGTCGCGGGTCCGGTGACCTTCCTCTTTTAGATGAGAGTATCACCAAAACGCTTCTCGCTTTGTCCGCAGACCTCCCGCTGACTGAGGAAGAACGGTCAGTCCGAAGCAAGGGACTCACCTTTGACCCCTGCACCCACACATCAATGAATACCAGTCACGTTTGGACATCGAGCGGTTTTTCTGCCGCCTTCGCCTCCACGCTTACTTCGTTCACCGGGAGCCCAGCCCTCCCTCCACTGATCCCTTCATCCGCCTCCAACACAAGTCCTCCTCCTGGACACCACCCCCAGGCCTCCTACCTTCCCTCGACCTCTTCATCTCCAACTGCTGTCGAGACACTAACCGCCTCAACCTCTCCACCCCTCTCACCCACTCCAACCTCTCCCCTGCAGAACGGGCAGCCCTCTGCTCCAACCCCAACCTCACCATCAAACCGGCAGACAAGGGTAGTGCAGTGGTAGTATGGCGCACTGACCTCTACATCGCCGAGGCCAAACGCCAACTCTCCGACACCACCTCCTACCGCCCCCTTGATCATGACCCCATCCCTGAGCACCAAACCATCATATCCAACACCATCCATGACTCATCACCTCAGGGGACCTCCCACCCACAGCCTCCAACCTCATTGTTCCCCAACCCCGCACGGTCCGTTTCTATCTCCTTCCCAAAATCCACAAACCTGCCTGCCCTGGCCGACCCATCGTCTCAGCCTGTTCCTGCCCCACCGAACTCATCTCCACCTATCTGGACTCCATTTTCTCCCCTTTGGTCCAGGAACTCCCCACCGACATCTATGACACCACCCACGCCCTCCACCTCCTCCAGGGCTTCCAATTCCCTGGCCCCCAACACCTCATTTTCACCATGGACGTCCAGTCCCATAAAAGCTCTCTGAAGGGTCTAGGCCCGAAACGTCAGCTTTTGTGCTCCTGAGATGCTGCTTGGCCTGCTGCGTTCATCCAGCTCCACACTTTGTTATCTCGCTTTGTGTTCTGTCACTGAAGAGGAAGAATGACGAAAAAAGCTAATGGTCCGCTGAAACTCAGATTTCCTCAACAAAACGGTCCTAACTTTTATGATTGTGGCTATCGGAAGTCTATTGTGTCAGCTCCAAACATCATTGCTGGAATTCCTCTGGTTGATGCCCCAGGTCTGTACCTCTTCAGCTGCTTCATCCATGACCTTCTCTCCATTACAAGGTCAGAAGTGGGGATTTTTGCTGATCATCGCTCAATTGATTTTTAATGTTTTTGTCACGTGCACTGAAATACAGTGAAAAGCTTTGCTTACATGAAGTAGGGCAGATCACGGCAAGCAATGGATGTACATCAAAACGACTTACAGGCTTACAAGCTACATTGCAGGTTACGTGACTTGAGGCTAGATTCCATTCAACAGCCTGATAACAGCTGGAAAGGAGCTGTTCTTGAACCTGCTTTGTGACCTGTGTTCAGCCTTATGTATCTTCTGCTTGACTGAAGATGTTGTAGGAGGTCATTACCAGGGTGGGTTGGGCCTTTGCTGGCCACCTTTCTGTGGCAGTGGGTCATGTAAATAGAGTCCATGGATGTAAGATTGGCTTCTGTGATGGTCTGGGCTGTGCTCACCACCTTGTAGTACTGGGCAGAACAGTTGCCAGACCAGGCTGTTATGTAACTGGACAGTATGCTTTCAACGGTGCATCTGTAGAAGTTTGTGAGGGGCCTTGTGGACATGCCAAATTTCTTGAGCCACCTGAGGAAGAAGAGGCTTGTTGTGCCTTCTTGACTGTTGCATTTATGTGGCAAGTCCAGAACAGGTTGTCAGTTATTGTCACGCTGAGGAACTTGTTGCTGTTCAGTTCTGTTGATGTAGATTAGGGCGTGTTCTGCTTTCTTTCGGAAGTCAATGATCAGTTCTTTAGCTTTGCTGACGTTGAGAGATGGATTGTTTTCATTGCACCACGTCATTTCCTTCTGTATTTTGACTCATCGTTGATACTTATCCGTCCCAGTACAGTGGTGTTGTCACTGAACTTGCAGATGGCATTCTTTCAGAATCTTGCAACACAGTTGTAGGTGTACGGAGAGTAGAGTAGGGAATCGAGGACACATCCTTTGTGGGGGTGGTCTCCAATGTTGAGTGATATTGTGGAGGAGGTGCACTTACTTATCTCACTGCTGCCTGTGGGTCAATTAGCTGAGGATCCAGTTGCAGAGGGCGGAGCCGAGACCGAGGTCAAGCAGTTTTGAGATCAGTCTGGAGGAGATAATGGCATTGACTACAGCTCTGCCTTCAACAAGCAGGTGTCTGATGTAGGTGCTTTTATTGTCCAGATGTTCCAAGGATGAGTGCAGGGCGAGGGATATGCCATTTGCTGTGGATCTGTTACATCAGTAGGCAAACTGTAGGAGATCGAGGCAGGTTGGGAGACTGGAGTTGATGGGGTCAATGACCAGCCTATCGAAGCACTTCATGATTATTGAAGTCAGAGCCACTGGTGTTTTCTTGGGTGTGGGGATGGTGGCCGCCTTGAAGCAGGTGGGGACTTCGGCTTGTAGGAGGAGCTAATGATCAAAATCATGTTCAATTCGTCAGAATGCTGAAGCAGTTCACATCCAAATCTAACAAGACCTGGGCACCAATTGTGCCAAGTAACTGCTGGGAAATGACCATCCCCAACAAAACAGACTCACATCATTGTTCCATGACGTGCATTGGCATTACTATCACTGAGGCTGCCACTTCTCATAAGATGGCAGTGGAGTAGGCCTTTTGAGCGTGGGACTCATTGACTTTTCTTTTTGTTTTTTTTTTCCTTTTTTTTTACTTAACTCTTGTTGAGGAGCTCGGTCGCCTCAATGTCTGTGACAGTGAGTGAGCCCAGGGTGCACTCGAGTGAGCATAGCACAAGCTTGTGACAGCATTGCAGATGTGTTTGGGTTCCAAGTGGATTCTTCATCACTGAGGCCGTCCAAGTGCTGACTCCTGGCTGCTGTGGCAGAGCTGAATTTGGGCCCAGTATGAGACCCAGCGGCAAGGTGCAGTGAGCGCACTGGTGGTGACAAGATAGCCCCAAAGAGTGGAGACTGGTTCTGGTAGCTGCGCTGTGGAGGGAACTTGTGCTGAGCCACCAGGCCCATGGTCCATGGCACAGCGCTTAACAAGAAGGACTGTAAAGTTGAGCCCTTTTTCTATGTTTTATTTTTCTGTCTTTTTTATATTCTTTGCTTTGGTTTATTTTTCTCTGTTTTAAAGTGGCACTGGCGAGAGCAACACAATGTAACCCTTCACTGTATTTTGTAACAAAATACAATGTGACAATAAATAAAATAAAACCAGATATCAACATCCAAAAGCTGCATTGGACTAGCCATAAAAACCGAGTGACTACAAGAGAAGGTCACAGATAAGGAGTCCCATGGTAAGTAACTGATTTCCCAAAACTTGTCCTTCATCTGCAAGTCACAAGTCAGGAGTGTGACAGAATTTTCCACACTTGCCTCTGTGAATGCCGCTCCAAAAAACACTGAAGAAGCTTGACATTGTCCGGGACAAAGCAGCACACTTGACTGCTACCACATTGACAAACATCATCTTGCTTTACCACTGACACATGGTAAAGTATAAGTGAAGGAATCAAGTTGTCAGATTTAAGCATTAATTGAGTTGGTTGACAGGATGCTTGTTACAATTGTTAGGCTGGAGTTGTGTTTTTCTTAGTTTATAGAAAGTAAGTATTGCAACATTAAAATTTGCAGATGACAAAAGCGGGAAGTGTGAGACGGTGAGGTGAAATCCAAGACTTGAAGATACCATAGAAAAGTAGAATGTAAAAATGCCTAGTAAATGTATATTTTGTGTTGAAGAGCATGAGTGGAACCATCACCTGAAGACAGAAATTCACAAGGGTGTGGAGAAAATGGATTTACAAATGCAAATTTATGACAATGGCAACAAGCTGCCTTTAAGGACTTGTACATCTGCAGACTGAAGTTGCTTTGCCAGTCTACCTCATTCAAAATGTTTCCATTTTTGATGCATTTCTTTCCTGTCACCTTCATTTAAAAACATTTGTTCACAGTTCGAAACACAATTGTATATGCCACTTAACTGCACATCCATAGCTTTCTCGAGCTGTGTGTGTCATTTCGGTAAAGTAATATAGTTGGCCTGGAGGCCAAAGGTTCACTGTGTTTCTTGGCTGAAGGATTTGAGATGAGAGTTGCACAAATGTTTTCTTGGATTCAGAACAGTAAGAGATCAGTTAAATGAAACATACACGATTCTGAAGGGCTTGCCAATGGTTGACACTGAGTAACTGTTTCCATGGGCTGATGAATCTAGAGCGTGGGGGCACAGTCTCTGATTGGGGGCCTGATGTTTAGGACTGACATCAGACCAATTTCTTCACCCAAATGGGGTGAACTTTGGACACTGTCTCCTTCAGAAAGTTACAGATGTTAATCATGGAGAATTAAAGCTGACAGAGTTTTGGTCATTTGGGCAATTCAAGGATATGAGGAGCTGGCAGGAAAATGGCATTTAATCAGAAGGTCATCAGCGGTCACACTGAATAGTAGACCGATCACAAGGGATCCTCTGGTCTCCATCTGCTGTTGTTTCTTCTGTTGTGTTCTCTGAATAATCATTTTGCACCATGAGGAATTTATTTTATCTGCATATCTCAATGTCAGATGATGCCTACAGAACTGCAATGGGAAACTTGTAGATGCAGGGCAAGGGAGAAAGTTTAAAGAGTAAATGACTAACTATTTTATGGCACAACATTCATTTTGCTTCAATTTGATCTTATTTGTGTCCCTCAGGCATATTGGCCCAGGAAACATTTGATCCGGATCTTCTTCCACATGGGAAATATTACATTGCTGCACCCTATGTTAAGTATCTGGAGTCGGCTGGCTGCAGAGTGGTACCAGTCAGGTAAAATTCATACTCTTTTATAGATGTAATGGTGATTTATACGCTGTGATCTGGGTGGAATTGGATGTGTCACTGCCCAGTCATCTGGTGGATCAGAGCAACCCAGCTGCACCCGAGATTCCTTGGAGATGCTACGTTCATTGTAATATTTAATACAGACATGTTGTAGAGCCAAGGATTATAATATTATCTATTTCCTAAATATATGTCTATTCTCAGACTGAGCAATAATAAGGATACACTATTTCCTTGAACTAATAAAGGGGAAATTACCATTCTTCACATAAGAATGACTGTACTTAAATATATGTTCCATTAGTTGTGAGGAATTTTAAGAAGCTTTCAAGTTTTCGAAATGCCATTCATTACTATGCTTTCTGGAAAAGCGCTTAGTAGACTGAAGCCTGCCGAGCACATCTCTGAATTTAATCACAGGAAATGGGCATCGTTGACACAGCTAGCCTTTATTGCCCATCCCCACTTGTCCTCAGAATGCAATCGAGAGCTACCTTCTTGAATACAACTCTGAACTACCAGGCTGTTTCAGACAGCAGCAGTCTAGCAAGTATGTTTGTCATATGTAGTCCAGACTGCATAAAGAGATCAGAGATAACATGGTGTGAAGCTGGATGAACACAGCAGGCCAAGCAGCATCAGAGGAGCAGGAAAGTTGATAATTTGGGTCTGAACTGTCAGCCTTCCTGCTCCTCTGATGCAGCTTGTCCTGCTGTGTTCATCCAGCTTTACACCATGTTATCTCAGATTCTCCAGCATTGGCAGTCCTACTATCTCTGCATAAAGAGATCATCTTTCTTTCCTGAAAGGACCTTTGTTGGTTTTTAAGATGCTATTGCTTTATCTTCATTATTGCAGTTCCCGATTTCCAGGGTAATTGAGATGGGTCTCTTGTTGCCATACTGGGATATGAACTTGTGTCTTTGGATCATTCATCTGGGCCTCTGGTCCAGTATTTACCTTTTTAGCTTTCCTATACTTCAGTAAAGAAACAATATGTTCACAAGAGCTCCTGCCTTCAGAAAAGGGAGGAAAAGGCAAAACTGTGTATTTTAGCAGATGTTTCGTATTGCAAGTCTAAGCCATGGGATGCTGTCATTGTAAAATTGGACATGTGAGGTCAGACAGATGCTTTTGTGTCAGCTTTCAAATATTCAAACTGAAATGCATTTTGTTTGGTTTTAAATGCAGGTTGAATTTGACAAATGACGAATATGAAAAGATTTTTTATTCAATCAATGGGTAAGTAAATAACAATTTGAACTGGTTACAAGTGTTGAGGCTGACAGATATGGACTGCTGGATTTAATGTGAGGTCAGAGGCTGCCATTGTATCAGTTAGTTATGACCTAGATCATCACCAAAGAAGTTCCTGTGCCTTCATTTTTCTGTAATCCACAATCTGTCATGAACAACCTCCAGTTATATTTTGGTACAATAAGCTTGCAATCGCACTGTCATCCATTACAATTCTGAGCCATTTTCTGTGCTTTTTTTCCACTCCTTTGAACAGATAGTCATCGTCATGGTAAAACCTTTGAACTTACAAAGCAGAAAGTCTGTGCTATTAGTCCTCTGCAGTAAAGTGCTTCATATGGCATCTGTGCCCAAGGTTAGCAAAATCAAAATAGCATCAAAGATACTGTACTGTTAGTCACTGTCAAGTCTTAGACCTACTTTCATGTGCAGTACAGAATTGGCTGTTTCTCCTTCATCCAAGTCTCTATTCCGTTTACCTGACTTGAGCTGTTCAGCATATCTTTCTCTTTTCTCTTGTGACTGAGCTGGTTCCTTTTGATAAATGTCTGTCTGTGCGAGTCCACATTTGATGAGCTCTTGTGAACATATTGTTTCCTTACTGAAGTATACTCTCTGAGTGGAGACCTTTCTCTTCATTTACCTATTAGATATAGTGGTAGTTATCTTTGTTTATCAGTATTTGTGGCTTTAAACTCTTTCCCACACCAGTTTTGGGATTAATATTGAGCAGGACACCTGGAGTGATCTGATTTGTTTTAAGGTTATGGCTCGCAGTCTCTTATACCTATTTTGAGTGGAGGGCTACAACCTCTGTTTCATGTCTCAGCCAGTCAGTATTCCTTAAGTATTGCACTGGACTGTTAATCCAGAATATGTGCTAAAGTCTGTGGTGAAATCGACCTTAAACCTAAAAGCTTCTGACTCCAGACATGAGAGTTACACCTAATAACCATGGCTCTCACTCCAATTCATATTTCTGTGAATATCTACATTTAAGATTTATAAAATTATTACTCTGAGAAATAAAAACACCAAGCCTCAAACACATCCATGGAATTGTACCATGTAAAGGGATGGGCTTTGAAAATCGTTGAGGAGCATTGAAAAAGGAAACGAACGTTGCATCACCCATTTCCCCTTTTTCTCCAGCATTCTCTTTCCTGGTGGATCATCTGATGTGAAGACATCTGCCTTTGCCAAAGTTGCAAAAACATTTTACAACTTTGCGTTAAAGGTAGGTCTAAATAGCATGTCCTTGCACCGAAGTGAAGCCTCCACCAAATGATGGAGGATTTGTCCACTGCTCCAACCCTTCCTATTGTGAATTATTATCATGCTTCACCATGCTTTCCCCAGCTGTTAGCCTGTTGATGAAGTCGATCATGAGGATGTTGTCACAGTAATTGGCTTCGTTTGGTGTGGCGAGGTGCAGCAAGTTGCTTCATTTTATTCAGGTCCTGCTTTCTGCAGCTAAAGTAGAAGTTGGTGGAAAAGCTCAGCAGGTCTGGCGGCATCTGTGAAAAGAAATCGGAGTTAATGTTTTGAGTCCAGTGGCCCTTCCTTCCTCAGAATTGACAGTAGCTAGGAAAATGTTGGTTTATATGCAGAAGATATGGTGGGAGAGGTTAACGAGGAGACGATAGGTAGGGATAGAGCCCAAAGAGAGAAAAGAACAGTAGAACAGACCAAGGTGCTCTGACAAAGGAGTGGATAACAATCTGGTTAGGAGAGTGAATAGTTGTTAATGAAGACAGTTAGTGGCCGACAATGGGTTGTGTACAATATCGGACTATGTGGTCACAAGGCCTAGTGTGTGGGGTTGGGAGCTAGAACATGGGAGAGTTGAGTCTGGAGGGCTACAGCCTACCCAAACGGAAAATGAGGTGTTGTTCTTCCAGCTTGCACGAAGCTGGAATACTGCAACAAGCCTGAGACACAGATGTTGGCCAGAAAACAACATCTGGAAGCTCAGGATCTCTTTTGCAGGCAGAATATAGAATATAATGTTTCCCCATTGTGGAGGAGACCGCATTGTGAGCAGCGAATGCAGTAGACAAGATTGTGTGAAATGCAGGTAAAGTGCTGCTTCACTTGGAAGGTATGTCTGGGCCCTGGGATACTGAGGAGGGAGGAGATAAATGGGCAAGTGTTAACCGTTGGTGGTTGCAGGGAAAAGTGCCATGGGGCTGTGGGGGTGTGGTTGGACATGAAGCAAGAGTGGACCAGGGTATCCTCAAGGGAATAGCCCCTGAGGAAGGCAGATGATGGAAGGGAGGGGATGGGAATATGTGTCTGGTGGTGGTAGTTTCTTGCTGGAGGTGGTGGAAATGACGGTTGATGATCATCTGAATGTGGATGCTGGTGGAATGGCAGGTAAGGACAAGGGGAACCTACCGCTGTTGCAGGAAGTAGGAGAGGAGTGAGGGCAGAAGTGCAGGAGATGGGTCGAACCCAGTTGAGAGCCCTGTCGACAACAGTGTTGGGGAATTTTTGGTTGAGGCTCCCTTGTTGAAGTTGGCTTCATGGAAACAGATGTAACTAAGATGGATGAACTGATAGAATGGAAGGAGTCTTTACATGAAGGAGGGTACAAAAATATATAGTCCAGATAGCTGTCAGGGTCATGGGCTCATTGTGGATTTAGTGGCCAATGTATCCCTAGAAATAGAAGTGGAGAAGTCAGATATAGACCAGGTGAAAGTATGGGCAGGGTGAAAAGTGGAAGCAAAATCGATTAACTTTTCTAATTTTGGACGAGACAGAAAAATCACTGATGATACCATTGATATATCTAAGAAAGAGTTGTGGGTGGGGGCCAGGATAGGACTGGAACAAGGAATATTCCATGTACCCCATGAAGAGACAGGCATAAATGGGACCATATGCAATCCCGTGGCCACACCCTGACCTGAAGAAAACGAATGGAGTTAAAAGAGAAATTGTTGAGTGCGAGGATGAGCCCAGCCTAGCGGAGCAGGGTGGAGGTGAGTGAGGACAATTCGGGCCTTTGCTCCAGGAAGAAGCAGACAGCCCCGTGACCATCCTGGTGGGGCATGGACGTGTAAGGTGTTTGCACGTCCATGATAAAAAGAAGATGGTTTGGAGGCTGCAAATTGGAAATTCCAATACTGGCATAAAGCGTCAAAGGAATCACGGATGTAAGTGGGCTGGTACTGGAACAGGGAAGAAAAGGTCAAGGTAGGAAGAGATGAGTTCTTTGGGGAAGGAGGAGGCAGAAACCATGTGTCTGCCCGGGCAGTCCGACGTGTGGATTTTTGGAAGGAGGTAGAAGAGAGCTGTGCGGGGCTGGGGGACTGTTGACTTGGAGGCGCGGAAGTAAAATCGCTAGATGAGATGAGGTCAGTGACTGTATCTGATACAATGACTTGATATTGCATGCTTTCTGGAGAATTCTAGACTTTTCATCTGCTGTCCTGAGAATAACAGTTTATCAGTAGATATTACTTTTAAGAATAAAAGAAATTGCAGACACTAGCTAGAGCCTCACAAGTGGAACTGGAAAATAGCACAAAATGTTTGAGCGCAAGTACATTTGAAGTAGTGTCCAAAGGGAGGAATAAGGTGTAGAGTGTGAAGAAGCTCAGGTCAGCAACTCAGAGCATGGGGCCAAGGTGTCCGATAATATGGCCACCACTGTTGGGGCAATTAGAATCACAGTGCCCAAGAGGTCAGAATTCGAGAAGTACGGAGGTTTTGGAGAGTTCAAGGGCGAGAGGAGATTGAAGAAAAGGATGAATGAGGATTAAAGTGACTTTCTTCGACTGGTTTCCAGTATAAGTAAGTGAGCACAGCGATGACAGACAAATGGAATTTTTTGGACAGTGGTAACAGAGTTTAAGATGAATTTAAGTTATTGGAGGGCTATTTAGCAGTCTGTGTGAATAGTCCAATGGTGGCATGGATGATGCTGTTTGCTGCTGTTTCACTGTTATTACTGCAGGCATTTGATGCTGGTGATTATTTTCCAATTTGGGGAACCTGCCTTGGAATGCAGTTGCTGACCGTGCTTACTGCTGGAAAGAACTTACTGATAAATACTGAGACAGAAAACATTGCTCTCCCACTTAACCTGACTTATGGTAGGTGCACTTTCCGATACAGTATTATGACTTGGGGTTAACAAATGTAAAGAGGATTTCTTGGTGATGTGTTGCAATACAAATTTAAATGGGTTTATTTCAGATGCACAACACTGGTACAGCACAATTTTAGTTTCTTGTCTGCCTGCTAAGCAAGTTGAATAGTTGGAGTGAGCCTCTCTCAACCTGGAACATTCATAAGATGCTCACTATAAATTCGAAGATTACAATTTGAGCTATTTCATGCTTTGAGTTATTATCTTGACTGATTTATGTAAACAATGGAGAGGAATTGTTCCATTGTGAGAGGTGCTGTCTTTCGGATGACATGTTAAGTACACTATTTGAAAAAGAACAATACTCCTCTTTAACTTGCATATCAAAGGATGTGAGCTAGTACTCTTCTGATGGTCATCTGTGGGTTTTGGCAGATGGCAGCATTTAACGACAGAAGAATGGTCAATATGTTTTGAAAAAAAATTGTGATGTTCTTCGAGATTTTATATGCAGTAAGACATTGTGCAAAAAAAAATTGTAGTGAAGATTGAGTTAAAAAGTGAGAGAAATGTTACTTAACTGAGTTACTGATGTGAATGGAGATCCATGCCAATGAGATTTAAGGGCTTTGGTCTGCACGGATAATGAAGGATAGATCATAATTCTGCTGCTGTTCATATCAAGTGCATAACAGAATAGGACCCTTTCCACAGACAGCACCTGGCTGAGTTCAGCAAATTTGTTCTTTTCGGACAGTATTCAAAGGGATGTTGGGCCAGGAGTATCCATTCGAACTGTTAAAATGTGGTAGACAAACAGCAGGCTAGAAGAACTCAGCAAGCCAGGCAGCATCAGGAGGAAAGGACAAGTCAAAGTTTCAGGTATCGTGCTTCTTGAGGACTGGATGTGGGGATGGGAGGAGCTGCAGATAAACAGATGGGGGGTGAGATGTGGAATGGTGGTGATAGGTGGACTCCGGAAGTAGGTATGACCTGGTTGTCGATGGGAGGGATGAACCCAGTTGGTAGCTGGAAGGGAGAACTCAGAGGTGGAATGGAAGGGAGGAGGCAGAGCTGGAAAGGGAGCCAGGGGATGGGAGGGAAGGTTATTTGAAATTCGAGAACTCAATGTTGAGCCTTCCTGGCTGTAGGGTGTGTAGGTGGAAGATAAGGTATCGTTCCTCAAATTTGCGTTCCAAGTTGCTGCAGCACTGGAGCAGGCAGAGGGTGGACGGGGGTGGGGCGTTAGTTGATATGGGCAGTGACCAGGAGGTTAGGCTGGCCATTAAGGACCGGGCAAAGATGCTCAGTGAAACAGTCACCTGGTCGATATTTGGTCTCACCGATTTGTAGAGAAGATCACATCAGGATCTCTGGATGCATGAGAGTAGGTGGAGGAGATGAGGGTGAAACTCTGTCTCAGCTGGAAGCACTGTTGAGGGCTCTGAATGGAGGTGGTATGTGGGCATGTGTTGCATCTTTTACATTTACAGGAGAAGGTACCTGTGGGGGAGTGTGGTGCAATTTAAGGAGTAGCGAAGGAAATGGTCCTTGCAGAAGCAGAGAGAGTTGGGAGCAGAAAATGTTCTGGTGCAGGGGTGGGGTCTAATTGGAGTTAATGGAAGTGTTTAAGCATGATGCTTTGGATGGGGAGGTTGGTTGGGTGCAAAGTGAGGGCAAGGGGACCCTACCTTTATTAGGTTTGGAGGGAGGGGTTGGTTTAGAGCTGTGGAGTGGGAATGGAGGAGGTGCAGTGAAGGGCTGTTTGGATGACAGGGGTGGGGAGAAAGAACGGTGTTTGAAAAAGAAGGACGTCTAGGATGGTTGGGAGTGGAATGTCTCCTCGTCAGAGGAATTAGGACAACAGGATGGAGTATTTGCAGGAAACAGGGTAGGAGGAGGTGCAACCTCGGTAGCCATGGGAGTCAGTGGGTTTACAGTCAATATCGGGCTGTAAACTGCTGCCAGAATGGAAACTGACATCAAGAAGGGGTAGGGAGGTGTCTGAGATAGACGAGGTGAACCTGAGGCCGGGATGGACGTTGTTAGCGAAAGCATAACTTATTCAGTTCTGCCTGGGTGCAGGATGCAGCACCAACTCGGTCGATGTAATGGTGAATGAGTTTGGGAACAGTAGCAGTGTACAAACTGAAGAGGGACTGTTCGACATGACTGACAAGGAGGCACGCATAGCTGGGGCCCACGGAAATGCCATGGGAACTCTTTTTGGATTTAGAGAAAATTCGAAGAATTGAAGGAAAAGTTATTGAGGGTGAGGACTAGTTTGGTGAGTTGGAGGGGGAGATCTGTTGAAGAGCAAAAAACTGAGGGCCTCTAGGCCGTCCTTGTGAGACACAGACATGTGTGGTGATTGCATGTCCATAGGGCCTATTTTTCAATTCACACTGTAATTGTGCAAATATTTTGCTTGATTCAGAGATGGATTTCTGATTTGAATTTCACCAGATATTTTATTTATGAACTGCATTTTTCTCTGACACTTCCTCCCAGCCGCAGAATTTAGTGAAATGTTTCAGCAATTTCCTTCAGATGTGTACAGGGCTTTATCCCAAGAACCGCTGACTGGAAACTTCCATCATTTTTCTCTTTCTGTGAAGGTAATACTTGAAAAGAGGAGGATGCAATCATGTGAATGTGTTACGAATGAGATGGAACATAGTGGTTCTTCCACTTGTGTAGTTATGGATGAGAATGATCGTTTAGCCACTTTCAACTTATTCATCTGTAAAGACTGAAAACTTATGCGATTTATCACTTGACCTATACCGATTTGATTGATGTATTTTGGCAGGATTTTCTACAAGATGAGGAACTAAGGAAATTTTATTCAATTCTGTCCACTAATTATGACAGAAAGGGTGTGGAGTTTGTGTCTACGATGGAGGGTAGGTTGAACAGTGCAACTGCTATTATATAATAAACATAACTGGGAGGGGCATTTGTGACAGAGCACTTCCTCTGTTCTTTAAACCTGTATTTACAGACGAATATGCCATTATCCAAACATGTTATTCATTAGCACACTGTTCAGATCATTGTGGCAATCGTATGTTTCCATCCCTTGCTCTGTGTAAATGTTAAGTTCATTTTGCCATCATGTTTTGGTTATTTGAGCTTGATATATTCCTCTTCAGTTTATTTAAATAAACTTTTGAAGTTCATTTTGCATCTTCTTTTACAGTCTTGGCAAAACTTTGGTGGGAGAAAAGTATCTAAGATAGTGTTCATTTTTTGCCAAGTTTCTTTCATTTTTAGAAACGTTAATGTCCTCGGCCTCTGTGGAAAACTTTTGTTTTGTTTTTGTGTTGTTTTGTTCAAACAATTTTGCAACTTGGCTGATTGACTTCATTGTTGGGGTCAGAGGTAACATTTCAAATTTTACATTTTTTGTTCTCAGTAACCAAGAACTAGGATTTTTTTTGTATTATTTAGTGATTCCTTTCCCCTCCAAACATGTGTCCCTTTTGTTCAAGTCATCAGTTGGGCTGATCATGGGTTCTGAGTTGAGGTAAAAAAAACAAGCTATATATTAAGTGCCTTGATCTTGGCACAATGAAACAAATTCCATCTCATGTTTACAAAAGTTGCTCAAGCTCATTTTTCCATGATTACAAATGAATGAGGGTGAGTTCTGCATCGAATATGACCTATGAGTCACAGAGATGTCCAGCATGGAAACAGACCTTTTGCTCCAACTTGTCCATGCCAATCAGATAAACTGAATTAACCTGGTCCCATTTGCCAGCATTTGACCCAAATCGCTCCATCTGGATGAGTTTTAAATGTTGTAATTGTATCAGCCTGCACCATCACCTCTGGCAGCTCATTCTGTACACAGACCGTATTCTGCATGAAAACGTTGCCCTTGAGGTCCCTTTTAGATCTTTCTGATCTCACCTTAAACCTCTGCCCATTTTGGGCTGGCGAAAAGACCATGGCTATTCACCCTATGCATGCCCCTCATGATTTTATTAGCCTCTGTCATGTCACCCCTCAGTCTACAATGCTCTTGGGGAAAATAGCCCCAGCCTATTCAGTCTCTTCCTTTAGCTCAAACCTTCCAAAACTGACAACATCTTTGCAAATGTTTGCTGAACCTTTCCAAATTTCACAACATCCTTCATATAGCACGGAGAGCAGCACTGATGGCAGTATTCTACAGTGGCCTAACCAATGTCTGGTACAGCTGCAAACATAACTCTATACTCCTAGACTGAATGCATGGACCAATAAAAGCAAGCTATCATTCTCGAGTGTTTGTGTGATCCTTCCAAGTTTATACTGGCATGTTCTGATTTCAATTCACAACAGAAGATTCAAGTGGCTAAGCATTGTTAATGCCAATTCAACAGTTTGGAGGATTTTTGGACAAGTATTTCCCCACTTTGTTACAATTGTATTTGTGATTGTTTTAGAGATCCTCTTCATCCCACCAAATGTGGATCAGCTGTGCTATGCATTGAAAACTCCCAAAAACCACAGCTACGCATCCAGTGCGCTATATTGCCAGAATAAAAAAAATCACCAGAATACCTGGGTAAGAACCACCTCCTGTGATACCCATCAGATCAGATCGACTAATGAGTTAGACCAGTAAATTCATGGCTGGTTTGCTCGCAGCAGCTACAGCCAAGCTATTAAAATAATTGTTCATCTCCTTACACTACATTTGAAACTAAGGATATTTGCCCTCAAACAAATGCCTTCTTACGAATTGGAAGATGCTTCTTTGGTTTTGGTGGACAAAGTAACAACTGGTCTTGTCAAACCATATTCAGAGTTGGCTAGAACTTACACCGTGAGGCTTTTTTTTTTAAAACTTCTTTATGATTTCAACAGAGACGATATTTCCATGGGTGCAGGCAAACTGTATAGTTATGGGTGAATTTGATACTTGGAGTCATTTCCCAGCTTGAGAATCAATGTTGACTCCGTCTAAGTGGTCAACCAGCTCTGCCAGTCTGAGCCCGGCAATGCAAGCCGTTTGATTTGATTGATCCAATCAGCTTCCAAATCAGTTCATACATCACATCTTTCACTCAGAAGGTGATGTATCTTAGCAGTATGACCAAGTGGGAGTTTCAAACAGAAATTCAGCTGAAGGGGAAAGAAGCTCTTGCTGGGTTGGGAGAAATGTTGCCCCACATTTCAGTTCCTTGAAATAGTTAAAAATCTATTGGACACTAGTGTAACTCTCTAATGTAACTGTGCCTATGCAGGGTCATGCAGCATGTGAGAAATTACAACAGAAGCCACTCATTAGTCATCCCATTTAAGACCAATCACACAAACTGTCAAAGATCCCATGTTCTTCTGTTGTGTTTTCATGCGAACCCTTCAAGACATTCTTTCTCTGATTCATAAATGCTTATGCATTTCTGGCTACTCTCTCGGTCCATGTTTCCTGCACGAAATGATTGACCTGTTGTTTTCCTCCTTTTGAAATGTATTTATCGGTTGCCAATAGATCAATCGCCAATAATGACCAACCTTTATTAAATTTTAAGGGCATTTAAATGGTCATTGGATAAACATATGGATGGTAATGGAATAGTGTAGGCTAAATGGGCTACAGATTGGCGCAACATCGAGGGCCGAAGGGCCTGTACGGCACTGTAATGTTCTATGTTCTAAAGACTTGTGGGATGAGGGAAATAACTCATAAGTTCCATCTGGTTTCACATAGGTATTTTTTTGTTGGATTTGTAATGAAGACCTTCGATTTGTTACTGCAGGTATCCGATATCCTTTCTATGGGGTCCAGTGGCATCCAGAGGTTAATAGATTTCAGTGGCAGCAGCGTTTTGCTTTCCCACATTCTCCAAATGCTGTTGAAGTCTCCTATCTCCTGTCTGACTTTTTTGTAAATGAAGGTATTTATTTGTTGTCAAGGCAAAGAAAGGTGTACAATCACCTGGTGCATAACAAAATATTTTTCCATCTTGTTGCTTTTTATTCTTTAGCCAGTCACATTAAATTTACGTCCTCTGGTTCTCAACCCTCCTTTAATGAGTACTATTTATAAGAGGGTGATTGATGAAGCATTGAAAAATCAGATGAACCCAATTGCACAGGTTGTGAAAAAATTGAGATAATTGAGGCAGATGTCAGAAGAATTAACACATTGATAAAACCTGGACAGGGAATCTTTCCTTCTACCACATTGTAACCAGGTGTGTTATCCATCTGCAGTTGCATGCTGCATAACTTTTATCATATTTTAAAGTAAGTCTAAGGTACTATATTCTGCCAGTGATTCTATTGGATGAACTACAAGGCTTTCAGCAAAATATACTTTACTCTTAGACTACAGTTAAAGTAAAAATAAAAAAGGAAATGGCACAACTTTATTGAAATAATTAACAAAATAATATTTTATTTAATTACTACTAATCAACTGTTCTAGTAGAGCAGCATTCTATAAACACACACTTGGCAAAGGCAAATTCAGCAAAACAGATTCACTCACATGCTGCCTCTAGTTTGGGAGGAAGGAACCCCGAAGGAATTAAACTAGCAGCAGAGAGAGATCTCAAGTTTTTTTTTTGCTCCAGCAGAGAGAGTGCTGTTTTGAGCAGCTTCAAATTCTAAAATCCCAATTTGTTTAACTGAAAGCAAAACTAAATCCCTGGGTCTCTGTAAGCCAAACTCCACCCCTTGATGATTCGTCTGTCTAAATTGGGGGGGAAAAACCTACCCAAAACTATTTACTCTGTTTTTCATGGAGCAGACCATTAGACACCAGGTTAACAGCAGAGATCGTAGGAACTGCCAATGCTGGAGAATCTGAGATATCAAGGTGGAGAGCTGGATGAACGCAGCAGGCCAAGCAGCATCAGAGGAGCAGGGAAGCTGACGTTTTGGGTCTGGACCTTTCTTCAGAAAAAGGTTAACACACCTTTTGAAGAGAAATGGGACAAAACAAATCACTCTTATTGTCATACAAAATTCCCAGCAGCTTCGTTCAGGGAGGAAATAAGTTTGTCATGCAGACAAGGAAGAATCAAGGTGTCGTATTTTCTTATTCAAAATAGTTGAATTTTATCAGCTTAGTGATGGGGCAATGCAGATTGAAGGCATGACCCCTTGTTTAAAGATGGAAAAACCGGCCTCTCACTTTAAAGCCTTGAGCATAAAGATCAGTCAGAGTCCAAATCTGGAAGTATACATCACTGTAAATTTTTAGATTTCCTCACAATTTCCTGAGTTAGTTCCTCTCCTCAAGGCAATTTTCTTGGCTTTAAAAATAAGCCAGGGTTCATAGAGAGAGTGAGCAACAGTGCTCACTTCAACCTTCCTGTGAATGGATCTAAAGGTGCCACGACGAATGAATTGTGCCAAGTGATGGTATTATGCTGTCTGTTCATGCAGTGAAAGTGCGAAACATGCAAGCAGTGTGCTAAAGATGCCATTACTTCTGTTGTTTGTGAACCAGCTCTGAAGGTAAAAGTCCATTGTTGTGATAGACCTCACTCTGGGCATTCTTGTCTCTTAATAATCTTTGTTTCTTCGCAGCCCGGAAAAACTTCCATCATTTTTCAAACGTGAAGGAAGAGGAGACAGCTCTGATTTATAATTACAGTCCACACTATGTGCCTACATCCAGCTACATTGAAGTCTATTTTTTCTAAAGAAATGCCAACACTAATTTTGTGCAGAATCTACAGCTTAAACTCCAACAGGAAACCTAATATTCCCACTTCTTCTCCAAATAACAAAGTATAATTTTGAAATGAGCATCATGACTATCAATTGGAACAAAAGGGGCAGTCTAAACTTTATGCAGAAGTCTCGCTTTACCTCGGTATTGGGGGAGAAAATGAATTTGGCATCAAGTCATTAACTTATCAACTTATCATTTGTATAATTTTCAGATTTACAAACACTGTATTCTGGATTATGTATTTACCTTCTATTTTCTACAATGATGCAGCAATGATAGTAAGACATGGTATCAAAGTTCTTTCACTGGCAGCCAATGATTTAAGATGTTTATGAAAACCATTTTATCTTGTAAGTGCAGTTGGCATCATTTCTATGACAGCTGATCAGTTGCTTCAATAAACATTATTTCCAGAAGTTGGGATTGCACGCACTCATTTTAAAACCTCAAAAATCATGTGTGCAATCACAAGAGATAATAGGAACTGCAGATGCTAAAGAATCCAAGATAACAAAGTGTGGAGCTGGATGAACACAGCAGGCCAAGCAGCATCTCAGGAGCACAAAAGCCGATGCTTCGGGCCGAGACCCTTCATCAGATAGGGGGATGGGGAGAGGGTTCTGAAATAAATAGGGAGAGAGGGGGAGGCGGACCGAAGCTAGATAGAAAAGAAGATAGGTGGAGAGGAGAGTATAGGTGGGGAGGAAGGACAGGTCAAGGAGGCGGGATGAGGTTAGTAGGTAGGAAATGGAGGTGCGGCTTGAGGTGGGAGGAGGGGATAGGTGAGAGGAAGAACAGGTTAGGGAGGTGGGGACGAGCTGGGCTAGTTTTGGGATGCAGTTGGGGGGAGGGGACGAGCTGGGCTGGTTTTGGGATGCAGTGGGGGAAGGGGAGATTTTGAAGCTTGTGAAGTCCACATTGATACAATTGGGCTGCAGGGTTCCCAAGCGGACTATGAGTTGCTGTTCCTGCAACCTTCGGGTGGCATCATTGTGGCACTGCAGGAGGCCCATGATGGACATGTCGTCTAAGGAATGGGAGGGGGAGTTAAAATGGTTTGCAACTGGGAGGTTCAGTTGTTTATTGCGAACTGAACGGAGGTGTTCTGCAAAGTGGTCCCCAAGCCTCTGCTTGGTTTCCCCAATGTAGAGGAAGCCACACCGGGTACAGTGGATACAGTATACCACATTGGCAGATGTGCTGGTGAACATCTGCTTAATATGGAAAGTCATCTTGGGGCCTGGTTTGGGGGTGAGGGAGGAGGCGTGGGGGCAAGTGTAGCACTTCCTGCAGTTGCAGGGGAAGGTGCCGGGTGTGGTGGGGTTGGAGGGGAGTGTGGAGCGGACAAGGGAGTCACGGACAGAGTGGTCTCTCCGGAAAGCAGACAGGGGTGGGGATGGAAAAATAGCTTGGGTGGTAGGGTCGGATTGTAGATGGCGGAAGTGTCGGAGGATGATGCGTTGTATCCGGAGGTTGGTGGGGTGGTATGTGAGGACACCCCTTGAATTAACAGAAAGGAGGCAAGGGAGACAGGAAGGAATGTCTAGTGTGATACTGTGATGACAAAGTCAAAACAGCACTGCTCATGCCTGCAAAGATTCTTTTTTCTCGTGGTCCCAACTGAATGGAAAAAAAAGTAAAAGCTGGGAACAGAACAGTAAATGCCAAAGAGTAAATATAAATATTCAGGTACTTTTATCCAAGATTACAGTTCTATAGAGCTACAATTTTTTTTTGTTTCCCTGAGTAGTGATTATGTTCTAACTTATGTAGATGTGAAAATCTCACGTCCATAACCATTGCATGACTTCCAGGCATGTCTCGTCAGTATCAAAACAGGTGAACTTTAAAACCACTGGGTAGCAATATGAAGTTTCTCCTGAGACAGCAGATGCTACAACTACTGGAAGAATACAAATCTTCAGTTGCCTATTTTGGGGCCGTTGTGATAGATTCTGCTTTTGTCAAAGTAGAAGTGTGACCATGGGCCAGAACAAAAGCCAGGGATTGAATTTTAAAGCTTTTCATCCATGATCCTTCATAATGGAGGAGCATGGAATTGTACCATCTCACCAGCAAATAATTCATGCTCAGGTTTTTTTCACCAGCATGGAAATCGAAAGTGATGTTTCCAGAAATTGAGAGTTTCCAGAAAGAAATGACAGAATATAAATGCAAGAAATTTAGGACAGAAAGCAGAACAACATTTTGTGCAGAGGGTTTGAGAGAGTGATTTCAATAGTGATCAAAAGAGCACTTAAGAAAAGATTAGGTAAGGCAGTTGGAGAATGAAGACAAGGATATGGTGGGAATTGAATGACTGGTAGTCTAGAAAATAAATACCAACTGGAATTCTATAATTTCTTGCCATTGCTTTCACTGGGCCTTGGGTTTGGACTCTGCAGTGGAGAAACGATGGAAACTGGTACTTGCACTGTCAATGCAGTTCAGACATAGGAGGTAAGTGTCAGTTATTAGGCAAATTTGTATTTTGCATCAGTGGCCATTCCGTCATGGAATCATGAAGGTTGATCAGCTTTTTCATACCTACATCAGATTGTGTACTGGGAGACAATAACTACATCGGTGATGTGTTTTACCACCACACATGGAATGGCAAGTACCATTGCTGAAATTGGATTTCATTGTTCTCCATGCTACCTTTGAAGCCCTGGTACATGCTGTGTACCACGTGAGGCCACAGACTCACTTACCCATCGCTGTCCTCTTGGAGGCAGAGTTGGAGTAAACAGGGTCTTATTGATTTCATATTGTTGCTGACATGAAGCACCAATGCTGGGAAGTTGGCAGTGAATCTCTTTTTTTTCCTTCCATCACACTCTGTACTTTAATATTTGAGTCAGGCAGATTCAGAGGACTTTGGCATATTGGTGATAGTTCATGTCCTGGAGTGACCATTTATTTCTTTGAATATATTTCAAAGCCTGTCCACTATGCTGAAGACAAAGTAAAAAGTGTGTTGGAATACTTCCCATTGCTGAATGAATGCAGCTTCTGAAGAGATCATCACCATTCAGCATGAAGCAGACCACCTCACTCACAACACACCCACAAACCTTCCCTTTCTCCACCATTATGCACATGGTAGAAGCTCACACCATCTTCATGATGTGCTGGAGAAAGTCACCAATGCTCTTTAAACAACACTTTCAGAACCCCATGACTACTGTCATCTGAGAAGGCAAGGACAAGACAGTGGGAACACAACCATCTCCAAGTTTGCTTTAAAATCACTCAGCTGCTTGGAAGCATATCAGCATTCCTCCGCTGCCTCAGTCAAAATCTTGGAAATCCCTCTTAAATAGCATTGTCAGTACTTCTACCCATCTCACCTGCAGCAAGGCAAGAAGGCAGCTTGCCATCCCCACCTTCTCAAGCACAGATAGTGCTTGACAATAAGTGATGGCCCATCAAGTGAATACTACATCCCACAAGTTAATAAAAAAAGGTAGACTTGGTACGGGGAAATAAGTTTGTTCTCAATTAATTCCATATAATTTTGCATGCCATTTCCCAAGCTTTTGGCTGAATGCGATAGATAGGCAGACTCAATGCTGAGCTTCTAGCGATGTGACACGAGCAGGTCTGATTCTTTCACATCAACTGTGCATGTGTCTCAGATCCCTTCTTCTTGCCCCCTTATACTGAAATTGTTGTGATTAAACAAAAGTGACTATGCACTCTTTTCAGGCAAATGGAAATCATATGAATTTCTTTGCAATTGTTATAAATATCCATGCATATCGCCTGACATGCGAGACAAACTGTGAGCATTACCTACAGATGCCACTTCGTTATCAGCACCAGACTAACAAAAGATTGCAATAAATTGTATGTAAGAAACCATTAACTGACCTCCAGGTACTGGAGGTGAAAGTTAACTGAGGTTCTTCAATCAAAGTAAATTGCTAATTTTTCTCTTCCTTCTGAGTGCATTTGTTCTTGAAATACAACTTTGCTGGTGCAAATTTATGTGGAGAGTACCAGTACAGCATCTTGATGACAGTACCTTGGGCAGTAATACTTTTTGATCAGAAAACATTGCAGAAGAATGTGATCCTGCCTTTATCCACTGTTGCAAGTTCAAGTTTCCAGTAGGATCACTGATGACTGATCAAAAGTAAGAATTACTCTTCTTAATCCAAAGTTTCTAAGGCTAATTGTCATCCGATCTTTTGCCGTCCTAGCTGCAATTGGTTAAAGTCAACATAATGCAGATGGAGGCTAGGACTATTTAGTATGTGTGGGCCTTTGAGCCATCTGGGAATTTAATAATTGGCTCCAATCAGAGATATTTAGTAAAATATTGATACATGTTTCATTATATTGCATCAAGTTTCATCATTGCCTCTGAAAATGGAATTACAGAGCTCATACAGCTGTGCTGCATGACTGCAGAGTAGTGCACTATGTACCCAATGGTGAGTTAAAAGTTTCTTCTTGATATCACAGTGTGACTGGACAGGATATAACCACAATCTGCAATATACTGTCAAGGCACAGGATATGACGTGACTGTGACAGAAAGTAAAACTACTTCACTTGTGGTACGAAAAGAGCAACCATTAACTCAAATAAGGTACTGCATGTGAGGCTAATCAATAAAAACAAGAATCCATGATGATTTGGATAGCATATTAGCATGGATAAATGAGCAAGGAGGACATTTTCATTCTTGCATCATGGAAAAATTAGTGGTATGTCACAGAGATCAGCACTGGGGCAACAATTACTTCCAAAATATTTAAACAGCTTGGAGGAGGGAAGTGAATGTACTGTTACCACGGGTGACAGATCACAAAAAAAAGTGGTAAGACAGGTGGTGAAGATGACACAGACTCCACAGAGGGATACAGTCCAAATTGGGATTGGGCCAAAACAGAGCAGATGGTCTTAATGTGGAAAAAATGGCATTTTATGCACTTCAGTAGGAAGAGCAGAGAACTGAAAATTATTTCAATTTAGAAAGGTTGCAGCATGGAGGGATTTGGGGTTTTTTGTGCATGAGTCACAAAAGATAACATCCAAATTGAGCAGCCAATAGGGAAGACAAATAGAATGTTGGCCTGTATTTTCCAAAGGGAATTTAACATAGAAATAGGCAAGTCTGGCTGAAACTGTGTGAGGCACTGGTTAGACCACAGCTGGAATGCTTGGAATGCTGGAATGGTCTTTTGATCTCAGGAAAGATTTTGCTGGAAATAAGATACAGTCCAGAGAAGATTCACCAGGGTTCTCCCAGAAATGGAGGGACTGTCATTGGAAGAGACGTTTGGTAGGTTGCACTCATTCATTCAAGTTGAGAAGAATGATAGGTGACCTGTCAAAACATGTAAGATTCTTCGGGGGTTGGATCACATAACTGCAGAGATGTGTTTTCCCCCAAGGGGAAAGTCTAGGACCAGAGAGCACAATCTTGGAGTAAGGGGCCACCAAGTCAGGACAGAGTTTATTGGGAATTTCTTCTCTCAGAGGGTAGTGAATCTGTGAAAGTTATTAGCACAGAGGGCTGCAGAGGCTGAGTGGTTGAGAAAATTCAAGATAGATAGATTTTTAATCAGAAAGAGAATCAAAGATTGCAGGGAAAAAGCAGGAAAGTGGAATTGAGGATAATCAGATCAACCATGATCTTGATGCATGGTCTATTTCTGCTGCTCCATCTTATGGTCTTGTCAAAATAGAAAATGTGGCAGTCTCTCGGGAGTGAAAAAGAGTTCATGTTTCATCAGGTCTCCCTGACTGAGCAAAGAAATAAACAGATGACTGCAAAAAAGGTCAAATAAACAAATGAAAAACTAGAGCAGAATTTCAAGGCGGGCACTCAAAGGGAAGTGTCACTCAGAAAATGTTGGAGATATTCAGGCGGTCCAGTCCCGTCCATCAGAACTTTCTAAACCATTCCCTGTAATTCTGTTCCCACCTGCAAGTTAGAAGAGTTTTGTTGATGAGAAAACAATTTCACGTGCAGTCCTGCCATTTGCTCTTGAATGCTGTTTTAGGTAATCGGACAGTTGCCTGAGTGTGCATCCCTGACTTTGAGCTTCCTGCTTGCTCAATGCATCCATTTAGCAAAATAGGGAACAGCAGAAACAGACCATGCATCAAGATCATGGTTGATCTGATTATCCTCAATTCCACTTTCCTGCTTTTTCCCTGCAATCTTTGATTCTTTTTCTGATTTAAAAAAAATCTCCCTGTCTTGAAGTGTAGTCACACATTTTTGACTCCCGATTTTGTACCATTGGGGGTATAGAAACCCAAAGGAAACCTACAGGTTGCTATCTTATGTCTCCAGAGCGCATGCAGAAAATTACTCCTCATATGTGAGTCAGACATAACCATCTCTCCTTCTCCCGTTTCCACCCTCCCCTTCACGGTCCTATCATTTCGGTTAGAGCCTCTGTGGCTTCAAGACTGGGAATGGTACCAAACTTCACTGGACTTGCGGTCCTGGGAACAATGTGCATCGCGATTGCCTTTCCTGTGACCTTAAATCCTGAGAAGCTGTGACCGGGACTGGGGAGATGGCAGAGTTGTGGGGCACGGCCAACGCCAAACAGACCCGGCTGAGTCAGGCTGTAACGTCCTCCTTGTCGGTGGAAGCACGGAACGTGTCAACAGGGATATTGGCACACGCACACCGCCAACAGGAGCTTTGAGGTGAGGGTGCAAGCGAACCAGAGGTGTGCTCGCTGTGTTTGATCCCCGCCCCCTCTCAGGCGACTGTCAGCCGGAGGCGTGCGGCGAGCACAAGCCCGTCTCCTCTGCGGCTCTCCACGCACTTGGCCTTGAGAGGGAAGGGAGGAGGAAGGCTGTTGGCTTCTCGGAACGTTTGTTTCAAGCGGCGCTTCGGGTCGAGGCGAGGAAGAAGCGTGCGGGAGCAGTCTGATCCGGGCAGCGGGGCCTTGCCGCTGTGTTTCTGGCAGAGGGAGTCCCGGGGGTTTGCACTGTGCAAGGCGCGGACTTTGCTGTCGAAAGGGAGGGAACCCCAGAGATTGAGCCTTTCCCCCCGGCTCCCTCCACCCCATTCCTGCGGCAGCGATCGGGATCCGGGACTATTGATGCACCCTTTCCAGGGGTGTAACGGTAAGGATGTTGACATGTCTTTCTGTTTGATTTTCTGACTGATATTCCAGGGTTTGTGGATCTGCGGGCTGACGGAGCACCGTGGGAGGTGGGCTCGCCTGGTGGAATGGATGATCCGGACAGAGAGCTGCCGACAACAGTGAGAAGGACGGTCAGCCATCATCAGGCTGTGGGCTGCCGGCTTCTGTGTGCTGCCTCACGGCGCACAGCCGCCGCCTGGCCCGGGGCAAGGCTGCTCCAGCTCGAATGGTACAGCCGGGTCCCGACTGACGGTCCGCACTGCGGGGTCCCTGGCTTCAGGAACAGGTCGATAACTGTGGTTGCAAATGTCTGACGTGAAAAATTCGCGGGGTTCGGGGGGACAGAAAGTGCCGTGATTCGGGGCAGGAACAATGTAAGATGTGGGACTGGCGTTTTTTTTTCTTTCCTGGCTGAGGAATGCAGAGTGGTGGGGCGGGACGGGATGGAGAAAGGGGTTCCGACTCACTGGGCTGCAGAGCACTGGGTTCAGGGGCTGCAGAATAGGGAACGCAAGCTGGGAAAGGATAATGTTTCTAAAAATACCCAGCTGAACAAATGCTGCTTTAGGGGGCCCTGTGCGGAGAAAGATTTTGCGAATAATTGTATTTGTGTATTGAAAAAAGACTGAATGTAATGTTTGCTGATCTATCTTAAAAACGAATGAAATGCTGTACATTTTTGTCATCCATTCATCATTGCATCCCAGGTATGAAGTACGAATGAGGCTGGGGGTCGGGGTAGCAACTGAGGATCGTTCAGAGAATTGGACAGTGAAACACATCGAATCCCAGCGCAGAAATAGGTTCTCGAGCAATCTGATGTCTGCCAGTGTTTATACTCCACATAGGCCTCTTGTAATGTTGTCCTCCTTCCGGTCCTGTTCCCAAATTCCTCAATTTCCTTCTCCCTTGTGTACCCATTCAGCCTCCTCTTACAAACTTGAAGCATTCTGTGTGTCACTGGATTCCACATTCTCACCGCTCTGAGCCAGTAACTCAGGGATATTCCTCCGATAAGCTTCATTGTTCATGAAAGGCTGTCCCATATTTATGTCCGACGTCACCCAAAATTGAAACACTTTGTCACGTCAAAAAATGTGATTTTGAAGAACTCTAGCCTTGAACAGGGAACCTAAGAGTGTTCAATGCTCAGAAACAAAACCAGAAGTTGCTGGAGAAGTTCAGCAGTTCTGGTAGCACGTGTGCAGAGAAATCAGAGTTAACGTTTCGGGTGCGGTGACCGTCAATGCTTCCTGATAGTTTCACCCTCTCAATTCATGTGGGCCTGTCAGCCTTTCCTCACTTTGTTTAATGATTCTATGTTGCTTGTGTACCGTGAAGACCAGAACTGGGCTCAGCACATTACTTGCAATCCAACAAAGGCTGAAGGAAAAGTTAACATTCCTTCTGCTGCTTATTTGTTTCATGTATCTTCAAGAAATGAACATTTGTCCTTTGTATCAACTGCTTGTGGTTTTACTAACGTGATGCTTTTTTTCCTGATTGACATATCGTTCTTCCTGTATCCCTGTTTCGTTTCTTGTCTTTCAAGTAACAAATGGCTTCCTTATTCCTCGCTCCAAAGTGAACTCCCTCCCAATTTCCGATATTGAATAACATTTTCCATCGACTTGCGGACTCCGCAGGCCTGTTGATGTTTTCCGTTATTTTCGTGCGCATCTCCAAATAATTACAAGGATTTCTGTTTTTACAACCCATTTCTGAAGAAGGGTCCAACTCGAAACGTCATTGTCCCTGCTTTTCTGATGGTGCGTGGCCTGCTGTGCTCCTCCAGCTCCGTACTGTGTTATCTCCAAATAATTAGAAGCTTTTTTTCCCTTCTTTTGCAGGACGTGGGCATTTCTGGCATGGGCAGCTTTTATCATTTACCCCGAATTGCTTTGGTGATGGACTGTCTCTGACTCCTAGAGTGGAACTGTAACCATCTCAGAAACAAAAAGCAGCACGGTGGCTCAGTGGTTAGCACTGCAGCCTCACAGTACCAGGGACCCGGGTTTGATCCCACCCTCGGGCGACTGTCTGTGTGGAGTTTGCATATTCTCCCCTGTGTCTGCGTGGGCTTCCTCTGGGTGCTCCGGTTTCCTCCCACAGTCCAAAGGTCTGCAGGGTAGATGGATTGGCCATGCTGAATTGTCCATTGTGTCTGGGGATGTTTAGGTCAGGTGGGTTAGACGTGGGAAATGCAGGGGTGGGGGAATGGATCTGGGTGGAATGCTCTTCAGAGGGGCAGTGTGGACTTGTTGGGCTGAATGGCCTGGAAGGATTCTATCATTCTATGAACAGAATGTTTCACTTATCTAGAATAGTTACCAGCTTCCTCCCTTGCCCTGTCTGCGGAGTTGAAAAACCAAAATGCTGTATCATCACTTTTTCATTTACATCATCCCCTACTCTTTTCGTGGTGAATAATGTCCTGCACCATAGCTCTTGGCCCTAAATGAGATTTTATTGAGATTTTTGGATTGTTCAGTTGTCTAGTCACCTCTGCAGTGGAGTCAGGACAGAACTGCCTTCTGTGGACTTTCCTGAAAAATGGAAATATCTTCTGTTTCTGGAAACTGAATGTATATGGACATGGTTGGGTTTCTTCCTGTTGACCTTCCTCCAAAATCCACGAAATAGGCAGTAAGCGACAGTCACTTGAAGAGAAGAGGAAGAGATTTTGCATGGAGGGGTTGGGGGGAAATAGGCATACAGCCCTGCTAAGATTATCAAACAGCTAAGTCGGGAAGTAAAAGCTTTGATGCAAAGGGTTAATGTTAACAGTGATGTCTCACCTCTGCTTCTGTCACTTTTCAGGATGTTTCTGTGGCTTGGGAGTGATTTACTCGAATAAATCGTGCACAATGCCACCAATTACCTTTCAGGATCTTCCATTGAACATCTACATGGTGATATTTGGTACTGGAATTTTTGTCTTCGTGCTGAGTCTGATATTCTGCTGTTATTTTATCAGGTAACTCCCATCCACTTGTTGTGGTTTTTCTGTAACAGTTACTTCTGCACTTGTTAAGGTGTGTTATGTTGGTGCTGGGGAACAGTAGGTTCAGCGTCAAGCTGCTTTGAAGAATCATTACCCCAATATATTTGTAGCCAGGACAATATCCTGACTGCACCAGTGATAATTTTCTAGTGCCTGCATTAGCCATCCGGAGATTGCTGAATTAGGAACAGTTTTAACTGGTTTTGTCCTTGGATCCCAGAGGTGAGAGGCCGGTGCTTGCTTCTTGAACGGCAGCCAAACTGTGATATGTATTGCTTCCCCTGCAGCTCTTTCCTGCGCTCTCTCTGTGTAAGCGTGTGTGGTGCTGCCGGTCATTATCTTTCCTGGTGGGGATTCAATGCCCTTCTTCTGAAAGTTGTGTTCTAACCCCATGAGGATAGAGAACAATGCAGCTCCCTCGAGGCAAAGTGTATTTATATTCTGAGGGCAGGCAAAGCAGAAATATTCAGCAAATAGATGGCCAGGAAATGACCATTGTGTTTATAAGAAAAGGCAGTTCAGACAGCTGCTGTTAACTCTCTGTGGTGCAGAAATGAAAGCACAGTGGAAGAATTCATGAAAAGGAAGACATCACTTCTCCACCATTTCATGTTTCACTTTTGCATGTGCTCACTGATCTGTAAACACATGTTCTCGGTGCTCACAGCGCACTAGAATAGAACTGGGACTCCCATAGGTAGATGTCAACAGATTGGCAAGTGTCTTTCCATTACTTGATTGGTGGACGACAACAATAACACTCAACTTAAATTGAGTCTTTCCTGTAATAAAGCATCTAATAAAATCGGAAACTGGGGTCCACAACAATTTGATAAAAGGTGCACAATATAAATTATGTGGCTTGCTAGCTTTTCTAGGTTAAGTTGTGGATACCAAAAACAAAGAAGTAACACAAACAAAAGCAGAAAACGGTGGAAAAGCTCGGGAGGTCTGGCAGCATCTGTGCATAGAAATCAGTTTGAGAGTTTTGGGTACAGTGACCCTTCCACAGAACTGGCGGTAGTGAGGAAAAAGTTGTTTTTTATGTGGAAAATAGGTTGGCGGGAGAGGGGTAAGGAGTAAACAATTGGTGCAGATAGAGCCCAAGGCAACAGAAGAGCAGTTGGACAGACAAAGAGTGGATAATAATCAGCATTAGAGAATGAATGGGGACTATTGGCGGCTAACAATGGGTTGCATGTAATAGCAGACTTTGTGATAACAAGGGCTGGTGTGTGGGGATTGGGATGAGGACATGGGAGAAGGTACCTCAAGCCCTAAAATTGTTGAACTTGGTATTGAGTCCAGAAGGCTGTAAAGTTCCCAAGCAGAAAATGAAGTGTTGTTCTTCCAGCTTGTGCTGACCTTCACTGGAACACTGCAGCAAGCCTGAGACAGAGATGTTGGCCAGGGAACAGAATGGTGCATTGAAGCTTTTTCACCGTTTTCTGTTTTTGTTTGTGTTACTTCTTTGTTTTTGGTATCCACAACTTAACCTAGAAAAGCTAGCAAGCCACATAATTTATATTGTGCACCTTTTATCAAATTGTCGTGGACCCCAGTTTCCGATTTTATTAGATGCTTTTTTACAGGAAAGGCTCAATTGAAGCAGCAGGCAACTGAAAGCTGAGGGCATTTTTTTTTGCAGACAGAACATAGGTGTTCTGCAAAGCAGTCATCCAGTCTCTTCTTGATTTCCCCAAATTTGAGGAGACCACACGGTGTGAAGTGCAAGTGAAGAGCTGCTTTAGTTGTTATTGTTTCTGATTTCCAGCGTACACGGTTCTTTCAGTTTAAAAAACTAATACCATTTGTCTTTTTGTCCATATTTATTTCTGAGGTGGGACCATTTGACTAGAATGGTCCACACTTAAATGTCAAATACTGCAATGGTTTGCCACTGCCTTTCACAGGACGGCTGTCCAGGAGACATTCCCACTCTGATCACTTGCCATTGGGCATCTTGAAAAGTGTTACAGGATGACAATTAACCTGCTCAGCCATATTATGAATGCACCTTCCAAGGTCAAGTCCTGATGTGGGACTCCAACTCTGAACTTTTGGCTCAGAGATACTGTACTTCAAGATGTCTGGAGATAATGCTTGCTACGAATAATTTATAAGGTATCAACAATGATTTAGAAGTAGCTGTAAGAAGCTTTTGACTTCAAAAGTGCTCAGAAACTGGAGTGCAAAATTTCCATTGATACTTTAGAGCAGCACTGAGAGACTGCTACACAGTCAGAGGTGCCGATTATGAGTGAGATGTTGAACTCATAGCCCCCGTTCCCCCAGCAAAGAAGAGTTCAGCCCTGCCTCCTGACCAATGCGTAACCCGAAACAAATGTTATCAAGCCTGCTTATCCTGTCAATTATCTCATTGTTATTTTTGGGAGTAGGCTGTCTGCAAATTTGTTGCTATATCTACTGTATTATAATAGAGAGGACATTTTGAAAAGTATTTGTTTGGCTAAAATCATGAAATATTTTTCTATCACCAGTCAATTTTCATGGTGTAGGCAGGTAATGGAAATGTCCTCGGAGAAAAAAAATCAATGAAGAGAATATTTCACACGCTGTTTTACAGTATCATAACATGGTCTCACTGTTTTCGGGAAAGCTGCCCAACATGTGGAATGGGTTCCACTTTCTTTTCCTGAGATGTGACATGATGGACTTCACAGTTTAATTACGGGCAATTATTATAAATCCTGTAATCTTAATCTGATAGAGTTATTCAGAATTATGAAGAATTTAACTGGTAGTAAGATGCAGCCAGACAATGCAAGTTTGACTCTGGCCAAAAAGGAAGAAAGAGAAAGTTGATAAGTTCATCGTTCATGCAGAGGTTTGTGATGGCATGGGATTTACCAAAAATGTGATGAAAGCACAACCCATAATAGCTTCAAAAAAAAAGAGAATAGTTGGTTTGGAATAATAATATCAGGAGAGAGCAGGGAAATGGGAGACAGTGCAGAGCTTGGGACAGAGGGCAAAGCTGTTTTAGAGAGTCAGATACCATGAACTGAATAAACCTTTGTTCAGTAAAATTCCATAATTCAGTGCACACTCAATATCAAATTGTATTTCTGAAGAAGGGTCCCAACCCAAAATGTCAACTTTTCTGCTCCTCTGATGCTGCCTGGCCTGCTGTGCTCCTCCATCTCCATGCTGTGTTATTACTATCTCTGTATTTATGTTGTGATTTTTTTTTACTGTGCAAAAACGTTCCTAGACACTTCACAAGAGTGTTAAACAAAATTGACCAAAAGCTCTATCGATGAGGGAAGTTTCAAAAAGGAGCTGAAAGGAGGAGAAATAAGTCACGAGATAGAGAGGTTTAGGAATGAATTATAGAGCCAAGAGCAAAGGTAGCTATAAGTACGGCTGCCAATGATAGGTTGATTTAAAATTGTAGCTGTACAAGAACCAGAATTGGAAGAGCACAGAGACTGCTTGGGCTGTAGGAGGCTACAGCAATTAATACGTTTTAATTCTTTGCCTTCTGCACATGAATCATATAAACATCAAATCAGTATGACCTGAGTCCTAAAATAAACAAATTGGAATGGGCTCAGAGATAATGGGAACTGCAGATGCTGGAGAATTCCAAGATAATAAAACGTGAGGCTGGATGAACACAGCAGGCCAAGCAGCATCTCAGGAGCACAAAAGCTGACGTTTCAGGCCTAGACCCTTCATCAGAGAGCCGGTCTGGGCCCGAAACGTCAGCTTTTGTGCTCCTGAGATGCTGCTTGGCCTGCTTGTTCATCCAGCCTCACATTTTATTATCTTGGAATCTCCAGCATCTGCAGTTCCCATTATCTCTCACATTTTATTATCTTGGAATGGGCTCAGGTTAGTCACTGGAAAAGCACAATAATTTTTCTAAGGCATCAGACTATAACCAAATGCGCTTTATAGATTTTTACTGGGTATAGTGCCAAAAGAAAGCCATTCCATACTGTGCTTCTAATCCTGGTAGTGTTAGTGCCACTTCCTGACCTTTGCGAGTAAACACTTGCCCCTGAATCCACTTCTTTTCTTTGTGGATTATTGTTTTTCCTGTGTCTAGCCTGGGAACTTGATGTACAGGCCTGTCAAGGTGCCAGAAACTTGGAACACATCCTGCAAATTATAGTCAACTTCCTGAAGCAAACAATTGGGTGAAAGGCAGCCGGCAGCTATCAAATTTTCTGGGCTATTTTGAGCTCTCTTGGCAGAAGGTACAGCTTGCTGCTGTACGAACGGGTTTACCTCACACTTAACCTTACACTTAACCCTTTTCACACTGCCACAGCATTTGAAAGCTGATTTTACACTTCATACAGTGTGCGATGCACATCTGAAAGCTCTGAGCAGGACAAGATCTCTCCGTTTCAGTCATAGAGTCATACAGCATGGAAACAGCCCCTTCGGTCCAACCAGTGCAAGGCGAACATAGGCCCAAACTAAACTGGTCGACCTGCCTGCTCCGAGTCCATATTCCTCCAAATCTTTCCTGTTCATGTACTTATCCAAATATCTTTTAAATGTTGTAATTGTACCCACGTCCACCACTTCCGCAGGAAGTTCATTTCAAAGGCGAAACACCTTATGTGTTAAAAAAAATTTGCTCTTCGTATCTTTTTTTAAAATCTCCCTTGTCTCACCTTAGAAATGTCTTGAAATCCCCCACCTGAGGGAAAAGACAGCTATCATTAACTCTATCTATACCTCTGTTTATTTTGTGAACTTCTATCAGGTCGCCTGTCAACTTCCTAGGTTTCAGTGAAAAATTCTGCCAGCCTGTCCAGCCTTTCTTATAACTCAAATCCTCCATACCCAGCAACATCCTGGCAAATCTCTTCTGAGCCTTCTCCAGCTTAATAATATCCTTCTGATAACTGGGCGACCAGAACTGGACACAGTATTCCAGGAGGGGCCTCATCAAGGTCCTGTACAACCTCAACATTATGTCCCAACTCCTGTACTCAAAGGACTGAGCAATGAAGGCAAGCGTGTCAATCATCTTCTTAACCGTCCTGTCTATATGTGGCACAAATTTCAAAGAATCATGTACCTGCACCCCTAGGTCCCTCTGTTCTACAACCCTACCCCAAACCCGACCATTAATTGGAGAAGCTGACCCTCATTTGTGGTACTGAAATGCATTTTATACTGAGTTAAACATCTTGACAGCTGGATTGCTGTTCATGCCCTCAGAATTAAAGTGACTTGAACCATCTTAACTTTCCTGATTCAGATGTCCACACAGTGGGAACTCTTTCTGACTGACAATGGAAATTTGTTTCCTGCAGCATAACGTAAAGGCCTGCAGTAGTTTAATGGGCCACCATAACAACAGTTCTGAAGTCTGATTGACCACGTCAAAGGATCACACTGAGATTTGCAGAAGGACAGAGACCACTCATTGCCCAGTTCAGCAAAAGCAGCCTTTGTGCTTCTCCAGAATGTTAGAGACAATAGAATTTGATGGGACCACATTTACAGGAGATGACAGGAAGAACAGAAGGGTGGAGCGCATCAAAAGCTCCTTTAAAGAGCCAATGAAAGCACAGTGGCCTCCTTCTTTGCCACACGCTTCTCTGGAGGTTGCGCTTTTTGTGTTTCTTCTCAAAAATGTACTTGGGATCCTAGTGTCACCAACGTAGTCAACTTTTATTGTCCATTCCTAATGCAAACGATGAACCAGTCTGTTGAACCTACAGTTCTTTTGGAGAGGGAATTCCAGTATTTTGACCCTGCAACAAGGAGGGAATGAAGACTATATTTCCAAGTCAGTATGATGTGTAACTTAGACGGGATCTTGTAGATGGTGGTGTTCCCACACATCTGCTGCCCTTGTTTCTGTTGGTGGTACAAGTCAAGAGACTCAGAAGGTGTCGCCAAATAAGCCTTTAATTTCATTTATTATTGTCACATGTACTGAGACACTGTGAAAAGTATTGTTTTGTGTGCCAACCAGATAAATCATACCTAACACAAGTACATTAGGCTAAAAAAACATAATGCAGAATATAGTGTTAAAGCTGTAGAGAAAGCTCAACTCTAACGTTTGAGAGGCCCTTTCAGAAATCAGATGACAGTGGGGATGAAGCTGTTCTTAAATCTGTTGGTGAGTGTTTTGAATTTTTTGTATCTTCTGCCCAATGTAAGAATGTGGAAGAGAGAATAACTGAGGTAGGAGTGGTCTTGGATTATGTTGGCTGCTTTCTCCAGGCAGTGCAAAGTGTAGAAATTGCTTGAGAGTTGCCTTGAGAAATTGCTACATTGCAGCTTGCATATCTTCTTCATTGGCCATCCCTCAGGTTAAGGGTGACTTGCTTGTGCTCTGAGGGCAGGGTGGATTCTGTGGTGGTTAAATGGTCCCAAACTAGAACTTCATACTGTGCCACAGTGGAGTAGGCAGTGTTCTGTGAGCTGGGTAAGTGGGATGCTGTTGATTCTGTACATTTTTCCTCTACTCCTGCTTGTCCTCCATGTGCTCCAGTCTGTGAAGTTGGAAGTGGTTTGTGTTTTAGCAGATAGCTCCATTTCCAGTTTGTGTGTTCTTGGGCAAGTGAGTCCCACGTATCACAGTGAAGCTTTCAGGGTGGACTTGTCGCTTTGTCTCTAACCTCCTCATTGGACCTCCTCTAATGGTGCCATTGCAGAGCTCAGAATAGAGCACTTGTTTAAGGAGCCTGTGGGTAATGTGTCCTCACCCATAGCAGCTGGCCATGTATAACCACTGCCTGGATACTTGTCTTGGAGCAGAAACTCACACTGGCCTATTCTGACAGTGGATTTCCAGAATTTTGCAACTCAGCATTGGTGATAACTTTGCAGGGACTTGGGGTGTCTCCTGTACACGATCCATGTTTCTGATGCATGCAGGAGGATGAGGACCATGGCTTCTGTGCAGAATGTGAGTTCTGTGTTGATGAACAAAATGTTTGAGGTCTGAGACCTCAAATCCAGCATTAACATTACGTTGTTGATAGCGCACACTGCAATCACTGTCCATTGGTAGAAAGGATGGATGTTTAAGTTGTTGAATAGGGTGCTGATCATGCTAGCTGCTTTATCTTGTGTGCTGTCAAACCTCCTCAGCATTGGTGGAACTCTTCCCATCCAATCAAATGGAGAGTATTCCATCACCATCCAAACTTGTGCCTTGTGAACAGGCTTTCGGAATAAGGTTTGCATTAGTTGCCTCACAATTCCCAGTGTGTTGCATGCTTTTTTTGGGTCAGCAATCAATTAATCAATGGTCCAGTTCAATCTATGATCAATGATACCACTGAGATTTTTGGTAATAGGAAATTCAGCACTGGTAATGGTGTTGATGTCAAAAGGAGATGTTTAGATTCTTTCTTGTTAAAGATGATCATTCCATTGTAATATTGCTTGCCACTGACCAGACCAAGCCTCAACGTTGTCCAGATGTTGCTGCATGCTACACAAAATGCTTCAATATGAACTTCAATGACGCTGAACATTTTGTGATCGTCAATGAAGATTTCCACTCCTCAGCTTATGTTGGAGGGAAGGTCATTCAAGCAGCTGGAAATAGATAGGCCTAGATCACTATCTTGGGGACTTCTTGCAGTGATTTTGGAACTAAAATGATCCATTTAGAGCAATCATAACAATCTTCATTTGGTCTTGGTATGACTTCAGCGAATAGCCAGTTTTCCCTGATTGATGTTGACTTTTGTTTTGCCAGGTTTAGTCAGTACAGATGCCAAGACAGCAACAACAGTGACTGAGAATAAATTGCAAAAATAACCACTGAATATCTGTGAAACTCAGTACTGCAACAAATTTCATGATGCTTTGGGGAGACCAGGAGAGTCAACAGCACCTAGCTACATATAGAAATCTCCATTGATTTGGTGTTCTTTTCATGAAATTGCTTGTTGTGAGTGCAAAGGTAAAACGTAGAATGTTCTCATGAATGCTGAGCCTCCCTTCAATATGTCCATTGATTTTTCTGCCCAGAAACTGTAAAGTTTCATAAGACCATTAGACATAGGAATGGAAGTAAGGCCATTCGGCCTATCAAGTTGGTCCTTACAGTGATGAAGAGCTTTCAAGTTAGGTGACCCAGTTCCAACTCTTTATATGCTGCACCTCAAAAAACCGCCAACTTCCATTTCCCTACCATTGTCATCTGAGTTTGGCTGCTTAAACCCTCCTCCGTACTTGCAACACCTCAAATATTCCAATGTGCAGCTGGCCAAGTGCCTATTCTCCGCCCTGTGTAAACTTCAGCTCATCCAGAACTATGCCATCCATATCTTGCCCCACATTCAGCCCTTTTTCCCCTTTCGCCTTTCACGAAAGGTGAATTTCACTAATTCGTCTAGCAATTGTTACTCCTCCCAGATTACCTGCAAACTGAGTGGTTTGGTAGGCCATTTCAGAAAGCCACAAAGAGTTAATAAGTCAACCGATAGCCTTTCATGGTCTGGAGTCACATGCAGGCCAGACCAGGTAAAGATGCTGGATTTCCTTTGCTGATGAACACCAATAAACCAGTCTAGTTTATATTACAATTGATACTCGTTACATTGTTGCTGAACTGAGGAAAAGTTCAAACCAACTACCATGGTCAGATTTAATGCTCTGTTTCCAAAGCATTTACCTGGGCCTCTGGATTACTCATCTGGAAACATTTCCGTCCACCATCTCTTACTTAGTTAATACCTACATATCCACTATCTGACACTGCCTCCCTGACAACAACATCTTCTTGGTCAAATCCTGAGACAGATTTGCTATTCTTGATCTTCCAGACCATCAATTAAACTATTTCCCATCTCCAATCTCCCACCTTTCCTGATTTTGTCTTCTTGTTGATCATCCCCCCATCTGTAATGAAATCTTCAGCCAGCCCAAAGCTTCAGTTTGGAATTTCCTCCCAACCTCTTCATTTCCTTCTCCTCAGCTTTTGATAATCCTATCCTATATCTCCTTTAACTGGAGGTTTATTTATTTCCTGATTGCTCCTCTATCAACAACATGAGACATTTTTCTAAGTTGATGGCCCAGGAAATTTTTGAGTTGCTTTCGATGTTACCCTCCCTCCTAACACTTTGTATTTTTGTTCAAAGAAAATGCCATTCACAGTAAGGACTCTTGGGTATTGTGAGGTGTGGTGAAATATTGGGCAGACCTTAATAATGGGATGCGTTGAATACAACATGCAATCATATTCCTTTTGAGGCTTTCGATAGGGTAGGTGCCTGGAAGATTATGAAAGACAACATATGCTATCTTCCAGCTATTGATAGTGAAGCACTGAGTATAGTATTTGCCTGATTTGCTTGGTTCCATTGCCCTGATAAAGTCAGCAACATTTTTTTTTGCTGCTCTGAGGGACAGGTAATGTTGTCATTGAAAGACATAAGTCAGTGGGCTGAACAATGGCAGATGGAGTTCAGATTGGATAAATGTGAAGTATTGCATTTTGGTACAACAAATGTGGTATATTCATGACCTTGGGTAGTGTTGTAGAACTAAATCACTGAGGGACTCAGGTACGTCATTCATTGAAGTATATAGACAGGGTGGTTGAAAAGGCGCTAGGCACACTTGCCTTCATTTATTCAGTTCTTTGAGTAAAGGAGTTGGGGAGTCATGTTGAGGTTGTACAGGACATTTATGAGGCTTCTTCTGGAATAGTATGTCCAGTTCTGGTCACCCTGGAATGATACTATTCAGCCACAGAGGGTTCAGAAGAGATTTCCCAGGATGTTGCCAGATATGGGGTTGAGTTATGAAGAAAGGTTGGATGGACTGGGACTTTTTTTCACTGGAGAGTGGCAGGTTGACAGTTAACGCTATACAGGTTTATGAAATCCTGACAGGTATAAGAGATTCAAAAAAGATGTGAGGGACACATTTTTCACACAGAGTTAGCACTTGGGATGGACTTTCAGAGGAAGGGGTGGATGCAGGCACAATGAGAACATTTAAAAGACATTTGGATAAGTACATGAACAGGAAAGATTTAGAGAAATATGGGCCAGGAGCAGGCAAGTGGGACTGGTTTAGTTTGGGATTATGTTCAGCATGGACTGGTTGGACCGAAGGGTCTGTTTCCATGCTGTATGACTCTATGTCAATACAATTTTTTGAGTTTAGAGTTTAAAATAGTGGTACACAGGTTGGTTACTTTTAATGAAGAGTTTTTTCTTAAAAAACACTCCATCAGAGAGTCCTTCCACAACGCTGTCCTGATCCAATATGTTTCAGAGAGCAGGGAGCCCCTACAGCGCTGATGAAAAGATTTTTTACTGTGTTGATTTATGACAGGACATGTGAACTGTACATTGAAGGCCATCAGCCTACTTTTGGTTGAATATCATCAAGGATTGTTATAGTTTCAAAAACCCTAGTTTGGAGGACATCTGATGGGTCAGAAGTAAATTTAGTTTTCACTCTGAGAAAGGCAGTACATGGGGTTCACAGACAGTGCAATTAGCGCAGGAGAAAAGTTTAGTTTGTGAGACTGCAAAACCAGAACTATTTGGTTTAAAATCTACAGATTACAAAAGTTTCAGCAAGTCTACATTCTCAGTTTTGTAAGCATTTGTGTAAGACAGTTTCACAGTTTATCGGAAGGAATGAGTCAAACTTAAAGTTTTGATGGAGGGGGCAATTTCTCAGGGATTGTGTCTCTGTAAGACATTGCATCAGGAAAGCGGACAGGTTTTTATTTTGCTATGTTTTTTAGGATCTTTCAAACAGGTTTCTATATTTAGATAGCTTGGTTTTGTTTTTTCTCTTTCTTCCCTTTTTGCAACAAGCTTCTGTGAAGTAAACTCTTGAGCCTCATATCACTGTGTTTCAATGAGTGTCCAACATGTTAACTAAATTGTTTTCTTCAAATTTATCTATCAAGTCAGATTTCCTTCTGACATCTGACTTGTCCATTGGTACCATCACTTGAGAGCATGACAATGTACAGGATCATCTACTTGGTCCTGGTCTCGCTGACCATCTGATCTGCTCTGTTGAGGCCCGCGATCTATCCACTTTAAACAGTACCCACTACCTGTCCTCTACCTGCATCAGGAATTCTTCAATATCAAAATCAGCGAGTCAAGGATCCCTGTCCTCTGCAGGAAGCGTCTGTCCCGCAGGCAAATTAAGTTCAGTGCTGTGGCCATGTTTATAAAGTGCTGTGTGTTTCTAAGCTATGGTCAAAATAGACAAGTGTTGCTTAGAGGCCTGGAAGACAATATTCTGGTTTTCACATTTTTTTTACTGGCATTTAGAACTGGTGCTGCCTGCCTCAATCAAAAACATGTTATTACCTTCTTTAAATTACGCACACAGCTTGTACACACCAAAATGCCACAGCACATGGTAGGAAATGAAATAATCAAGTAACAGAATTTGTTACAATGTAGAAGCAAAGACATGAGTGTGTTTTGGTCATAACAAATAGAAATAGTATTCAGCCATGTGTGCGCAAGTCGATGGCTGTAAATTATGTCTAAAACATGATCTGAATGATTACGCAGCAGTAACTATTGATTTCTCAAAGGTGCAGCAGTTTAGATTGCAGCTAGTGTTAAGAGGTGATCGCTCCACAACCAGCCTCCATACAGAGACTGTCCAGTTCCAGCAGAACTTTTGGGGCAGTCAGTTACATGAGTTCTTCTGCTTGTTGGAGAAATACTGTTTCAGTTTCTTGTGGTCTGGGTGACTAATCATCTGTCTGTTTCCTTTCAGCAAACTCCGACACCAAGCACGCAATGAGAAATATGGATGCAAAGAGGTAAGTAGGATCAAATTGCAACGTAGACCGTAGGAAGAAAGAACCAAGGAGAAGGAGGAGGCCATTTGGCCCTTCAAACCCACTCTGCCATTTGATAAGATTGTGGCTTATCTGGGTTCTGGTCTCAATTCCACTTCATTGTCTGTCCCTCTAATGCTTGACTCACTTGGCAATCAAAAATCTACAAATTCATTGACCCAGCCTTCACTGTTATCTGTGGAAAAGAATTTCATAGACTGGACTACTCTCTGGGAGAAGGTGTTTCTCTTCATCTATGTCTTATTTTTCACACTATTCCCTGATTCATGTCTACCCCAGAAGAGGAAATACCTTCCAGGTATTCTTCCTATTCAGTCCACCAGGATTGGTTGTGAAAAGAAACATTGTCATCCATAGGAACTAAATCACAACAAACATAAGATAGCGTCAAACTTCAAATTGTGCTGCCTGAACCTCAGATCCTGCTCAGACCGTCAGTCCACTGGGAGGATTTCTGTCCACAGTTGTCACCTTTCAAAATTAAGGAAAAGGAAGATGGAGGAGGCTAAAATTATACTTCCATTTTTTTCCCAACAACCATCGATTTGATGAGAAGTGCACCTCTCGAATGCCTCAAATTCTTTAGCACTGTAGACAATAGTGTATTCCAAAAAGAAAGAGTGGGTAGAGAGTCTGTGCAAATATTTCCTGAGTTGCTTCATGGTCTACCAGCATGACACACATGTCATGCACTTAATTGACCTCTACTTCGGTCATTGCCAGACTGATCCAACAGAAGAGCTTGGAATAGGAGGAGGCAAATGGCATCTCATAATGGCACCATGAATTAATAGCATCATTGGCCTCAACTCCGCTTATCTGACTGGTCACAGTATCATATTGCTTGGTTCCACTGTGCCCCAAGATCTATCCATGTCTCGCTCTGAAATACTCCATGAGTGAGCATCCACAACACTCAGGGACAGAAAATTCCAAACAAATTTCACATCCTCCAAGTCCAAAAGGGTTGACTGTTTTATCCTAAGACTCTGTTCCCTTGTATGTTAATGTACAGTCTGAGGAAAATTCTACCCTTTCAAGTTCTTTCAGAATCCTTTTCAGTTTTCAACAAGATCACCTCTCCAGTTTTAACTCCAGAGAATTTGGGCCCACTCTACTTGCTCTGTCCTCCTCAGACAACACCTCCATCTCAGAAATCAACCCAATGAACCTTTGTTGCACCCACTCAAAGACAAGTAGATCTTGATTTTTGAGAAAAAGACTAAAACTAACCTTTTAGATAATTAAATCACAACAGGAGGAAGTCCCTCTCTGCAGCATTAAGAGAAACCCTCTTGCCCCCCTGTGGAAAGCTCTGAAAACTGCAGTGCTATTTGGGGATCATCTCCCAAAATTAGATGTCCATAGCCTGACATGGTCTGGGATATGTGGGGCTGATCGTGCTCATGACTGAAATATGTGGATGTGTGAACTTGGTGTTCAGGGTGCAGCAGAAGCTGTAGACTTGTATCTGCGACTCAAAGAATTTGTGGACTGCTATTCGGGACAGCTTTCTCACTGTGAACATGTTTTCTTTCTTTTGCTGTCTCTTCAGGTAATAACAAGAGGTGACGCTAAAAAGCTGAATTTACATGGGGTAAGTCATGACTTTGACTGTTTTACTGTAAAATTGCAGCAGTATGCTGCATCAAAATAGAAACTGAGAGTAGAATGCTTACCTCGAAGCAAACCCTGAATTATGCCGTAGTTGATTGATGATGTTGGGGTATCCTGTTGAAGGTGTCTATTTTAATGGAGTTCTCACATGTGAAATGAAAACCTCAATGTTTTTGCTTATTCCACAGCAGACATGTGCTGTTTGCTTAGAGGATTTCAAGATTAAAGAGGAGTTGGGAGTGTTACCCTGTCAACACGCCTTTCACCGGAAGTGAGTAACCTTTGAATCAAACTGTATTCTGTTTTGCTCCACCGAAATGTTGGAGCTCTGTGCAGCAAACAAGTCACAGTGACAGCACAGAGTTGGAAACCAGGCATAACAGCAACGCAGTGCAGGCAACAAAGAGCAATGACATGCTGCAGCTCACAAGGAGTTAGTCTGACTTCAAGTCGATGAATGTAGTAAATTTCAGTCAGTTGCTGATCTTTATGATGATGAGTGAATTACTGCGAACACCAACGCATTGTTTCCACTGCTAACCCCCACACTGTTGGACTGCCTGGACCCAGTGTTTCATTCTGTACATTGTCATAATGTTTTTGCTAACTTTCTTTGTTCAGTTCCACACTTTGTAACAGTGTTTTGTTCAATGCAACACTGTACTATATACACACAGTGTTGTATTTTGTACAATGTTCCTTATGTCTGAGAAGTAACGACACAGCAAAAAAAGTTAATTGACTCTGAAGTACATTGGGAGATTCAGAAGTCATGGAATGAACTCAAGTCTTTCTTGAATGCAGTATTTTACTTGGATTAACAGTGAACTGCTGAAATACAGTGCTTCACACTGTACATTTCTTTGAACCTGTAACACCATTGTGTACAACAATATTGCACTGTTTCCATGCAATGTTTCACTAAGAGTAATGGGAGACTGCTTGTACACAATGTTCTCCTCTGTAACATGTGTCACTGATCGATTTGGTTTCTGCTTCTTTCCTATCCTCTAGGTGCTTGGTGAAATGGCTGGAAATTCGCTGTGTCTGTCCGATGTGTAACAAACCTATTGCTGGAGCACCTGAGCAACAGCAAGCGATTGGCACACTCCTGGATGAACTTGTTTGATGCATTTTAAACTTCACACTGACAGAAGAATCTCGGAATAGCCAAGAATCAAGAGTTTTCTGGTTTTTTTTTGAAAATTGTGATTGACTGTTGACTGGAGCCAGAGAGAATGTGAGAGGATCTGAGCTGAGGCGTGACACAGCACTGATGTGGTTGGAGTAAATGTTGGCATTGGGAATGATTGGGAAAGCTGTCCTCTGAATGCCCCTTCAACACATCTGCTGAGGAATAGAACAACTTCTAGACTTGCCACTCAGAACTGAGCTCTTTAATACTCACAGCACCCCGCCTGGTTGACCAGTGCATTGCTGAGCCATACAAACCAGACGGTCCTAGCTCCCATGATAACAAAGTTTGGAGCTGGATGAACACAGCAGGCCAAGCAGCATCTCAGGAGCACAAAAGCTGACGTTTCGGGCCTAAACCCTTCATCGTCTCGCTCCCATTCCTGATTGTTGCTGACTCAGCAGATCTAATCTGCTGCAATTGGGCAGTACCACCATGGATGACAGAGGGTTCCCATTTTTGATGAGTATTCTGTTATCCTCAAAGATATTGGTGTAATTGTGGACAGGCTGATCTGTCATACCGTCCAGAGCTAGAAAGGGTGCCAGGCCTAACTCTGATTCAAAGTGAAGAACTAGCCTGCTGCATTTGCCATGAGTTGGTGTGCAGTGGCCGTGTGGAATTGAAACTCACTAAGTTTGGGTTTTCAGCGGAAATGGGAAATTTTTGATGAGAAGCCCAAGTGTCGAACTATTCTGAAACCAGCAGAAATTAATATGGGTGGACATGCACTGGGGTACACTGTACTTGTAACGACCTGCTATATGGATGTTCATTCATCCACCCCACTGCATTCAAGTTGGAGATTCACCTGAAGTAGACCCATTCTCATGGAGTGAAACTCCATGGATCCAGCAAACCTGTGTTACTCTGACGGTCATTGTCCATCAGTACCATCACAGCATCACAGGTTCCCCAATCCGTGGGCTCTGTTGGACCAGGAGAAAATCTTTGCTACCCATTCACTCATTGCAACGATGCGTGTGTTTAGCTGTTGTGGACAGTCAAGAGCAATATTGCAGTACCACATGGAGCCTGATGATTGAGAAAGAAACCATCATTACCTAACCCAATGAACTAAAGATATGTCTCCCTTCTTTCAACTGCTTCCAATAAACTGACCCTCAAGCACAATCTGTCATTGAGTTAAAGGTCTCAGTCCAAGACTATGTCGGGGAATGGAACTCTTATACTGGTGTGGCTGTAAGTGGTACTCTGAGCTCAGGAATGGTACCTGCTGTTAGAAGAGAACAGACAGAGAGTATTACTTTGCAGTTCACTGCAACATGGGGCTGTGTGAGGGTTCTCTGATCATTGTGCTGTCTCTTGCACGTTTTTTGTTGTTTACTGGGCACGACTGTTTTTGTACAGATTTTAACTAAGTGCTTTGAATCTGTTCCTTCCTTTAAGAAGGATTTTCTTTTATTGTAAAATACCAACTTTTAGTAAATATATGCCTCCACTGTATTACGCTCATGTGTTTCTTTTTTTGGATGCATGATATAGTATTACATCAGGAAGGCAGACAGCTGAAGCAAATTAGCCTTTCTACAGAGATAATGGGAACTGCAGATGCTGGAGAATCCGAGATAATAAAGTGTGGAGCTGGATGAACACAGCAGGGCCAAGCAGCATCTCAGGAGCCTGCTGTGTTCATCCAGCTTCAGCCTTTCTACAACTGTATTTGCAACACAGGAAAAATAACATCTTCAAAGACTGTCAACATTGACCCCAATGGTTCTGAACCAAACTTTTTGAATAACCAATCCTGGTCTCTGCGAATAATCAATTCTCCACATCGGTTTATAGCTTAAACAGAAGACTTAGCAAAATATTCACAATCCAGTTATTTTTGCAGAGCAAAAGTAAACAACAAAGTCATCTGACTGATAAGTGTTCAAACCCAATAACCTTTGCTTTCATCCCCATTCACACAAAAGGCAGAAAGACAATTAATGAATAAACAGGAAAAAAACACAACTTGCCAGATTACTGAAGTGGTTTTCACAATACGTTCCACAATCTGCATATGTGGTTGTTTCCTGTTCATTTGCTGAAGATGTCAATCACTTTTTAGTTTACTCAGAAGTCAATGATGCTCATAACTTTGTTTCTATTCTCTGAACTTCCACGAACTGACAATGGGAGGTGAGGCAGGGAACTTACAGATATTCATGCTGTAGCGTCAACTGCCAAACAGTAACACCGTTCAAAGCTCTGACCTCTCCCTGTCACCCTGTGTCATTTGCTGGAACATAGGGTCTCCCAGACTTGGTGGCACTCAGTTCTAGGTACTGACCTGATTACAGGCCGAGCATTTGCTATCTGGTTCAACATACCGATCTCCTCTGGTACCCAAGAGATGGGAATCCTTTGCAATTAACGTTCAGGCCTCGCCTCACAAACAACAGCTTGTTCTGTATTTTTGTTTTTAATACAAACCATTGCTCACAGTTCTAAGCTCATAGCTCTAAACCAAAACTGATAAAAATAATGAAATAGCTGAAAGATCACTGGAGATCAGATGAGCAGTATGAGACTGAAGGATGTGAGAGACCGCTCCCATTGTGTGGCCTCACACATCAAAGTGTGGTTATTTGGATGAAATACTCAATGATACTGGTGCCACGGTGTCCTGAAAAGAAGCTAACATTAGGAGACAAGATGAATCTTCTTATCCATTTGACAGATGGTGTACAACAAGAGGACACATTGTTCACTGTCCAATTGGTGTTGTCTCACCTGTAATACTTAGCCAAATGTTTATTTCCAAACCTAATCGCACATTTATTGCCTGAAAGTCATTGGTGGAGTGGTGGGTGGTTGCATTGGCTTAGTGGTATGCCCACTTATTCTAGGACCAGACTCTGTTCTCACTTGATGAAAATGCTGGTTCATGAACCTTTCTCCTTTTAGATCTGTCCTGGTTCATTTCCCGTGCCCTGGGTAAACAGGAGAAAATCAGGATTTGGATTGAACATTTCCTGTTTCTTCCACTTCCCTTGAGTGACAGTTTTAGGTGGAATATGCCACACTAGTTTCTGCTACCTTTTCAGTCAATTCTGTATTGAGCCCATTTGTCATCGAACCATGTTGCAATTTAACCACTCCAACCTCCACTTCTGAGGTGATGTGCTTTCTTCCAGTGAAACATTGGGAAGATTAAAGGTCTTTGACTGTAAAAACAAACTCCATTCTCATATTAACTATTCTTTCTTGCTGCTATCTCAAGGTGAACAACACCATTCAGAATTTGTATGTCCTATCTGACCTTGAACTGAGCTACTGTCTGGTACAAGGGGGCTGACCACCACCAGAACTTATCCATCTTCTCAGCTTGAGTCCATCTGTTAATGAAACCTAAGTCCTAACTATTATTAGCTGCAAGTTTGGCTGTTCCAAACAAGGCAACAATAGAAATGCAACTCGCTTGAAATTCCAGGAACCTGTTTAAACCTGGTACATTTAATTCTACAATTTCCTTGGGTTAAATCAGTATTCTTTAACTATTTGAATCACAATCCAAAAATGAAAAAGGTTCACAGGAGTTGGTGCCACATGGCCTTGTATTGGTTCAACTTACAATGTTCATTACATGTCAAATGATGAATGAATTATTTTATTGTCACATGTATTTCACAGTGAAATGAAGTGAAAGTCTTCCACTTTTGCCATGATCCAACACCATTTTGAATAGTTTATGAATAAAATAAGTACAGATTGAGGAGACTCCACAACCCATCTGCCACCTCTTCATCACCGCTGCCACCAGCACCGGGCATAACCAATGTCGAAGTCACCACTCCTCTTATGCCAGGGATAGTAGGAACTGCAGATGCTGGAGAATCTGAGATAACAAGTTGTAGAGCTGGATGAACACAGCAGGCCAAGCAGCATCAGAGGAGCAGGAAGGCTGACGTTTTGGGTCTAAACCCTTCTTCTGAAATGGAAGGGGGTTCCGAAATAAATAGGGAGAGACGGGGAGGCGGATAGAAGATGGATAGAGGAGAAGATAGGTGGAGAGGAGACAGACAGGTCAAAGAGGCGGGAATGGAGCTAGTAAATGTGAATGTAGGTGGGGAGGTAGGGAGGGGATAGGTCAGTCCAGGGAGGTCGGACAGGTCAAGGTGGTGGGATGAGGTTAGGAGGTAGGAGATGGGAGTAGGGCTTCAGGTGGGAGTACGGGATAGGTGGGAGGAAGAACAGGTTAGGGAGGAGGGGATGCGCTGGGCTGGTTTTGGGATGTAGGAGGGGGAGGGTAAATTTTGAAGCTTTTGAAATCCACATTGATTCCGTTAGGCTGCGGGGTTCCCAAGCAGAATATGAGTTGCTGTTCCTGCAACCTTCGGGTAGCATCATTGTGGCACTGGAGGATCCCAGGATGGACATGTCATCTGAGGAATGGGAGGGGGAGTTGAAATGGTTCGCGACTGGGAGTGCAGTTGTTTATTTCGAACCAAGTGGAGGTGTTCTGCAAAGCGGTCCCCAAGCCTCCATTTGGTTTCCCCAGTGTAGAGGAAGCCACACCGGGTACACTGGATACAGTATACTACATTGGCAAATGTGCAGGTGAACATCTGCTTAATGCGGAAAGTCTTCTAGGGGCCTGGGATGGGGGTGAGGGAGGAGATGTGGGGGCAAGTGTAGCACTTCCTGCGGTTGCAGGGAAAAGTGCCAGGTGTGGTGCGGCTGGAGGGGAGAGTGGAGTGGACAACGGGGTAATGGAGAGAGTGGTCTGCCTGGAAAGCAGATAAGGGAGGGGATGGAAAAATGTCTTTGGTGGTGAGGTCAGATTGCAGATGGTGGAAGTGTTGGAGGATGATGCGTTGTATCCGGAGGTTGGTGGCGTGGTACGTGAGAACGAGGGGGATTCTGTTTTGGTTGCTATTGCGGGGAGGGGGTATAAGGGATGAGTTGCGGGAAATGTGGGAGACATGGTCAAGGGTAATCTTGACCACTGAGTTGGGGAAGTTGTGGTCCTTGAAAAACGAGGACATCTAAGATGTATGGGAGTGGAATGCCTGATCCTGGAAGCAGATGTGGTGGAGGCAAAGGAATTGGGAATACGGGATGGCATTTTTGCAGGAAGGTGGGTGGGAGGAGATCTATTCTCAGTAGCTGTGGGTGTTGGTGGGTTTGAAATGGACATCAGTTTCTAGGTATTTGCCAGAGGTGGAAACAGAGTGATCCAGGAAGGAGAGAGAGGTATCAGAGATGGTCCAGGTGAACTTAAGGTTGGGGTGGAAGGTATTGGTGAAGTGGATGAACTGTTCGAGCTCCTCTGGGGAGCAAGAGGCGGTGCCGATACAGTCATCAATGTAACAGAGGAAGAGGTGGGGTTTGGGGCCTGTGTCGGTGCGGAAGAGGGACTGTTCCACGTAACCTACAAAGAGGCAGGCATAGTTTGGGCCCGTGCGGGTACCCATTGTCACCCCCTTTGTCAGTAGGAAGTGGGAGGAATTGAAAGAGAAGTTGTTGAAGGTGAGGACGAGTTCAGATAAATGGATGAGTGTGTCAGTGAAGGGGGACTGGTCAGGCCTGCGGGACAGGAAGAAGTGGAGGGCCGTTAGGCCACCAGCATGCGCAATACAGGTGTATAGGGACTGGGCGTCCATGGTGAAAATGAGGTGTTGGGAACCAGGGAATTGGAAGTTCTGGAAGAGGTGGAGGCCGTGGGTCGTGTCACAGCTGTAGGTAGGGAGTTCCTGGACCAAGGGGGAGAAAATGGAGTCCAGATAGGTGGAGATAAGTTCGGTGGGGCAGGAGCAGGCAGAGACAATCAGTCATGTTTGTGGATTTTGGGAAGGAGATGGAAGTGGGTGGTGCGGGGTTGGGGAATGATGAGGTTGGAGGCTGTGGGTGGGAGGTCACCTGACGTGCTGAGGTCGTGGATGGTTTGGGAGATGATGGTTTGGTGGTCAGGGGTGGGGGCCATGATCAAGGGGGTGGTAGAAGGTGTGGGAGAGCCTTCCTGTTCCTCGAATGCTGCTTGACCTGCAGTGATCATCTAGCTCTGCACCGTGTAATCTCAGGAAAGCTGACATCTGGCCTTGACCCTCCTTCTGAGATCCTTCTTCGGATGATCATAACGTGCGTCATGACGCAGATGCGTATATTTACATAATTACAGATTAAAGTTCCGAACAGAAGCCTTTGAATGGCAACGTATCCAAATAACATTAGCCCACCGACACAGCACAGCTCATGTAGGCGTCGCGCTGGTCCCATAATATCACAGGGCCGTCAGCTGCGGTTTGCTTCACCCTGATCTAACACGGGTTTGTTCAGCATCAGGACCCTGACGGGCGAATGCACGTTCGATCCTTTCGTGTTCTGAAAGATGATGATTGGGTTGTTTCCCGCATGTTTTGCGTGAGATGTACCACCCTTCTTGTTACGCTCCGGTACAACACCCATCTGACTTTCAACCAGAAGGGATAAAGGTTTTAAAATGGTCGTGGTAAGGATTTTTTGATCTCCTTGTGTCAGTGCCTCCTGTTATTCTCAACAGTAAAACGTGGCACTTCTCTAGCGTCCGCAGTGTGATCTGACAACTCAGTGGATCCCCATTACACTTTGCCGGAAGGAAACTATGCTTTATTCATAAAATATCTTTATTTACATTATTAGTGATTAGAGCAGTTCAATTCTATGCAACCTTTGTATCTGGAGAACAAACAGAACCGAAGGCGTTTTTTACGTACCTGCGCCGCACAGTGGCTCAGTGGTTAGCCCCGCTGCTTCACAGCACTACGCTCTCGGGTTTGATTCCAGCCTCGGTAGACTGTGAGGAGTTTGCACTTCCTTCGTGTGTCAGTGCGCGTTTTAACTGGGTGCTCTGGTTTACTCCCATAGTCCAAAACTGTGCAGGTTACGTGGGTGAGACATGATAAATTGCTTTCTATTATCCGGCGATGTGCCGGCTCAGTGGATTAGCCATGGGAAATACAGGGGTTGGGCCAAGGCGGGATACTCTTCAGAAGGTTGGTGATATTCGATGGCCCAAATGGCCTGCTTTGACACTGTAGGGATTGTATGATTACTTCTCCAAGATACTATTGATAAATATCAAGTACAGTGGCAGAGAGAGTCAGGGCATGCACGAAGGATCTCACAAGTAGTGCCTTTGTCACTGCTAGCCAAGTGACCTCTTGGTGTTTATTGACAAATGCTGGTGATGAGGCTCTGACAGTCTCAGAGACCAACCTGACAGGATCCAACATGCTTTAGCATCACAAGTGCACATCTGAGGACTTCTAAACTTTCCGGAGGATTTCTCTCTCTATCACCCTTACGGACAGTGAGTTCGAGATTCTCACCATGATCTGGGTGAAGAAGTTTTTCTTAATACTCCCACAAAACCTTCTGCTCCATACCTTAAATCTAAGCCCCTTGTCATTGATCCCTCCACCAGGGCAAACATTTATTGTCTACCCTATCTATCCCCCTCATAATTTCCTGTATTTCAGCCATGTCCTCTCTCAATCTCCTCTGGTCTAAGGAGAACAACCCAGTCTGTCCAATCTCGCTTCATAAATAAAACCCTGCAGCCCAGAAAACACCTCATTTAACCTCCTCTGCACCCCTTCAGTGCAATCACCTCCCTCCTCGCATGTGGATTCAGAACTGCACACAACTCTGTTTAATAGAAATCCAACATCATCTCCCTGCTCTTGAAAACTCAATACCTCAGCTACTAAAGGCAAATATCCCCAGAGGAACTCGAACAGTTCATCCACTTTACTAACATCTTCCACCCAACCTGAAGTTCACCTGGACCATCTCCAATACTTGTCTCTCCCTCCTGGACCTCTCTGTTTCCATCTCTGGTAACTACATGGAAACTGATATCAATTTCAAGCCTCCTGACCGCCACAGCTACCTAGAATACACCTCCTCTCACCCACCTCCCTGCAAGAATGCCATCCCCTATTCCCAATTCCTTCACCTCTGCTGCATCTGCTCCCAAGATGAGGCGTTCCACTCAAAGACATCCCACATGTCCGTGTTCTTCAAAGACCACAATTTCCCCTCAACAGTGGTTGAAAATGCCCTTGACCACATCTCTCATGTTTCTCGCACCTCAGCCCTCACACCCCCTCCTTGCAATAACAACAAAGACAGAATTCCCCTCATCCTCACATATTGCCGTATTAACCTCCGGATTCAACGCATCATCCTCTGCCACTTCTGCCACCTGCAATCTGACCCCACCACCAAGGATGTATTTCCCTCCCCATCCTTATCTGCCTTCCGGAGGGACCGGGCTCTCCGTGACTCCCTCATCTGCTCCACACTCCCCATTAGCTTCACCACCCCCGGCACCTTTCCCTGCAACCGCAGGAAGTGCTACACCTGCCCCTGCACCTCCCCCCCTCCCCATCCCAGGCCCCAAGAAAACCTTCCACATTAAATGGATGTTGACCTGAACATCCGCTAATGTGGTATATTGTATCTGCTGTTCCCGATGAGGCCTGCTCTACATTGGGGAAACCAAGCGGAGGCTTGGGGACCGCTTTGTGGAGCACCTACGCTCGGTTTGTGACAAACGACAACACCTCCCAGTCTCGAACCACTTCAACTCCCCCTCCCATGCCTAGGATGACATGTCCATCCTGGGCCTCCTACAGGGCCACAACAATGCGACTCAACGGCTGGAGGAACAGCGCCTCATTTTCCACCTGGGACCCTGCAGTCCAATGGTCTCAATGTGGACTTCACAAGCTTCAAAATCTCCCCTCCGCTGACCTCATTGCAAGACCAGCCCAGCTCATCCCTTGACCAGTCTGTCTTTTCTCACACCTATCTGCTCCTCCAACCTCACTGGCCCACAGATGCTATCATACCTGTTGAGTTTCTCCAGCAATTTCTGTTTTTGTGCCAAAAGAACCAAATGGTGATACAATAATCTTAATTTTTTTTCAACTCAGTAAGTGATTTGGATTTGAAAGGCACTGCCTGAGCTTCAAGTGAAGCATTCCAGAGGGAATGAAAAGGAGGAATGTGCAGGGCTTTGGGGAGCAACTGGGGATATGGCAGGGGGTGAATTGCTCCTTTGGACAGCAAGTGATCATCTGAATGGTCTTTTTCTGAGCTGCAAAAATATTATCATGATTTAAATCTGGTGACAAGAACCGAACACAATATTTCAATTGAGGCTGAACCAACATTTTGTCGAGATTTGTCACATCTTCCGTCTTTTTTTCGATACTCCAATTTATAAAGGACCCACAGCTTGTAGGCTTTTCAACCGTGCTGCTGTCTGACTCTGTTACCTTCTGTGATTTGTGTATATTTGGGGTGTAGGCTTCCAACAGCTGACCCTGGAGAATTTCACAAATGAACTGTCCAAAAATAAAACATTCATTACTCCTCTCGGCTTTGTATTGCTCAGTCAATTTTGTTGCTATGGTGCCGTGTCCCTTTTTTTCATAAAATGAGAGAAAATGATAAAAGCAAGATGCAAGTGCAGAAGACATCTGTGGACGTGCACATTTGCCTTTCCATAAAGTGTGCTTTGTTCACACAATTTGGAAAGAAAAAAATATTACGCAAACATTCCACATTTGAATATTACAGCATTGGCAAAGGAATCCAAACGGTACCATTGTAATCACTTCCACATTTAGAAAATACATTGCACATCAGATATGCATTTCAGGTGCTATATCACCAAAAGTCCATCCACACAAAGTCAAGGGATTTCCCTCTGTGTTGCCTGAGTACCTCTTCCGTTTCTTTGACGAACACCAGACAGTATTTAAAAACCGAAAGAACCGCAGATGCTGTCAATCAATCACAAAAGCAGATGTTGCTGGAAAAGCTCGGCAGGTCTGGCAGCTTCTGTGAAGAAAACAATCAGAGTCAGCCTTTCGGATCCGGTGACTCTTCCTCGGATCAGTCTTTGCTTGGCACACAGTCTGAGGAAGCAATTGCAGTTCCCAGCCCTCTGGGTCCACGGTTGGAAAGTTTTTGATGCCTCTCCGCTTCTTCCCAGATGTTCTCTGCAACATCCGTGGTGACCCGGCGCCGCAGCGCGCTGCAGCCCCGTTAGTGATAAACGTGAAGCCACCCGGCGGCCGCAAGCCTGTAACTGCAAGCGGGTTGGGCGAAACAGCGGCCCCCAGTGGTCGGAATGAGGACGGCATTTCCCCACCCACTCTCCGCCTCCAAGGCTGGCCTCCGCGGGGCGGAGTTACCCAGTTCTCGCGAGGAGCCGCTTGCCATGAGGGTCAAGATGGCGGCGGGTCCCTTGTCAGGCGGCGTGTTGCAGTGAAGTTGGAGGAGAGGGCGGCAGGCCCGGGGTCTCGGCGCTGCCGACGGAACCATGCAGCACGATGATGTGAGTTGAGAAAACGGGTGGTTGTTTCAGATTGCCATGTTGACCTCCACTCGCTCCCTGACCGTTAGGTCCCAGTCCCATGTGGGGGACACCCCTCTTCATCTCCTGTCCCTGGCTCAACCTTCAGCAGTTGCTCAGGTTCCTGACAATATTCCTGCCGCTGGAAGATGCACTTCGTCAAAACTGTTCTGAGGAAGAGTCACTGGTCCCAAAACGTGAACTCTGCACTTCTCCTCCACAGATGCTGCCAGACCCGCCGAGTTTTACCAGCAATTTCTGTCTTTGTGTTTTCGTTGTCAAAGCTTTCCGTCTTGCATTCGTCAGGACCTTTCGCAAGAATGCCCATCTTGTTCTCCCCTCGCCTGCTGAGCAGGTGTTCTTGTGAATTGTCCTGATGGGTGTGAGAGTTGAACCTTCTTATTGCTCAGATTGTGGGGTGATGGATCAACTTTGAGTAGGGGTTGGGTGCCTGTGGGTAGGGGTTGAGCCCAAGGGTAGCAGCAGGGCCAAGTTTTGGGATGTGTCAGGTCTGTTGGTGGGGTGGTCTTGGATTCCAGGAGGTGGTAGGTTCTAGAGGGACAAGGTAAGATGTCCAGGCTTTTGGGCAGAGGAGGCATGTAAGTGGACTTGAGATGGTGTCATTTGGAGGGGGTGGTGTATGATTTAAGTATAGAGTCAACTTAATAGTTAGAAATCTGATGTATTTCACATAGATCAGAAGTGTCTGATTTTTATGAAGGCTTTGGGAGGGCTCCCAGCATTGAAGAATAGCACAGAGTAAAGTTCAGTTTCCTGGACAATTTCTTTGGAGTCTCCTACAAAGGAGATTCCATGGCATCCCCATGTACACCTTCAATCTATGCTGGCATAACAAAAGTCTGGCCAGCAGAAATGCTGCCTGATACCAAACCATGATGTGAATATTGCACATGATATACGTGAAGATAAAGAGTCATTGTGCTATACAGCATGAACACAGACCCTTTGGTCCAACTCATCCATGCCAACCAGATATCCGAAATTAACTGAGGTCATTTGCCAGCACTTGGCCCATATTCTCCTAAACCCTTCCTATTCATCTAGCTATCCGGGTGCCTTTTAAATGTTGTAATTGTACCAACTTCCTCTGGCAGCTCATTCCATACACACACCAACCTCTGCATGAAAACATTGTCCCTTAGGTCTCTATTAAATCTTTCCCCTCTTACCTTCAACCTATGCCCTCTAGTTTCAGACTTCCCCACTCTGGGGAAAAGACGAGTCACTGGACGAGAAGCATGAGCTCTGTTTCTCTCTCTCCACAGATGCTGCCTGACCCTTGCTGTGCTTTTCCAGTTGTCTTTTTTCAGAACTGCACCGTTTTGCTTTTTAAACACTTAATGCCATTGTAACTACGTCTGAGACACTGATGTGACAAAGGGCACAGAATTATTTGCAACACTTACCTCAGCCCTGGAACTGCAGCACACTGGCTCCACATTGGTCACCCCCTCTCAGTGGCAGTGCTTAACATTCAAATGAGCAGTTTGTCTTGTGATATCAGGTTCACACTTTGAAAAGTTACAGGAAGTAAAGCTGGAGTACGTTTTCCCAAAAATATACCTGATTCCTAAACTCGTAGAAGTACTTCAATTTATCAGTCCAGAATTGATTTAATCCTGAAGTGGCCACCATTGGTCAACTATTCAGTTTTGTTGAATGTGTGTGCAGTTGCTGACCAGCAGATTGGTACTGCATCTGGAATGGCAATCCAGAGGTTCCGACTAAAGCTGTGGCAACTTAGGCCCAACAGCACAACCACTGGTGAAATTTATATTCAGTTCATAAATCCGGAATGTACACAGAGTAGACAGAGGGTGATGGTGAAGGGGTGTTTTGCGGACTGGAGGTCTGTGACCAGTGGTGTTCCATAAGGTTCAGAGCAGGGACCTCAGTTGTTTGTCATAAGTATAAATTATTTGGATGAAAATGTCAGTGGCCTGATTAGTAAGTTTGTAGACAACATGAAAATTGGGGGATTTTGTGGATATTGATGAAGAATATCAAAGGATGCAGCAAAGTACAGATCACCTGAAAAGTTGGGCAAAGAAGTGGCAGAGTTTAATCTAGACAAGTGTGAGTTGCTGCATTTTTGGAGGTCAAATGAAAGAGTACACTGTAAATGACAGGACCCTTCAGAGCATCGATATACATAGAGCTCTTGGGATCCAAGTCCTCAGCTCCCTGCAGGTGGCAGTGCAAGTGGATCAGGTGGCAGTGAAGGCTTATGACTTGCTTGTCTTCTTCATTTAACATATTTGTCAGGCCACATTTGGAATACTCTTTGCAGTTCTGGTCACTGCACTGTAAGAAGAATGTGTAGCTTTTGGAGAGGGTGCAGAAGAGGTTTACCAGGATGTTGCCTGGTTTAGCGTGTCTTAACTCTCAGGAGAAGTTGGACAAACTTGGACTGTTTTTGCTAGAGCTTTGGATGCTGAGGGGCAGCCTTAGAGAAGTATATAAAATTGAGAGGTGTGAAAGGGGTGAATGGTTGGAGTCACTTTGCCACATGGAATGTGAAATATTCGAGGACGTAGATTTAAGGTGAGAGGAGAAAGTTTCAGAGAGTGAGGAGACGATTGAAGCAAGTTTTTTTTTTACACTGGGTGCTGCCAGAGGAGGTGGATAGAAGTAGATTATGACAGCAAAGTTTGAGGCATTCAAATGAACAGGCAGAGAATAGAGGAGACTGACCATGTGCAGACAGTTGGGAAAAGTTTAGAAAAGCATCATGGTTGGCACAGAAATTTTGGGCTGAAGGGCCTGTTCCTGTGCTCTGCTGTTCTATGTAAAAATAAACTTTGTAATGGTGACAGGAACCATTGCTGAAAGACAAACTAATCCGGTTCGCTCATGTTCTTGGTGGAAGGAAATCTGCTTTTTTTTAAATCGCGAGTTTACCCTTCATATATGTCCTGATCCACAGCAATTTGATTGAATTTTAACTGCTCCTGAAGTGTCTTTGCGAGCCCCTCAGTTCAAGGCCAATTTACATATCTTTAGTATAAGGCAGCATGAATGTCTTCGACCTTTGTTCATTGTGATTTTGTGACTTGAGTGCCTCCCTCAGCACGTGCTCCTGAAACAGTGGGATCACCTTGGAGGGGTTTGACAGGAGCGTTACAAGGTGGTGGTCTGAACTTCAGTTATGGTGGAATGATTTGGTCATTTATGATTGTTTTCTTTGGGACAGAGGGAGGCTTTTGGGAGACTTCATTCAGGGTATGGAATTCAGAGAAAGCAAGCAAGAGTGATCTGTTTGTTTTCACAGAATGGGTGCTTCCATTAACAGTATCTGGAGAAGCATTAGCAGAGGGTTGAGAAACTTTTCCATCCAGTGGGTTGTGGCTGCATGAAAAGGTAGTGCAGGCAGCCGGCCTCAAGGCATTTAACATGTACTGAGATCTGCATGTGAAGGACTGATTTGCAGGTCGGTGGACCGAGAACGGTGACTCAGGTCATCATTTTCCCTCAGTTAGCAAGGCCACCATGGGCTGAATCGCTTCAATTTGCACGGGCAGTTTTGTTTTTGGGATTTTTACTCCCAGTGTCAGGAACATGACCAAATCGCTGGAATGATTTGACGATACTTGCCAAAACTTGGGAGATGGAGTGCACAAGGAGAATATATTAGAAGTTAAGTGTATGTTACATCAGCTGGGTGAAATTTTCAGTCACCATCTAACAGCTAAGGAAACTCGGAAAACCCCTCCCCAGTCCTTACCAGAGATGGCACATTTATTGAACAACTTGTGTGCAGCAACATTACATGTTCATTCAAACAAAAGTGGTTTCTCTGCCCACAATCGCTAGAATAACTTTATCCACCAATTTTTTCTGTTCCGCGTGATGTTCATCGTATTGTTCACACTTTCTGCTGAACTTAATTATTTTTCTCATAACATGAAATTTGTTTATCAGAAAACAGCGAGAGTAGGACTTAACTGGATTCTAATAAAGTTTCTCTTTTTTAGGTGCTTTGGGATCTTATCGGAAACAAAAGTTTTTGTTCCTACAAAGTGAAGTAAGTAAATATTCCCAGAAAAATAAACCCGAAATATGCCGTCTTCCTGATAATTGTCTGAATTGTCTGCTACTGTCTAAGATTTGGCCTCTGGTTCCAGTTTGAATGGGTATTTTAGTGTTGAGCTGGCTTCAGTTCCTAATTTCCTTCTGCCATACTCAAACTAAATGGTGAGCAGGGAGAAACAGCTGTCCCATCTGAATATTCTTGTGCATCTTTCTGTTCTGGAATGCCTGAATTCTCACACGTCCCCTTGCTCTGTGTATGAGAGAATGTGAAAGAAAATGAACCACTTTCATATTGGCACATTGTAAAACCAAGCAGACTGAGTTGGTTTGCAGAAACTTATCGCATTGAAAGCCATTCAGCCCACTGTATCAAGGATGGCTCTTTGAAAGAGCACTCGAGCTGTGTTGACCACTGGTCTGTTCTGTCTGCAGATCCATGTTCCTTATTCTCACCTACCTCTCTGGTCCATTTTAAAATTGTTTGCAAAGGAGATTCTACCAACTTGTAATCTGAACAGCTCTGGTGAAGAGTCATTTAGACTCAAAACATGAGCTTTCATTCTCTACATGAATGCTGCCTGACCTGATGTGATCTCCAGCATTTTTTGTTTTCAGACCTAACAACTGACTGTGTTTAAAGCCTTTTCATTATTCCCCGTCTGGATCCTTTGCCAATTATTTCATGCTGTTTATTCACCCATTTTATGCATGGATACAGCCTTTATCTAGTAAGCTTCCCTTCCAGGGAACAGTTGTAATTTTTCAATCACTCTTCCAAACTAAAGTCGTGCACCATGGCAGCATCTGCTAAATTCCCAGCAGTGTGCTGTGGTGCCCAGCAACTGAATTCGAATCTGTGCTTTATTAAGTTTCAGTGTGATGACATTATCAATCTTGCAAAGCCAACTTGAAGGATTAGGATGTACTGATTAGTATCTGAAGTCAGTACTCACCAAACATTTGAAAAATTGTGATTCGAAATGAAATTATCCTGTTTGCCCATATTCATCCTCCCAAACGCAACAGTAGCGACGTCTTTGTTGAAATTTAACTGCCATGTTTCTGCCCATTTTACCTTCCTTGATCTGTCCTAATCATTATCTGTTATAAAGTGGATGTTCCAGCCCTAATTCATGTCACTGGATGAGGAATCCGGAACCCAATCTCATGATATGAATTTTCATTTGCAAGTCCCAGCAAATAAGTCTGTAATGTAAAACTTGCCTACAGCTAGTGACAACTCTCATGGATTGTTTTGATTAAAAAAACCCTTCAGCTTTACTAATTGTTCTCTGGGAAAGGAAATCTGTCATTATCACCTGGTTTAGCTAATATGAGACTCCAGTATTGAACTAATGTAGTTGATTCTTAACTGTCCTCTGAAATGGCTAAACAATCAAAGGCGGTTGCTGGTGGCATGAAGGGCAGATCGACCTCAGCTGCTGAGCTTTTGGTGATTCTGGGGAAGATATGGTGATGTTCCCTACAGCAATCCCAGGAAGGAATTAAACAGAATCTGCTGACGTTATAATGCTACGCACTACACCCTTGCATGGGTTGTTTGTAAATGAAAAACGTGGAAAGGGTCATGGGTCCAAAACTAATTCTTCATGAACACTGATGTAAATATCTCCCAGTCTGAAAAGTAATTACTGTTACAGGCCACTTATAAATGTGTGGTAATTTCTCCATTTTGTTATCCCGAATTTTCTTCTGATCACAATAAGAAGGACAGTTCGTTGTGCTTTAAGTGCTGTGAGTTTCAAGAATGGCCATGGAACAGGCTCTTGTATAAATCTGAAAATCAAAAGAACAGAGCGACATCTATTGTTGACAAAATCTGAAGCGCAAACTGGAGCAGTTGCTTTCCAAATACATGCATTGGAAAATGTGTTTTCTGAAAAAGTAGCGTGAAGTTTGATAGAAGGATGGAGCAGAAGTGGGTTAATTCTTAGTTGTCCCTCACAGGATGGTTGAAAACATTGCAGGACTGAAGGATTTTTGTTCTTGTTCCTCAAAGACACATGAAGTTTGGAAAATTCTGGCCTTGAATTTAAATTGTGACTGGGCTTCTTTAGTGTTGAGCTGCAATAGCATGTAACAAGTAACCGCTTTATCTGCTGAAGACTTGTAAACAAGGTAGTCTTCTTTTGCTGGAACACGACCTCTTCTTTTGAGATTATAATTTTTTTAAAAGACAATCAACTGACTTCTGGTATTCAAAACAAAATGTCAGTTACAGAGTGTAAACTGTAAAGTGTCTTCCATCATAAACTGACTCTCTACCATGTGATAATGGGAACTACAGATGCTGGAGAATCCAAGACAATAAAATGTGAGGCTGGATGAACACAGCAGGCCCAGCAGCATCTCGGGAGCACAAAAGCTGACGTTTCGGGCCTAGACCCTTCATCAGAGAGGGGGATGGGGTGAGCGTTCTGGAATAAATAGGGAGAGAGGGGGAGGCGGACCGAAGATGGAGAGAAAAGAAGATAGGTGGGGAGGTAGGGAGGGGATAGGTCAGTCCAGGGAAGACGGGACTGGTCAAGGAGATGGGATGAGGTTAGTAGGTAGGAGATGGAGGTGCGGCTTGGGGTGGGAGGAAGGAAATGCCACAATGATGCCACCCGAAGGTTGCAGGAACAGCAACTCATATTCCGCTTGGGAACCCTGCAGCCCAATGGTATCAATGTGGACTTCACCAGCTTCAAAATCTCCCCTCCACCCAATGCATCCCAAAAACAGTCCAACCTGTCTCTGCCTCCCTAACCTGTTCTTCCTCTCACCCATCCCTTCCTCCCACCCCAAGCTGCACCTCCATTTCCTACCTACTAACCTCATCCCACCTCCTTGACCTGTCCCGTCTTCCCTGGACTGACCTATCCCCTCCCTACCTCCCCACCTATACTCTCCTCTCCACCTATCTTCTTTTCTCTCCGTCTTCGGTCCGCCTCCCCCTCTCTCCCTATTTATTCCAGAACCCTCACCCCATCCCCCTCTCTGATGAAGGGTCTAGGCCCGAAACGTCAGCTTTTGTGCTCCTGAGATGCTGCTGGGCCTGCCGTGTTCATCCAGCCTCACATTTTATTGTCTCTACCATGTGAGAATGGTGTCAGCTTTCCATTGTCCCCATGCCAATGGTCTGACCTCAAACAGCATAAGACACACATTCTGCTTGCAGTCAATCCCAGATAACAACCTGCATGTACAAACCTGTTTGATTCCTTGCTTCATGTTGCTGCAGAGTCCTGTATTTTGGAGAATGAGACCTTTTTGTCAGATTAGGCTGGGGCTTCCTGTCCTATACCTGTCACCAGCCTATACTGTGATGTTTTAACAGCTTCTTTGCAAACAAATGTCACATGTTTCCTGACTCTCTTTAAGTTGGTCCTTTTTCTTGCCCCTGCAGAACTAAAACGCAGAACTTCTGTCGCAATGAGTATAATATCACAGGCCTGTGTAATCGGTCATCCTGTCCTTTGGCCAACAGTCAGTATGCAACAGTCAAGGAGGAGAGAGGTAAGCAGTCTGACCTCTGACTCAAATCGTCTTTACATAATTATGGCAAACTGTAACCTGTATTAATGCAAGAACCCATTGAGCCTGTTACTCTGTTGAGTATGATCATAGCTTATCCTGTATTCAATGCATTCCTCCCTTGGACTCTTTAGTGCCCATAAATCTATTTATTTCTTTCTTTCTTAAACATGTTCTGTGACTGATTCTCCACTGTCTTCTGTGGTTGAGAACTCAACATGTTCACCACCCTCTTAATGAAGAAATTTCTCCTGAGTCTTAGTTCTCTGGCCTACCTAGTCTCCGAATGTTGTGAGCCATTGTTCTCGATCCCCTTCCTGCAGACAAGAGGGATGTCATCTCTGTATCCAGTTTGTCCAGCCCTATCAAAACTTCATGTTTCAGTGAGATTTCCTCCCATCCTTCTGAAGTGATTAATTTTGCGGTCCCAGGATTCTGTGGATTGAACCTTTCCTGCACTCCCTCTGTGACAAGTATATCCTTCTTCAGTAAGGAGACTAAAAGTGTACACTAATTCAGGTGTGGTATCACCAAAGCCCTGTTTGCTAGAGGAAGACAACCTTGCTCCTATATGTGAAGTATCTTGCAGTTGAGGCTAGTGTACTGTTTGCCTTCCCAAATGCTAAGTGCTCCTGCATGGTTGCTTTCAGTGACTGGTTGTGCAAAGGTACTTGGATCCCTTGGCACAGCAATATTTCCTAAGCTGTCACAATCTAAATAATAGTCGGCCGTACTTAAACAGTAATCCCAACCAATGTTATTACTGGACAAGTTATATCTAGTAAAATCTGGCTTGATAGCTCAGTTCTTTTGAAATGCAACCAGTTTGTCTCTTTCTGAACAAAAGCATGGAGTGCTGCGTATTTGGTTTTAACAATGAAGCAGACGTTTATTACACAAAACGTGAAATAGAATAAATCGAGCTATTTACAAACAGAACAATCTAAAATATATTAAAACACAGTAAAAATACAATCTCGCCGATCTCAACATTGCCGCATTACAGTGCTCTGAGAGCGTTTGTAAGAGAGCATTTCCGTTCTGTGTCTTTAGGTGTGACTTGACTGCTTTTTTTAAATTCACATTCCTGAGAGTCTTCGAGCTAGTCTTTGCTTATTTGCACAACTGAGCTTAGATTTTGTCAGCTTCAAATAGCCCCTTCAGGATTCTAAGCAAACACTACATGACTAAGATTTTCAAACTAAGATTCTTAGATTGAGGTAAGCTATTTCCTAACCTTGCTGAACTGACCCCGTTATCGCGAAGAAACTGTTTCAAACATCTAATTTCAACCAGGACTTCAGCGAACCAGAACCAAAAGCACTTCCAAGCTTTGAGTTTTTGTCTGATGCAAAAGTCCTGATCGACTTTGCTTTCAGTTCAGCTAATGTTCATCCAAATTTACTCTGTCTGCTCATATAACTCTCCCTGTATAAAAAATTCTCATGATCAGCCCAGGGGCACGCTCTTTCTCTCTGATTTAAAAAGAAATTATTGTCTGTAAATGCTGAAGTGCATTAAACCCCTTTGTATCTACAGACGAAAGCCCACGTACCATAATATCAAAATCCAAATTCAAAATATTTGTAAATCACATTACACTTATTATTATGACATTGCATTTGTCATGTATCACTCCTGAATTGTATTGTAACATCCTCCTCATCACTTATAATCAATGTTTCCACTAATAACTACTCTGTGGATCGGGAACACAGCACGTGTTGTGAATGGGATGATATACAGACCAAAACCCACATGCTGTTGGGGCAGGTGCGTAGTGGAATTATTGCCAGACTATTAATCCAGAAGCTCACTAATGATCTCAGGACCTGGGTTCAAATCTTTTACTGTGGCAGATTTTGGAATTTGAGTTCAATCAAGAATTTGGAATTAAAGGTCTAATGACCATAAAACCGTTGTCAATTATTGGAAAAACCCATCTGGTTCAAAATCTTTTTTTACGGAATGTAATCGGTCAACTTTGCCTGGCCCACGTGTGTCTCCAGACCGACAGCAATATAGTTGGCTCTTAACTGCCCCTCTGGGAAATTAGGGATAGGTACTAAATGCTGGCCTAGTGAGAGACACTGACAGCCCATGAATGAATGTTTAAAACAGAAAATATTTTGTTCATGATATTCGTGAAATGTTGCAGAGAGTGCAACAAACGTCAAATTTCTCCAGGCAGCCAACACTCTGAAGTGCCTCAGTAGCTCTGCAAAACTCTTGATATTTCTAGCATTTTCAAGGTGCAAAATTTTTTCAGACAACTTTCAAAGTGTTTTTGCCTGCCTGTTTTTATCATGATGAATGCAGATGTATATCTCCCCCCTCACAGATTCTCCATAACCTAAACATGATATTTTGCATCCTGCAGGTCAGTGTTTCCTGTACATGAAGGCAATAGAACGAGCTGCTTTTCCGTCTCGATTATGGGAGCGGGTAAGTACAGACTAACTGAGCTAGAAAAGTTATATTTGGTGTGATGTTCTTGTTCCCAGTGAGAATGAAATGCTGGATGCTCAGAGTTGATCAGGATATCTGTCAGGAAAATAGCTCTTGATGAGAAATTTTCCATGCTAGTTGTAACTGATCCTGCAACATTTAATCACGTGGCTTGCTGACATGGTTACACTGAGGGGATACTGAACATCCTGAATCCTCTTTTACAGGAGTAAGAATATCAATAAATCCACATGCTTGAGGAGCTCAATGAACAAAACACTTTGTGAGAAAGGAATAAGATGTATGTGATATACATTTAGAACAAGATGCATGGGTGTGGTGAATGCACAAGGGTGCAGGGATAAAATGAGGGAACAGAACAGCTGACCAGTTACATGAGCAATGTCAATGCTCAATGTGTAGGCAGTAGCAGAAGCGTGAAATTCATGAGGGATAGTATTTGTGAATTTTGATGGACTCAGTTACTTGTGGGTGCAGTTAAGACCACAGATCGTACGTTGTGGCAATCAAATGCTCAAGCAGTGACTCCTTATGGGAAGCTGTTCTGCCATAATTCATTTGTGCCTCGCACAGTGTTTGGTGTTTTCCAGAAAACACTTGCATTTCAACTCTTGCTCTTAAATCCAAGGTTGTTCACCTCAACATCTTCTGTTCTCAATATTTCACAGGTCAAGTTAAGTAAGAATTATGAGAGAGCTCTGGAACAGATTGATGAACATCTTATCTACTGGCCCCGCTTTATCAGACACAAGTGTAAGCAGCGTTTCACAAAGATCACCCAGTACCTGATCCGTATCCGCAAGCTCACCCTAAAGAGACAGTAAGTTTGTTGTGGAATATGGCATGACCTTTGGTCCTGATTGTTTGGACTTAGCATCAAACTGCTCGTTGTGTTTTGGGCTGTTGTTGCATGGTTGAGATGTAGCTCGAAGGAGACAGTCACCCAAAGTGCAAGGAATGCCTTTGGAAGTGACAATCTGGAACTGATGATCAGATGTACTCTCAGCCATCCAGGACTGCCTAGTAAATATCAATATTTCCCAGCCCTCAACAGTCTGAAAAGCATCATTCAGGCAAGGGTGGAATGACATTTCAATTCTGGTATAACTTGCCAAGGTCTCTTCAAGGTACTTAGTAACTTCGAATAAAACAGCATCACTCATGCAGCATTACCAACTGGACCATGTGAAAGGATCATTGCTTCCGCCATTCTGACCCTAGACTTACTCAGAAATAACTAACTCCTGTAAAAGCAGAGACACAGCCTGCTGCTGATGTCGCACTCACTGATGGATTTGTGTGGTTGGTGCCCTGTTTCTTTCTCTTGGGCTAATTCTGTTGCATTTCTCCTTAGGAGGAAGCTGGTACCTTTAAGCCAGAAGGTTGAACGGAGAGAGAGAAGGAGAGAGGTAAACATGCTCTTGCACTCGCATGTGGTATATCTGACGGACCTCGGTCTGTGACTTGTACAGTTGCTGAGAGAAATCTTGATGCTCGGTGGGGATTTGTTTGAGACTTTCACGGTGTCCCTGACTCTTCTTGACATGTGTTCACCTGTTGACCTGATCCAGTCGCTGTGAACCATCACTACCGTGTGAATTCTGCCAGACTTCATCTTATGTAGCTTGACAAGCCTAGAGCACTGGAGCAGCCTTTTTCAATTCATCCTGTCCGCTTTGGCTTTTTGAAAGAGCATCAACTTTTTTATTCTCTGTAGGTCTACAATTTTCTTCTGTTCAAGCACTTAACCAGTTCCCCTTTGAAAGTTACTGTCGAGTCTATTTTTGTTCTAAATTGTGGTAACCTGCTGTGTGAAAGACACTCTCCTTTTCTCTCGATAACACACTGTGGAGCTGGAGGAATACAGCAGGCCAGGTAGCGTCAGAGATGCAGGAAAGGTGACGTTTTGGGTTGGAACCCTTGAAGGGTCTGCTGCCTGGCCTGCTATGTTCCTCCAGCTCTGTACTGTGTTATCTCTGACTCCGGCATCAGCAGTTCTTACTATCTCCTTTTCTCTTGGATTTTTGGCCAGTTATCATGAATCAGTGCACTCTGGCTTGCATCTGGCTGTGCCACTATCAAAACCCAACAGCATATTAAGTACTTGAATTTTAATAAATCACTCTGGAAGCTTCCCTTCTCCCAGAAAAACAGTCCCAGTTTGACAAGGTAACTGAAGTCCCTCATCCTTGAAGAAAATCATGCACCCTGTCTGTCCTTGTGTGACCTGAATTGAATGGAGGGAGTCAGCTATTTTTTTTCTATCCCTGTTTAGTGCTAATTCTTTTGGGATGAATTTGGCAAGGGCAGTTATATTCTGTGCTGGAGAGATATGAGGCTGCATGTAACAGAGTCTCATTTGTTTTCTTTCAGGAAAAGGCTCTGATTGCAGCTCAGCTGGACAATGCCATTGAGAAGGAACTGCTGGAGCGACTCAAGCAGGGGACGGTGAGTTTCTGAACTTCATGGGCAGAGATCTGAATTCACATCAAAATCTTCTGGAATTGGTGGTGAGGGTTCATGCTGAGCATTGCTATGGTTGAGCAACTGTAGAGAGCACTATCAGGGAGTGACAGCAGTTGACGAACGGGTGGAATTATGGTTACTTGAGTTCCTTGCATGTGCTGAGGAATAGTCTACTCCAGCATACACACGTTGTCTGGGGAATGGAAATTCAAACTGTACTCATGGGTGGTTTTGTCTACAGCTCTCTTTAGAAGGGCTGAAGTATTGGATTGAACATTGCTGCTGTGACTAAGGATGGACGCCTGGTGATCTCTGATGCGTTAGTAACATCTTTCTGTTCTGTCCTGTCCCATCAGTATGAAGACATTTACAACTTCCCTATTCATGCTTTCGATAAAGCGCTGGAACAGCAGGATGAAGAGAGTGAGACCGATTCCTCGGAAGAAGATGAGGAGGTAAGTGGTGGTAAAAGTTGAGAGGAAAACAAAAGTGTCCAATCTTGTGTTTGATCTCATTGTTTCTGATGCAGTTTTATTGGGATGACTTGAATACTGGGAACCTAGCTTCCTCAGTTCTGCTTCCATGAACACAGGTGGTTTGGAGCATTGTTGTCCAAAACATGGGCACATTGGAAAATCTGGTGTGAATCATCCATTTTTGCTCAGTAGATGAAAACTCTGAATTGGACACCCACCTAGGCTGTGATTTCACTGTTCGTATTGGCATGATTTGTTTGTGAGCGGGATAGATGAGGATTTTTTTGATTTTCATTCATGTTTTAGCTCCAGGATTAGTACTTAGCTGTTAAAAGTGTGAAATTCCAGACTTGGCATCTAATTGTCCAGAGAAAGACACTAGCCTGGCTGTCAGATTGACCAGTCTGGGTCAGTATCAGAAACCTAGGGGCGAATGAACTTTTCCAGCAGGGAGCATGGTGGCACTATCCTGTTGCGCCTCTCAGTTCAGAATACGTGTGTTTTGGAGTCAGTGTCAGTGAGTTTCTGAGGGGAGTTGTGAATCTGGGTCATGGAAATGGAGTGAGTTTGCAGGGAGATATGAGTGGAGTGTATGGGCTATGTGTTGATGGAAAGCATATCTGTAAGAAAAGCAGGGGAGGATTTCGAGGAAGAGTATGGTTGTGGGTTTTGAGTTGGGGAGGGTCGTAAGGGAGTGCATGTTGCCTTGTGTCTCTTGAAAGGGAAGGGGTGAGGTTGTGGATCAGAAAAGAGGTGGGAAGGAGAACTGAGTTGTGTATCTTGGGTGGTTTAGTGTCTTTCAATGTGGAAGTATTGAGGGCACTTACTCTGCTGAAATCAGCTGCACTAAGATAGATTGGGTTTAATATAACTGAGAGCAGAATTTGGCGGAAGATTAAGTTTCAAATTAAATGAGGCGTTTGAGTCACTGTGTATGTGAACTGCATTCACCTCAATTGTTCCCAAACCATTTCCACAAAAGTTTATGTTGGTGGCTAAAACCATGTTCATGTTGCTTGCACCACACCGAGCCAGAGATTTTATTTCTCCAGTGATGCACTGTCCAGAACTTTGAAATTGGGCAGGTACGTGACATGGTGGAGTTACTGCCAGTCTGAAAAGTAACAAGCTGTTATTCCCTTTGTGATATGTCTTCATATCTTTTTCTCTCAACAGGATGTTGGTCAAGTGGAATACGTGGAGGATGATGCAGTAGATGAGAGTGACCTGAGTGACTTTGAGGTATTTGGCTCAATGGTGCCTGAATTTTTCTTGTTATGGGAAAGGGGAGGGAGGGGAATATCCCTGTAATATTGCCAAGGATGGGATGTCAGTAGTTAGAGTGGAATAGAGCATGGAACCATTTTAGGTTGATTCCTGAATAATTAAGTGAAAAATCTTGTCTTCTGTTGGAAAATGTCAGCCATCTCAGGTGAAGTGCTCTGTGTCTTTGAGCTGTTTAACTACAGAAAATTTTAATACAAAGGTCTGAGTGAGGATTTGTTCTAGGTAGCAACATGTAAGGCCAATATCTAAAGCACTCATCCCACCCACTCCATGAGTCAGGTCTGTTCTAAAATGAAAAATATCTTCAGAAAGAAACATGTGTAATGAAATGCCCTGGGTACTCGAACTATAAGTCAGTTGTAGATTTAGGATCTACCTTTGACGCTGTGCTGAGTATCCTGGTTATAAATTTAGAGACACAAACTCCAGGAGCAAGGAGGTTACATGAAAATATTTATTTCGGCTCAGCTGGAATACTGCATCCAGTCCTGGGTGCCGTACTCGTGCACTGATGTAAAGAAGTTCGAGATGGTGCAGAAAAGATTGAGAAGAATTGTTTCAGGGTGAGGAACTTAATAATGTAGGAAGATTTATCAAGTTTGGAAAACCAGAACAAGAGGATGTAGATTAAGGGGAATTGGCAAAAGAAGCGATGAAGACTGGAGGAAAATCCTCACGACACAGTGCGTGGTTATGATGTGAATGGATACCTTGAGTATTTGGTGGCACAGGTTTAATCGATTTATGAGAATTAGATTATTATGAGATCATGCAGAGTCACGAGGAAGTCCTGGAGAAATGGCATTTGGTAAATTGCTACTTTGCAAAGCCATGATTCGCTTGGATCTTGCATTGGAAACTAAACCCTATGATTCCTGGAGTTACCAGTGAAGTTCAGGTTTTTAAAAGAAACATCCAAACTTTGCACACTGCCCAACTTTCAGATCCAGGTTGATAAATCACAAGGACCTTGACACAAAATCACTTTATTATATGTCGTTAGGTTTTAGCTACAGATAGACAATTAAGCTAAATCAAGTAAACTCTACGAATTAAAACTGTCAATCCTGATAAACTTACCCTTATAAACATACACCGAGACAAACATAAGCACAATAGTGGAGGGAAAACTCAGCAAACAGTTCCACAGTCTTGGTCCACGTGATCTGTTGGGTTGGATCTTGCTGATGAGAACATTTCTTCTATGCTTTCCTTTCTCTGAATGTTTCCATTGGTCTGCAAGAAACACCATGGGGCTGGTGCACTTGCAAATAGGTCTCTGACTTATTAAGTTCCAAGTCACAGCTTGCATTAACTGCTGAAGGAAAGGTTAGCTGGTTTTCTTGGAAGTTTGAAGGGACTTAACGCATAGAGCTGTAGACTTGCTGGTTTGACTTAGTTTCTCTGTCCTTTTCACAATCCAAGCTTTTTAGCTAACTGATGAGCAGTCACCTAGTTGTTGGCAGGCAGACTATCTTTGTGATTCGTAATTGGTCCCTTGTCCACAAACCTGTCAGCTTCTTTTGCAAACAGTCCCTCAGCTCCAGTTCATCTGCCACCTTGCTGGAACCCACAGCTTTACAGACAGGGTTTACAGTAGATATCACATTAGCAAATTTTGAGAAGATTTGTAGCTCAGGTTGAGGTTCTGGATGTGAGTTTGCTCGCTGAGCTGGAAGGTTAGTGCTGGTGTTATGTCCCGCTTTCTATTTATCTGGTTAGGTTTCCTTGCGTTGGTGATGTCATTTCCTGCTCTTTTTCTCAGGGGATGGTAGATTGGCTCCAAATCAATGTGTTTGTTTATGGAGTTCCGGTTGGAATGCCATGCTTCTAGGAGTCCTCGTGCGTGTCTCTGTTTGCTTTGAGCCATCCTTGTATATCCCTGGTTTTCTCATTTCAGACAACAGTTGTAAAAAATGCAAAAAAAAGACACTGTCTTTATGCAGCATAGACACAACAGTGGTGCTGTAACATTTTTGTCCTTCTCTGAAATTAATCTGATTAAAGTTTGCCCGCATTCCTGCTTCTGCTCACCACAGGTGGCATGTTTGCATGGGGCATGGATGAAACTCGCCTGTGATACATTGACTGCTTCAGCAGCTTGCTTGCAATTCCTGACTTTGGTCGACATATCAGAAGTAGCCATGTGGCTGAAGTACCAAACTGTCCCATTGGGAGCTTTACAGTTAAAAGGATAGGCATGTGATAGAAACAAACAGGAAAACTCTTGGCAGTTTTTGAGAAGCTTGGCTGTTTCTTTGCTCTGTGTGCAGCAGTATATGTACTATTGTCATACAATCCATATATTGTTAAGATGCTGCAAGCAGCTGATTGGAACTGATTTTTGACACAAATACACAGGCTATGGACAGGCTGGAAGGAGACGATGAGGAGCAGGAGCAATCCAGCGAAGCAGAGGAGCTGGAGAAAGAAACTTCCACGTCAAAGGGCAAAACACCAGTCAAAGGCCCAGCCCGGAAGAAGCGACCATACGTGGAAATTGAATATGAGCAGGAAACAGAACAAGCAGCCAAAGCGACTAGCTCCTAACAGTTTTGTAATGCTGCTTGTACTGAAAGTGAAGAGTTGTGTTAACTCCATTGTAAAGACATTGTAAAGCAAAACAACTTCATGGTCTCCTCTGGACGGGCTTCATTGCTGCTTCCAGTTATCATGGTCTTGACCGCAGAAAGCAATAACTATTGTTCAAGATTCTTAATGTCATCTGTGGGTTTATGTTTTCTCCATTTGTTTTAATTGCTCCCATTTGTATAAAACTATGAATAAAGGATGTGACTGACTTTTCCATAGTTCTAGAAATGTCTTTTGAGCAGTTGTCTGGTTAGATGCCAGTGGAAATCTGTCCATCCTGAACTGCTGTGCTACTGACTTGACAAAAGCTCCTTGAACTTGGGCTTCAACTAAATGTGTTTTCATCAGATTTGGGTCTCTTAAGTGCAGTTAAATGGATGTGCATTCTTCAAAATCCTTGGAGTGGCTGTCTAAGTGGATGGGAGAGTACTTGGTCACGCATACAAACCAAAATCTCCCAGGTTGATGCACTACTCCTGCAAAGCAAGGAGTTCTCTAGGTGATTAACTGCAACGACACACAAAGTGGCATCAGGTTCTGATATTTCCTCCCTCTTATGGGCAATGGAATTTTCATCGTACAGTGAAGAAGGAATTGTCATGTCTAGTCGGTGCCACATAAGGTTTTGGAAACTTGGCTGTTTTTCACTGTAGTTACCAAGCTCTCACCAGGTCAGAACAGGTACAGTTAGATTCAGAGTTGAAGGTTTTTGTCTGTACATTGACATCAAGCACACCTTTTGTGCCTTTTGAGTTGAAGTAGTTTTTACAGGAAACTAATAAGTTTTAAATACAGTCATTGTTGTAGTGTCAGAAAGACACCTGCCAATTGTGTACAGCAACCGTCCACAAAACAAAATTGTAATCATGTGCTTCATTAATGTTACAGACACCAAAAACACATGTTCTTTAAAAGCATGTTGTGAGCTTCATGACATCAGTTTCAGAATGCCGATAGGGGTCTCAGTTTAACACCTTACTGTAAGGTTGCACTTGTTCATTACTGCATTGGAGCACTGGCCAAGCTTTGCATTCTGTTCTGTGAAATGGCATGGTCGATAATTTATGGAAGGTGCTGGCACTAATAATCTGAGCCTGAGCAATGATGAGGAAATGTGTTAAAGTGGCTGTAGTGAGCGTTTCTGGGTTGTTTCCCATGCTCGGATCCAGCTTGTATTGTTTGTCCTGAATAGCTGCTTCTGCTGAATATTTGCACACTCAGAGACTGTGATGTTTTCTGCTTTAGTTTATTAAGATTTTGTACAGTTACTGTGATTTGTTACACATCTTGCTGCACTCTCTGCAGACAGTCCAGTACTGTTGCATTCTTGCAGCTCTGGCGTACTCCTTCCAGGAGAATCTGAAGAGCAAAAACAGATTAAACCAGCCACTGCTCCAGCATCTGTGTTGGTGGATGTAGCTCAGTGCTATTCCAAAGCAGTGTTCCCCCACGTGGTCGAATGTTTCAATATTTAAAATTCTTTGCTAAACAAACCACTGTAAATGATGTATCTTCAAATAAAATGTGTATGTTGTGAAATTTATGAAGGATCAACAGGGGTTCTGTCAATTCGGAAATGTCAGTCTGCATGCCTGTGTTGGATGTGATAATGGTTAATCTGTGTTTTGGTTGTGAATGGGGGACATTCTCTGAAAATGAGCTCATTTTCTCTAATTTAAGCAACCTACCCCCACCCCCAACAGACCATCAGAAACTAACTTACTGTCACTTTACGTTCACAGCAGCGATTAAGAAGGATCAGGCAGTGGGTGGCATCTTGTAACATCTCCTCCTTCACATGTGGTGGTGTTGGGCCCTGGTCAGTTGCCACATCATATATGAATTTCAGTAAGGACTTGAGCAAGACCTCCAGCCTCATGGACATTCTGTCCAACATCAGAAAAAAGAATGATTAAGGTTAAAGTTTAACTATCTCAATAAGATGTACAAATCTCAATGGTTTGTTTTGGTTTCAGCAATACCTGGGCCAGGCCTGTTGAATCATACTCTGGAATGCTTGGAGAACACCAAGCCTGGCTGCTTCCTCTGGTCCGTCATACACCTCAAGGTATCCAAGAATCACTCTTTGTAAACGCTTCAAGTGGCGAACGACCATAATGCCCAGCCTGGCAACATAAACAAACAGTGTTGTTGAGTGAGATAACAAAGTGTGGAGCTGGATGAACACAGCAGGCCAAGCAGCATCTTAGGAGCACAAAAGATGATGTTTTGGGCCTCGACCCTTCATCACAAAAAAGGATGCTCCTAAGATGCTGCTTGGCCTGCTGTGTTCATCCAGCTCCACACATTGTTATCTCGGATTCACCAGCATCTGCAGTTCCCATTATCTCTGATACAGTGTTGCTGACTGATCTGTATCCTGTCAGTGTTCTGTGTGTTGGAGGACAAGTGAATGAGACACGGACAGACATGTCTTCAATGTTCTCTTCGGAGATTAAGGCAAAGAGGTCAGCAGGTCTCATGTTGCTTCTGTCTTCATTTTCCTCCCCTTCTGCTGAATGTCTAACTCATCGGTTGGGGAAAATTAAGTTCACATGAGAATGTATAGTGCGTGCTGACTGGCGAAGGATGAGCACAGTTGGCTCTTACTCTGTCCCTGTTCTGTTCTCGCCCAACATCTTCTAACGTATTTTTGCAACCCGATTACTCTGACAGGCAGGAATCCTATCCGGTTTCCGTCCATCATAGCCTTCGCTCGAGCACGTCTGGAGACTCATTATAGTGAGCCATTAAACACTTCACTTCTCCCTGCACAATCAAACATAGGCCCCTGGGTCCATATGATTCCATGTCATGACTCAGCAGTGCACAGAAGCACTGACCAATGGAGAGACAATCCATGTGTGCTCAGGGCAAAGTGGCAGGAATCCACTGCTTCTACCGGGGGATACCACAGAAACCTACATGATGTAACAGTGATAATGCCAATACAAATCAGCAGTTCTAACCTCTCAGTGAAAATGGGCAGATTTTGGGCATACACTCTACGCAGAGGGATCTTATCTTCAACCTCCATGTGGGTAAGAATTAGGCAGAACACTTTGTCATAGTGATTGGCTCTCTGTTGGCCACGGATGACATGGGATTTCTCGATAAGTGGAAGGAGGTCAAGTAAGCAGGACAGCACATTCTGAAATAGACAAAGAACCAGTTATTAGTCAGTCACACTGCTGCTTGCAGTGCAAGTCTGGAATTATCCATTTGTACAAAACCAGGAATAAGAGAGTTCAGGTGCCATCCTCAAAGATACAGGCTTAAGAAATTGAATTACTCGTTCAGACTGATGACCTTCGGTCAGAACTGCTCTCTTGCATGACACTGGAATTTGGTTGACTGCAAGACAGCTGTAAAGACTGGCACTCAGATTAACATACAGTTTAGAAGCTGATTGCGAAACGAGTCCTTGAACTGACAGGGCTGAATAGATGACAAGTCCTGCCTTGGTCATTCCAGTCAAAGGAGAAGGAAACAACGGCAGCCTTCCCAAACTCATTGATGTAAATTGGATTAAGTGCCTCCCACAAAGAGAACGATTAATATTGAGTGATAAATAGTTTAATTTTTCCATTATCTATTTACCTATGTGATCATATATAATTCATTACCTGCACAACCTGGCCATCACAGTTCTGTTTCTATCCTATACTAATGAACAAGTACTTGATAAGATTTGAAAGCTGGGTGCCTGTAACTGCTGGCCTAGGACTCATGTCAGGTTCAGAGAAATGGAGATAAGCTCCAGGCAGGGCACACACTCACCTGAATGAGGGAAGCCTCTGGAGTGTACAAATGACTGTAGAGAGCATGGTATACTACCTGTGCCCGGTTATATTGCAGGAGCTCTGCAGCAGGCTGAAATACAAAACAGAAAGCTGTCAGGCACAGGGATATTTGCAATCTCAGTTCAATCCAGCATACCGACACAACAATTAGGGTTCAGGAACTGCATGGTGATTGAGTCAAACAGTGTCCGTTTTAGAACACTTGCCTTCTCATGGTTGTCCTCCACGCCTTCACTTCCCCACAGGAAAGACAGTTGTGTCCTGAGTTCAGTTTGAGAATCCATTAGAACAATTCTCTGTCCCAGGCTCCAACATTACATTGATACGCAACACGTTGCTGATAAATACATTGTTTCTGCTGCATTGCAGAGGTGAAAAGAACATTCCTTCAGTTGAGAACTGAAAGAAGTAATTTTTATAGCATCTTAAACATGTTAAGGTACTTCATACCCAATTAGGCACTGTTGACATGTTGCTGTTCTGCTGTAAATGCTACAGATTATGTTCACACAGCAAAGTCCCAGAAATGCAGAATATGATTAATGATAACCAGGATTCACGGAGAATCCCTATTCTTCTTGCAGTACTTTTGAATTTTTTACCTCCACAAAACCTGTGGAATGGGCAAACATGAAGCTGTGTTTAACATCTGATCTTAAAAGTCAGCACTGCCATCATTGCAGGACTGTCTCGGTCCTGACTGAGTCAGCCTGTTTTGTACTTGGTAGTAAACACCTCAAGCAGAATTTCTCCTGTGATTTGGCATGCACAGGCCCCCACCAGATCCATTCCACCCCACAATCCCCACTCTCTGACATCTACGTACCACATTGTCAATGATGTGCTGGAGACACCTCACGCCCAGTATCTTATTTTCTGTCCTGTAGTCATCTGAGAAAAGGAGCGATGGTGGCAGCACTACGTCTAGGTGCTCAGCCAGCCACGGCCTCCTCACCTTCTGCAGCAGCCACCAAAATACATGTTTTGTGGCTGGAGTCAACTTCCAGGTGTTTCTGTAGAAATGTGCACACACACAAATCAGTTACTGGTTCTCTGTTCAAAATTGGGGGGGCAAAATATATGACAAAATGTACAGTGACCCGTCACATTCACCAGTGAGAAAGCACCATAACTGGAGGAGAGGGACTGAAAGACTGCGCTTCCTGCCTGAAGCAGGGGTTGGACGCACAATAAGTTCCGCCTACAGCACCAGCACAGATAATCAACACAGAATTTCACAGTGTACCAGCTGCCTGCAGGGGTATGAAAAGTTCATTGATCTTTCCCCACCCCTCTTTCAGTCAAGATGAATTACAAAGTCCATCAGTGAAACAGGCAGCAATGCCAACAAACAGACTCACTTGTTCATTTGTGGTTTCATCAGATGCAGCACAGCTCCTAGAGCTCCCCTGCCTTCCTCCTCTGAACCACACAGGAGCTCTGTGACAGTCTTGCACCCCACCGCCTGCACTGCAGCTGCCAACAGCTCGTCGGCAGCCAGGCGAGATGCTGCATTGGTCCACGGCTTCTCCTCACAGTGTGTAGCACAAAAAATGACTATTTGTGGCACAATGATTCTCAGAACAGACTCTGGTGAAACGATGGTGAGGTGAGGCATCACACGCTCTGGCCTTGTTTGTAGTTTACTGAGGAGAGCTTTCAAGGTTTGAGCCACATTGCAGGCCCTCTCAGGTATCAGTTCATATGCATCATCAGGTAATTCACCACTGTCGGTCTCACATCGGGGCAGTCCCGAGTACTGTATCAGGGCAGCTGTGAAATTGACGTACATTTGAACAATGACCGACATGTCATTCTGGCAGCAGTCAAGAAGCCAGGCAGGATCAGCCTGGAGGAACAAATCCCTTGCATCATCTAAAATTGATCCTTTGTGTCTCATCAGTTTCTCATTTGACAAGTCCCCTAAAATTTTCCTGAGAACATGCTCAGCTGCTGGTATTTGCATTCCTTGGTGAGAATCCTTTTCCATTATTCTGCTTTTGCCTGCTAGGTGCAGTTTCTGAATGATTTCTGAAGGATCCACCATGGTACTTTTTTCTTTGGCTTGGTCCATGATCAGAAATTCATACTTTAACCTGGGAAACAGAAAACAATTTTATTTTTCGGCAAGGCAACATTAGTCCAATGAGAAGAGCGCATATACCAGGCAAGAAACACCCAAGCAAACTGAGATGCTAAACATTTCTGATCACAGATTATAGAAGTACTCATTAACCATGACAGAAGAATCTCAAACCTCACAGATCTGCTTTGATAATGTTCAAACAGAAATCACCTGATTTTTATCTTGATTTAGCATAAACATTTTTTTTATTCATTTATGGGATGAAGGCATTACTGGCTAGGCCAGCATTTATTACCCGTCCCAAATTGCCAGAATGCAGTGAGGAGTCAACCACATTGGAAGTCACATGTAGGTGAGACCACATAAAAATGGCAGAATTCCTCCCAAAAGGATGTAAGTGAACCAGATGGATTTTTCCAACAATCATCAATGGATTCATGGTCATCATTCAATATTTTATTCCAGATTTATATTGACTCGAATTTGCTAAGGTGGGATTCGCGTGCAGGTCCCCAGAACATTCCAGCAGTCGTACCACTGAGCTGTGAGCAAATCTTTTAATTTTAAGACCAGTTATGACATCATCTAAAATCCCTCGTGTATGACAGTGACAGCAATTTAACATTTGTAACTGAAACACTCAAATAATAAGGTACGATTTGGATTTATTCTTCAAATTTGAAGGACACCCTTTTCAGAGTGCAGCAACCAACATGAGTGACTCCGATTCTACTGCAGGACTATGTTTTGTGAAGGGATAATGAGATGATAATGGATTAGACCAACATAGTTCACTAATCCAACAGCCTTTCCTGGAGCTGCATCCCAAATTTAATAATTTCAGAAGTCGCTTTTTTAACAACCCCCCAACCGACTCCAGTCAATCACCATCTTCCTGTAACTACAAGTTTTTCTTCCCCTGTTCGCTCAGGTCCAATTAGCATCTCTCTTTCTCCGTACAGTGCTAAAAACTAATTTCATGGAGGAAAAGAAAACACAAAGGGAGAATTGTGGCTAAAATACATAAAAATGCAGAGAGTGGGCAGCAATCTGTGAAGAGGGAAGGCTCTCCCTCGGGGATCAGTGCAGAGCTGTTTGTGTTTTGGCTGCATTTTGTTTTTGTGTTTGGATGGTCCCTGCGGTGAAGCAGCATTTGGAGACAGAGAGTGGAAGAGGTGATAGTTTTCCACAATCAACCCTCTTCCTGTTGTCCATCTTGAGCAAAGCACGAGGTTGGAGAAAGCTCGGGTTTTTCACCAGGTCCTCCTCGCCGGGCCAAAGGGCAGAGAGGCTGGATCAAAGGGAAGGAAAGGAGCCAGGCCCAGAGAGACAGACTGGGGACCGCAGGGCCCAGCTCCTGCTGGCACTGACCTTCCCATCGGCCGGCCCACATCGGCGGCACGTTTCCGGTCAGAAACTCCCCGCCTCCTTCCATCGAAAAGGGGAGTTTCTTGCCGAGTGTAAGAGAGAGATAGAGAGAGAAAAGATTACTCACCACTGTTCCACACGGACTGGATAGGCCGCGGATTGCACCAACGCATCGGTGGTCACCGACGCTCCCATACCCCCGGAAAGCGCAGAGCCGTGCACTTTGGTTCCGGCCCTGAGCTAGCAAGTCTCAGCTCAGAGGTTCCAGACCTCCTTTGAAATAAAGCACAAACTACGAATTGCGACCCCAACCCGGGAAAAGCCTCATTGCAATAGTCAAAATTACACAGGAAGCTTACAAGTGTAAATTGAAATGACCTTTGTCAGGGAGGTACTTAGGGCAATGCTGTATCCTCATTCTTGAAGTGCCCACCAGTTTTAGATGACAAAGCAAGTTGACAAACAGACATCGCAGTGCATCTATAACGTAGAACAGAAACCAGCAGTCTAATGCATCTACTACATCCACAGTCTGAGATAGCAAGATCAGAAATCACACGACACCAGGTTATAGTCTAACAGGTTTATTTGAAAACATAAGCTTTCTGAGCCTAACCGCTTCTTCAGTAAGACTCGGAAAGCTTGTGTTTTCAAATAAACCCATTGGACCTACAACTTGGAATTGTATGATTTCTGACCTTGTACAGCCCAGTGCAACATCGGCACCTCCACATCTTGAGATTGCATGAATGGCAGATGCTGGAGTCAGAGTCACAGTGTGGAGCTGAATGAATACAGGTCAGGCAGCTTCAAAGGAGCAGGAAGTCGACATTTCGGGTTTACACTCTTCATCAGGACTGGGGATGGGCAGGGGACTCCCATAGGCATTTTTACTACCCCTCCTCTTACCCATTCTCCTGCCCCTTACTGTCAATATGTCCGCCTCTGACACAGCTGTTCTTAAGAGGAGCATTCCATTTGTGCACATCCCAGATGTCATCCTATTTTGAGGACCGCAACCTTCCCCGCCTCCATTGATTCATAATGCTCTTAAATATATCTCTTGTATTTCCTACACTTCTGGAGTCAAAACTGGTCCCCAAAACAAAATAAGGACAGGATACCTCTGGTCCTCACATACCACCCCATCATCCTCTGCCACTTCCGCCACCTGTAATCCGACCCCACCATCAAAGAGACATTTCTCTCCCCAGCCCTATCTGCCTTACATAGGGACTGCTCATTCTGCAACTCCCTTGTCTGCTCCACACTCTTCACTAACCCCACCACACCCAGCACTTTTCCCTGCAACTACAAGAGGTGCTACACCTACACCTATATCTTGCCTCTCACCTCTGTCCAAGGCTCCAAACAATCTTTCCAAATCCAACAGGGATTCACCTGTATGTCCTCAAACCTAGTCTACTGTATCCATTGATCCCGATGTGGTCTCCAAGCGCAGAATTGGTGACCGACTCATGCAGCATATGCACTCTGTCTGCTATAATCAACAACACCTTCCTTTTGCCAACCATTTTAAACACCCCCCCCCCCCCCCACTCTCTTGATGACATTTCCATCCTGAGCCTCCTGCAGCATCATAGTGATGCCACTTGCATACCGGAGGAACAACATTTCATATTCCACCTTGGCAGCTTACAGCCTGATGGTCGCAACATAGAATTCACCGGTTTCAAAATCTCCCTACCCCTGGCCTCATTCCATGTCCAACCCTCCCTCTCATCCCTGCCTCCTTGACCTGACACATCTTTCCCACCCATCCAACCCACCCTTCCCACTGGCCAATCTCCACATTACCCCCTACCTGCATCCACCTATCACCATCCCACCTACTTTCTCCAAACTTCATCCCCATCCTCATTTTATTCCCAAGCTCCTTTCCAGAACACAGGATAAGTCGTGGGGGAGCGGAAGATTGGAATTGTTTCACCATTGTTGAAGAAAAGTTCAAAGGTTAACCCAAGAAACTGCAGATCTGTCAACTTGACATCAATAGTGGGAAGAGATAGCAGGAACTGCAGATGCTGGAAAATCTGAGATAACAAGGTGTGGTGCTGGATGAACACAGCAGGCCAAGCAGCATCAGAGGAGAAGGATGCTGCTCGGCTGTTGTGTTCATCCAGCTCTACACCTTGTTATATCAATAGTGGGAAAACTGATGGAGGCTGTAATGCAGGATGTGATGAATACGCACTGAGAGAAAAATAAGTTCAGAGCAGACAGTTAACATAGTTTGTCAAGGGCAGGTGAAATTTGACCAAGTGAATTCACTTCTTTGACGAGGTGACGCAAGCACAGAATGAAGGTACCGGTGCCAAATGTTGAAAATTTGGACTTTCATAAAGCATTTCATGTGGTGCTACATGGCAGGTTCGTTCACAAATTACAAATGTTGAGATTGATGGATCCTTGGCATCATGGATTAGAAGTTGGCTAAATGATAGGAAACAGAGGGTAGATACAGATGTGTGTTTCTCAGAGTGGTGGTCCACAGGGATTGGTGTTGGGGACCATGGTTTTTCTGATTTATATAAACAATTGGGAGATGGGTGCTGAGGGCAAAATCTCTGTGAGAATGACACTGAGTAATTTCAGAGGGACATTGACAAGTGGCCAAATGGGTAGAACATCTGACAAGTTAATTTTTAATGCAGAGAAATGAGAAGTAATGCATTTTGGTAGAAACTCCAATAAAATACAGACTCAATGGTACAACTTCAAGGAGAGAATTGTCGAGTGGAACATCAGGGTTCAAGTGTATGATGGAAGCCGTTGTTAAGCAGGCTGATAGGATCCTTAGATTTATAAATAGAGACATAGAGTATGAAAGCAATGACATGGTGTTACACCACTACAAATGATTGGTCAAGTCACATTTGGAGTCTTGTGTTCAATCTGTGGCACCTTATTTCAGGAAGGATGTTAAAACGTTGGAGAGAGTACAAGGGAAATTTACTAGAATGATACCAGGAATGTGGGATTTTCAATACAAGGACAGTTTAGAGAAATTGGGCTTATCCTCCTTGGAGCAGAGAAGATTAAGAGGTGATGTTGGTGAGGTGTTCAAAACTATGAACAATTCTGACAAGGTACAGAAGGATATCCTGTTTCCCCAAGTTGGTATGTCAGTAACTAAGCCTCATAATTTAAAGATTGTCAGCAAGAGAGCCAGGAGTGAGATGAGAAAAAAATTATTTACTCACAGAGTTGTTGGGATTTGGAATGCGCTGCCTGGGAGGGTGATGGAGGTGGTTTCCACAGGAGTTTTCAAAAGATAGCTGGATATATATTTGAAAGTGTTGAATTGAGAGGGTTAAGGAGGGGATTCTGAAGAATGGGATGAGTTAGCCTAGACATGATGGGTTGAATGGCTTCCTCCTGTTGTGTAAAACTCTATGACTGTATGTCCTCTAGCCTCTCAAGTGTCTGTTGATGATGGAAGGCTCAAAAGCAGTGTGGACAAAATGTGAACGAAATAGTGCACCAATTTCTAACAATTGCAGTGATTCACGATGACCAATTTTTAAAAAAATTCTAATAATTTACAGTATGTCCCATAGCGAGCCCAGTGTCTAATGCTGTATTGCCATTGAGGACAGTGCAAGAATGTGAGGTCTTTGCAGAGAAATCATGTTCCCAACTGAACAGGCTTGTTCCCAAATGAAAACATAGACATCGACAAATGGCCACAAGAGGGCACAGAATGCTGCAGGACAGACGGATCTAATTGTCTTTGAAGCTGAATCCTAAATGTTAGCAAGATAATAAAGTGTGGAGCTGGATGAACACAGCTAGCCAAGCAGCATCTCAAGAGCACAAAAGCTGACGTTTCGGACCTAGACCCTTCATCAGAGAGCCGAAACGTCAGCTTTTGTGCTCCTGAGATGCTGCTTGGCCTGCTGTGTTCATCCAGCTTCTCACTTTATTATCTTGGATTCTCCAGCATCTGCAGTTCCCATTATCTCCTAAATGTTAGCATACGTGTCGTGTCCAGCAAGTAATTAAGAAGGCAAATGGATTGTTGGTCTTTACTGCTTATGGAATCAATCTGAAAATAGGAAGTCTTGCTACTCCTGTACAGGGCTTTGGTGATAACATACATAGAGTACTGTGTCATTTTCATTTCCTTACTCAGAGCAGAACAGTGATTTTAATCACCTTCCAGGGTGGGTGGGGCTTGAATTTGGATCTTCTGGTTCAGAGGTAGGAACTCTACCACAGTACCACAAACCCACAGTCAAATGGAGCTTGACTTGCACTGCAGGAACTTCAGAGAAGAGTCACCCGGGTGATTCCTGGGATGAGAGGATTATCTTATGTGGAAAAGTTGAGCAGGTTATCCAGTACTCATTGGAACTGTGAAAAGTAAGAGGTGATGTTGTTGAAACATCAAAAATTTTGAGAACAGATACCTGGTGAGACAATGTTTAAAAAAGGAGCTCTAAAGATGAAATAAAGGGAATTTTTTTCTCCTGGGGGTTCTTGAACATTGGAATTCTCTTTTACAGAGAACAGTGAAGGTTGGGTCATTGAAAATATTCAACATTCGGCAAGGGTGCAGGAAATTGGAGTTGAGACTGCAGCCAGAAAAACCATCACCTTATTAGGCCTGAGGGACCAAAAGCCTACTCCTGCTCCTATTTCTTGTGTCGTTTTGCAATTTAGAAAGAAAGACGCAAATCAGGTGTGCGTTGGAATATTTCCCATTTTCCTGTTGGAGTGTGGCTCCAACAACACTCAAGAAGTGTGACACCATCCAGGAAAAAAGAGCCTATTTTATTGGCACCTTATCCACAAATATCCACTCCCCCCATCACTGATGCTCAGTAGCAGCAGCATGTACTTGCTGTAAGATGCACTGTAGAAGTTCACCAGGGCTTGTTAAGAAAGGCCCATTCTGAGCCCAGACTATTTCCATTTAGAAGGACAAAGGCAGCAGATACATGGGAACATCACCCCTTGCAAGTTCACCTCCAAGCCACTCACCATCCTGACTTGGAAATATATCACTGTTCCGTCACAGTACACACAGGGTTGATATGGAGAGGTTGTTTTCCCTTGGGGAAGCTTCGGTGTACACGGTCACCCACTTAAGAGGTAGATGAGGAGGGATTCCTTCTCTCAGAGGGCAATGAATGTGGAATTCTTTACCATAAGGGGCTGTAAAAGCAGGATCATCAATTTTAATGTTTTAATTCAGTAAGGGAATCAGGGGTAAATGGAAGAAGGCAGGAAAATAGAATTGACAATTTTCAGATTTGATGATTGAATGGAGGGGCCGAATGGCTACTTCTGCTCCTCTGTGGTCTTTGATTCATTTTTGCTGTTGGCAGTGGTTTAGAGAACACCATTCTGACTCACGAACTTCTGGATTTAAGAGCTACTCCAGACACTTGAGGACAAAATCTAGCTTGAGGGAATCTTTGAAACTCGGGCCTGTCAGGTCCCACAGTATTCCGTGAAACTCTTTGATTCTCTTGGGTGCTGCTCAATGTTTATCCTGTAACCAAGGTCTCTAAATAAGTAGATTATCCAGTCATTATCCCATTGCTGTTAGTGAGCCCTGGCTGTGTGCAATCTGGGTGCTGTATTTTTCCCTAATATTACACCAGCGACGACACCGCAAAAGCACTTGGCAGTAAAGCAGTTACTGTGTATCGAGGCCATGACAGACACCGTAAATGTGCATGTTCCTATTGTCCTGTCTGCAGTTGAAGCTGCTGAAATCACTTGCAGTCAAACTTTCAGTACGCCAAGAAGTTTATATTGTCGTCGCCCGTTTGATGAAATACTTGGAAATGTAATAAGCAGGGATTATTCACCAAGCTCACCCAGACAGCACTCTACACATTGTAACCAGGGACAGAAAAGTGCTCCTTATCAAACCGTGACTCACGGCCTCAATCAAATTATTGTGACAGAGGCAGATGTTAAAGCCAGGAAGAGAAAAGGTCAGTCCCGTGATTGATTAATCAGACAAAGCCGACTTGATTTGTTCACTCAACGTGATATTTGCTCACCTGCCAGCCGGCAGCTGATTGTTAATTCAATAAAAGATAAAGGGTTTTATATTTCCTCAAATGGGAAGTGTGCGTCAGTAAAATGTAGTCAGTAAACTCCAGTCCCTCAGATTGGGGATACCGGCTCTGAGCGACAAGGAATTGAGAGGAAAAAACATAAGACTGTCTTATTCATAGGTCAACGCAAACTACTCAGCATTTAACTACCACATTAACTCACTGAAAAAATGAAATATGCGATCTACTGAGGCAGGTTTCATTCTCCGATCTGCCTTGTCCTGTATGACCATCAGTTGGATTCATAACGGTGCTATTCATCTCAGTCTTATCCTGACGGTTTATGTTGAATGTCTATGACTCTTTGGGCTAGAGGATTCCAGTTGATTCCCTTAATACTTGAATTTGCTAATTTGTATCGTGTGAATTCTGGTTCGACATTTGGAGCTCCTCATGAACCACTGATCACAGGGAATAGAAGCAGGGTGAGGCCATGCCACTAATCTAACCTGGTGTGCCATTCAATAAGATCCTGCCTGATCTGATTTTGATTTTAACTCCATTTTCCATGTGCTCCCTGGGCCCCCTCCATAACCCTTAAGTTTCATGCAGGTCAAGAATGTATTTGCAACATACATCCAATGACTCAGCTTCCACTGATTATTCTGAAGACTCAAAAGTCTCTCAGAGAAAAAAAATTCCAACTCACCCCCGTGTTAAGTTGGAGATCCCACATTTTTAAACTGCCCACTCGTGAAACTACTCACTACAATAGTGTGCTTGAAATTAAGTCTCATGATTGCTGGAATCATTGAAAAACTCAAGATTTTTTTTTAAAGTCCCCAAACTACTTGTTTTCAGACCAAGACAGATAGAATGTATGAACCAGGTTTCTGTACCTTAACAAGAAATCAAGGTTTGTTATATTTCATTAGATTCAAGCTACAAGTAAATAATTATAAACTATTGGTGTACAACACAACAAATTAAAGCCCTGATCTCACTTATTAATACACCGGACAGACAGATATAAGCAAGGAAAAAGCATGCACGGGCAAATAGGGAAGACTGGGAAAACAGTTCTATCGTCTTTGTTCATTAGATCTGTATGGTTGGATCTGGCTGATGAAAAGGATTCTCCTTGACCTTTCTTATTCTGAATGCTTCCACTGGTCTGCATGGCTGGTTCATTTGTAGAAGGTCTCTGACTCAATCACATTCAAAGTCATTAACTGCTGAGGGGAAGAGAAACACATTTTCTTCAGGTTTTAATTGAGAGAGTTTTTGGCTGCTGCAGATCTGCTGCTTTCGGTCTGTCAAAACCACTTTGAGCCTTGTTCACTGCTCGTGTTATTCAGCTAACTGACAACCAATTGCAAGGTGCTGGGAGTCAGAGGGTCTTTGATAACTGGTCCCAAGTCCACAAACCAATTAGCATCTCTTGTAAACATCATTCATCTCCAGTTTGTCTGCACACGGCTGGAACCCAAAGCTTCACAAACAGCCTTCATGCAAGGTATCAAATTCTTTACTTTCAAAGCATGTGTATACTCTTGTAAGTCTCTGGGTTTCAACACAATTCTTCCTGATTTTTGTGCACAGTTTTAAAAAGTACAAAAGTAAAAAGACAGTCTTTGTACCCATTCCACATTCCCACAAGAAGGGAACAATCCTTTCAACAATCTGTTCAAGCAGTTCAGAGTCTTGCTTGTTTCAATGTGATTATCAATCAATCATGTGAAAATCTGTTGAGTCTCGGCCCAATCTGCTTAATCTTTCCTCAGAAGAGAATCCCTCACTCCAGGCACGGGCCAAATAAACTTGTCAGATCTACTTCCAATGCGTATACATCTCTTCTGAAGTAATGAGAATGAAACAACACACAGTATACTCGGTATAGTTTCACCAATGCCCAGCACAGTTGAGAGATAATGGGAACTGCAGATGCTGGAGAATTCCAAGATAATAAAATGTGAGGCTGGATGTGAGGCCTGCTGTGTTCATCCAGCCTCACATTTTATTATCCCAGCACAGTTGACACAGCTTTTGTGTTGCATCCCCCTCCTCAACAAAAGCAACACTCCATTTGCCTTCTAATTTGCCTTTCAATTCTTCCTGAAAAAGTGGACAAAATCACATTTTTCCACATTTTTCTCTGTCAAATTATTGTTGGCTCAACTTATTCTTGACTCTTTGTAGTTTATTGTTTTGTTCTCCTTATAACAAGCTTTCGTACTATCTTTATGTCAGAAGAAAATTATACATTCAAGTCGTTGTAAACGCTCCACTGGTTACATGCAAACATATTCATCTGTGGCCTGCTGCATTGTTCCAGCAAAGCCCAACACAAGTTAAAGGAACAGCATCTCAATTTCTGATGAGACACCATTATAACCTTCAAGCCTCAACATTGAGTTGAGGTCCCTCATCCTTTTTGTTATTCAGGTGAATCTCTTCTGCACCTTCTCCCACGTCTCGGCATCTTTCTTAAAGTGCACTGCCCAGATTTGGACACATTGGGTGGAATCTTTTGGTGGTGAGCTAGAGATGGGAACGGCACTAAAATAAGCCAGGTTTGGCATAGCTCAACCCTACCACCTTCTTGCCTCTACAGAATTAAGTCCATGGTAGGGGACAGCTCACAGTTGGTCTTCCTGCCGTGCTGCTAAATGAGGCCCTTAATTGTCCAATTAGTGACTATTTAAAAGTCTCAGCCCATCGCCACGAGTATTAACTCAGAACTGTTGCCATGTGAGGTGCAGAAACCCTGTTATTATGACACATCAAGCTGCACCAATCTGCCTGTCGCACCATTTGTTTCATTCACTACAATGGCCAACTGTACTTCCTTTTTCCATTAGTATTCAGAGTAAAGGAAGCTTTCACCAAGGTTCTATACTTCACTGTTTGGCTGCTTTGTGATACAAAATGATACTGGCAGCATGGGTGCAATTCCCACACTGGCTGAGGTTTCCACGAAGGACCTTCCTTCTTCATATCTTCCCCCTTGCCAGCCCTCAGGTTAGACCACTGCCTGTTGTCTCTCTCTGATGAGACAGCAACCGTATGGTCAGATAAGAATGTGGTGACTTTACCTTGTTAGCTCAAAATAGTCTATTTGTTGGAACATAGGAGTCTGCCTTGGGCTGTCAGTCAGTCGAGCTTGCCCCACCATTCAATATCATCATGTTTCAGCAAGCACTTCACTGCCTTTTACTCACCCCATCTTCATAACCCTGTACACCACTGGTCATCAGGAATCTATCAATCTCTATTTTAAACATGCTCAAAGGCTGAGCTCCCTTGGCTGTCTGGGGTAGAGAATTTCAAAGATTCACCGCTGTCTGAGTGAAAGAATTTCTCCTCATTCTCAGATCAAAGTGATATCCCCCTTATTTTTACATGTGTCCTCTCATTCTAGACTCCCCAACCAGGGAAAACATCTTCACTTCATCTATCTTTTCAGTGTTTTTTAAGTTTCAATGCGGTGATCCCTTGTTCTTCAAGGCTTGAGAGAATAAATGTCCACTTTGCCCATTTTGACTTCGTAGGTCAGTGCACCATTGTGGGAACAAGTCTGGTCTAATGTCACACAAAACTTATTCTTAAACCAAGTGACAAACATTTGGGTTTTAATCAAAAGTTCTCAGTGCCAGGGTCAAGGGACTTGAGCCCAGTGACACTCACCTCCCTTGCCCCTGCTACCAACATGATGATGCCTGACCCCATTGAAATTTGCACCCCTTCCCTCACCCCAGCCTGACCTCACTGACTTGTATCCCGTGTTACTTCACAAATGTAGGACTTGCGATGGGTGTTCTTCCTGCATCTGCTTCATCCTCCTTGGCAGTGCTGCTGAGTGCATGCTTTGCCGGCCTCCGAGTGGCTGTGACTTCCCTCCCTGTGGTCTCGACTCCAGGGGAGAGGCCTGTATCTGCCCTGGTAGAGTTGAGGGAAGGAGACAAATTGTGTCATCCTCCAGCTTTGCAGCAAACAGGCGACATTCACAATGCCTGGACGCGATTCCTTCCAACATTCCAGTTGAGGTCTAACCAGCGATGTGATTGTCTTGGACGGAAGTGGAGTGCCAGCCCTTCCTCACCTCTGATCCAGATTAAAATGATGTTAATGCTTGCTTGTCACCTAAAGCTCAAACAAAAAGGTTGTGTTGTCTGCCATCACATCCAGCCCAACAACTCCGAGAACTCTGGCCCTGGCCTTCCCTGCACTTCCTTCCTCCCACCATCGGTGCAGTGCCTTTAGTCCCTTTGGCTCCTCACTATTTCTTCCTGTAAGATACTCTTTCAGGTGCATGACTTTGACCAAACCACTCCATCCCTGACTAAAGGTCAGTTTTATCTCATCAGACTGCAAAATGCCTGCAACTGTTTCACTCTGTCAATGGTGCCAACTGGTTTTCTTTGAAACCTGCAGAAGAAATATGATGCTAAGTTCTGGGTCACATGGGCTCTCTTTAGGAGGAAAGCATTAGGGCTGCTCATTTTCTTCTGTATCTCTGACCCTTGGAAGGTAAGGGCACCTCAATGTTCCTCATCTGGTGTATCCACGCAAATCTCCTTTGACCCAAATCACAGGGAAATGAGATTCCACAGGCACGGTGCCCTGGGGCTTGTTCTGTCAGCAGCTCCAAAGACATCTGTTCATCCCTGTAGTTTGAAGCTGCCACTTGCGATTGGATAAAACAGTATAGAACATTTCAGCAACACCACGCATGTGAATGTGCAGACAAGCTGTTTGCGAAAGGAAGTGGAGTAGAATTTTAATCAAATGTTGCTTTTGTAAGCAGGTCGTCTGTTTGATGTCATTAATTCCAGTGATTGAGATGTGGCTTGTTCTTAATTCTTTGTCCATGAGAAGGAGAACAGGTGTAGAATATACCCTTATCATTGGTTACTTTTGTGGCAATTTTATTATTGCTGAGTGCTCTGTGCCACTTCTTTGGAAACGACATCATGAATGTCTGCTGCAGCCACATTGATCAGTGTATCTTGTAGTTGGACTGACTTTCGCGCTGCCTCATTTCCTTACACAACTCACGAATGTGCTTGGCACGTCTGGTCAGCACTTACTCTGATGTCTCCCCTGCTCAGTATTTTTAACCCCATACAGGGGGAGTTGGTGTGCACTGTCACAGGCTTACGTTACTGCACACAGACTTGGCGAGACCAATCCCTGACAGCAAAATGGTGTAAAATCTGGACGCGTGACATTGGGAACAAAGAACTTGAGAACAGGGAGAGGCCATTTGGCCCTTTGACCTGGCTCCACCATTCAATCAGATCATGGCTGATCTGGTTGTGGTATCAAGTCAACTTCTCTGTCTGCCCCTCATATCCCAGAACTCTTTTGTGTATCAAAACATTTTACCATGTACTAGTGCAGTCATGCTCAAATCCTGTTGTACTGGTCCACCTATGCTCAAATATTGCTGTGCTGGTCCACATTTGTAATAATGTGTAATAATGGTACATCTAGGTTCAAGTACTGGTGTACTGGTATACTTAGGCCCAAGTGCTGGTTATACTGGCACATCTGGGTTCAAGTGCTGGTTATACTGGCACACCTAGGTTCAAGTACTGGTTATACTGGCACACCTGGGTTCAAGTACTGGTTATACTGGCACACCTGGGTTCAAGTGCTGGTTATACTGGCACGTCTGGGTTCAAGTGCTGGTTATACTGGCACACCTAGGTTCAAGTGCTGGTTATACTGGCATGTCTGGGTTCAAGTACTGGTTATACTGGCACACCTAGGTTCAAGTGCTGGTTATACTGGTACACCTAGGTTCAAGTACTGGTTATACTGGCACACCTGGGTTCAAGTGCTGGTTATACTGGCACACCTAGGTCCAAGTGCTGGTTATACTGGCACACCTGGGTTCAAGTACTGGTTATACTGTTACACCTGAACAAGAGTACGGCTGTACTGGTCCACCTGATCTTGAAACTAGTGAACTGAATTTCATGGTTGGAAAGATAATGCAAACCTTTCATGCAACCGGAAAACATCTAAAACCTTAAAATGGAAGCACTTAAAAATCAGCACAATCCAAATGTCTGACTGGCCGTTGGACAAGGTCATTGGAATTGACATGATAGTTGACTTCACAAATTGAATAGAAAGTTTTCTGTAAAACACAGAATTGAAGATTAATGGGAGTGACTCAGACAATCAAAAGGCAGGAAGTGGTGATCAAGGAAAATTAGCAAAATAAAAAGATATCAAGAAACCTGCTGAATGGACATGTAATTGGTAAATCAATTTTACGACTCTTAAGTGTGAGATGTTCCAGTTTGGTTCTGAGAAGAAGGAAATCACAAACTGTTTGTATTGTAAGGGCCCAAACAATCAATGGCACAGAAACATAAGTCACTGCAAATAGCAACACAGTTTACATACAGCCTTTGGTTACTGAATTCCAATCGATTGAATTGAAAAGCAGCTCAGAACTGATGTTAAACTTGTATCAAACTTTGGTCGGGCCACATTGAGGAGCCATGAAGTCATTTCTGGTCTCAGCCAATAAGAAAGACATAGAGGCAGTGCAGAAAGTGTGAAAGAAAGATCCACAATGATGATTTCAGAATTCTGAGGAGATCAGAGGAGGATGAACGGACCAGAAAAGAGAAGGGTGAAGGTAGGAGTCATGACTGAATCAAAGTCTTTAAGATTCTCAAAGGTTTTGTAAGGGTAGATGTAAATTTAGGAAATGTTTTATCTCTCCACAATTGGAACTTCTGGCATCTGTTTTAGAATAAAGTGCTGCCCTCTACCCTCATAATATTTGTCTATTGGGCTCACTCCAATAAGCAGTTATAGAAGAACAACCACAACAAGTCTTCATTAAGAGAGGCACATGTTTGAGATACAAGAAGCATTTATTATGTACTCATTAAGATACAGATTATATGAAGTTTTGACAGGTTAACAATCTGACAATGAGAGGAGATTTGATTATCTCCGAAGAGATACCAAGCTCACCTCAGTTATGTGGCTGTTAACAGCAAAAGTCACACAAACAGGGGACACAACACACTGACAACTAGAATTTACCAGCTCCTCCCATATATAGAAACAGTCGTTTATCCTGTTGAATGGAGCTCTGTGAAGGTTAACTCTTCAGGCTAATTGCCTTAAACAACGTCCCCTTCTGGGAGACCAAACATAGGGCCATGAATAGAAAACAGCCATCTGTAAAACCATTTAAGAAAGAGATACTTTTCCTGAGGAGTGGTTCAAGTGTAGAACCTTCTGTCATTTGGAGTAGATGAGACAAATTGCACAGTTGGATCTTAGGGAAAGCTTGATTACTGCATGAGGAAGAAAAAATTAGAAAGATGTATTGAAAGATTTTGAGCAAGTGGTGTAAGAAGAGACTTGGTGGTGCATAACTGCTGACTGATTGGAAGAACTTGTTTCAGTGCTGTCGAATCAACACAAGTTTCTATGTTCTGTTGTATGTCTCCCTTTCAAGTACAATGGCTCCTTGATGGTGTCTGTCCTGTCATGTTGTGTAATGCAGGACTGCTGATTTGAGATTCTTGCAAAGAGAACAAAGGTTTGCCTTTATTTAAAAGGAATGTCAATGGAACACGGGATTTATAGAACTTTGGCCATCAGTGTACTAGCCTTTATTCTGAATTTATTCCTTAGTCCCTGTTTCCTCATCTCTGGCCTCCATTGTGCCAAATTCCAGGCTGTCCCTCTCAGCACTGTAATGATGAGTATTCATGGCATTTTCCTGGGACAAAATTGCCTGTTAATAAAAGCAAAATAGTTAGGGCTTTGACATCCAATGACATTTTTTACCCACTGTTTTATCCATTCAACATAAACTGTTCATACATCAATATCAGACATCCAGGACTGTATTCTGCGCATTCACTGCTTCTCAAAAAAAGAGAGCTCACATTTATCGAGTGCCCCTTAAAATTTTTCCAGACCATTCACAGTCAATTAAGTGTTTTTGAAGTGGAGTCACTATTCCAGGATTGCTCAAGGCAAGGTCTCACAAACAGCAATGTAATAATGACCTATTGGCCTGCAATTTGGACTGAGGGATAAATATTTTACAAGGACACTGGAGATAACTCCCCTGCTCACCTTCAGATACGACCAGGAGATACTTTATGTCTATCTATGGAAGGACAGCCTTCATCTCTCAAGTCATCCCAAAAAGCCCAAAAGACTCTAAAGCACAGGAAGATGGGACCAACTGAGGATAATCTACACCACGGCCATCAGTAGTGTCCATTTCTCAGAGATGTGTTATGAATTTTGTTTTGTTTGAAACTCCTTTCTTTTTTTCCAATGATGTGAGGATATATTTGAGGCCTAAATATTAATGGACTGGGTTTTATCCATTTAGCGTTAAGCCAGACAAGTATGGAGATAAGTCAACCCTCTGTTCTTGGAAGAATGCCCCTCACTATGCCTGGAATGAAAACCATTCACTGGTTTCCATAAGGCCATCGACCATAAGATATTGGAGTGTATTTTGGCCTTTTAGCTCATTGAGTGTGCTCCGCCATTTGATCATGGCTTATATGTTTCTCAACTCCATTATCATGGCTTCTCCCCATAACCCTTTATCCCCTTACTAACCAAGAACCTATTTACCTCTGTATTAAATACACTCAATGACTTGGGCTCCACAACCCTCTGCAGCAATGAGTTTCACAGATTAAACATCCTGTGACTGAAGAAATTCAACTTCCTCTCAGTTCTAAAGGGTCATCAGTTCACTCTGAGGCTGTTTCCTTGGGTCTTCGTCTCTCCTACTAGCAGATCTTCTCTACGTCCACTCTCTGTCAGTATCCTGTAAATTTCAATCAGACCCCCCCCCCGCCGAACATTCTAAACTCCATCAAGTACAGACCCAGCGTTCTCGACTGCTCCTCATATGAGAAGCCCTTCATCCCCAGAATCATTCTTATAAATCCCCTCTGGACCATCCAACGCCAATACATTCTTCCTTGGATATGGGGCCCAAAATGCCTCGTAGTATTCCAGATGAGGTCCGACCACAGCCTTTTATCGCCTCAGCAGTACATTTCTGCTCTGCATTCTGGACCTCTCAAAATTAACGCTATCATTGCATTTGCTTTCTGAACTGCCAACTGAATCTGCATGTTTACCTTAAGAGAATCCTGAACTAGGACTCCTAAGACTATTTGTGCTTCAGATTTCCAAAGTCTTTCCCAGTTTAGAAAATGATCTTAAACTCTATTCTTCCTACCTCACACTTGCCCACAAGATATCCCATCTGCCACTTCTTTGCCCACTCTCCCAGCCTGTACAAGCCCTTCTGCAGCACCCACCTCCACGTGTCTTTGTGTCATCTGCAAACTTAGCAACAATGCCCTCAGCTCCTTCATCCAGATCATTTGTGTATAACGTGAATAGTTGTTGTCCCAACCCTGATCCCTGTAGAACTCCACTAGTCACTGGCTGCCATCCTGAAAAAGACCCTTTTATTTTTATTCTCTGCCTTCTGCCAGTCACCTAATTCTCTATCCATGCCGGTACCTTGCCTTTAACACTATGGGCTCTGATCTTATTTAGCAGCTTCCCTTATGGCACCTTATCAAAGGTCAAATAGATCACATCTATTGGCTCTCCTTTATCATACTTGATTGTTACTTCCTTGAAGGATTCTCACAGATTGTCAGGTATGAGCTACCCTTGATGAATCCATGCCGACCCAGATCTATTTTACCATGCACTTTCAAGTCCTCCACAGTCTCATCCTTAATAAGGGACTCTAAAATCTTACCAATGACTGGCACTCGGCCAGTAAAGTGAGCGCAGAATTCTGAATGGCTTTGAAGCTCACTTGTGTTTTGCTCATCATTCATTCATTTGCTCTTCACCACTTCCCCATTCATTCACCTCCATCCTCAATATCTCATTTGCTGCCACTCATCCATTGATTGCTATCAAACTCACTCACTTCACTGACTGTTCCTTCTTTCCTCTCTTGCTGTCACCATGCTGAGGCATAGGGGTATATTTCAAGGCTGACATGTCCCCTTTTGTCTGAGACATTAAACCCAAGGCTCTGCCGATTTTCTCTGATGCATGTGCAGGATACCACCACAGTGTTTTTAAGAACAACAGCAGAGTTAGCCCCAGCATCCTGCCTACTCATTATTCAACAGCTATCACCATGGAAACAGGTTATCTGGCTGTGATCACAAAGCTGTTTGTGGGAGCTGATCTGGAATTAAGAACCTAATAATCATGGAATCATTGTCAGTTGTCAGGAAATCCCATCTGGTTTCCGAATGTCCTTTCAGGAAGGAAATTGCCGTCCTTACCCAGTCTGGCCCACACGGGATTCCAGATCCACAGCAACGTGATTGACTCACAACTGCCTTCTGGACATTTAGAGATAGGCAATAAATGCTAGCCCAGCCAGCGACACCCACCTCCTCTGAATGAATGAAGAAATGCTTGCTGTGTACAGATTAGCTGCGGTGTGTCCTACAGCACAACAATGACTACAATTCAAAAGTGCTTGATTGGCTGTAATGTAATGACGATGAAAGTCATTGTAAAAATGTGTTCTTTTTCCAAACATTACTCATCCCTTTCCATTTTACTTGCTATTTACTTCTTTTCCATTCCTTCCTTCATTCCTTTCAGTCCTTCCTGTCCATTCTTCCTCCTTTCCATCCTTCCCTTCTCTTCCTTCCTTCCCATTCTTTCATTCTCCACACCCCTTCTTGAAGGAAATTATCTTTATAAAATAACCATTCTTACCACTTTCTCTTCTTTGCTAGGAGGACTTTTCAGGAAGACACAAAGTGGAGCATAGCATATGTTAATGACTCCAATGGTGACCATGAGCCAATGGAATCCAATTGCTTTGACAATAGCTCCTCCAACTGAGGGCCCTGGATGGTAAGCACAAAATTATTCATCCTTTATGTGAAACATGCATGTTATACTTGAAATTTCCTTTGAACAAATTCTGAGTCCACACCTTAAGTGAGAACTTTATTTCAGTAACCAGACTCCACAAACATCACATGCACAGATTATTAGTTCCCATATTTGTACAAACAATTCTTATCCAAATAATCCTGAACAAACGCATCCATGGCCCATTCACTTGTTTCTTGAGGCCCCATGCATCCCTTTAGGCTTTATTCGATGACAATAACGCACTGTTTTCACACTTAATTATCTGTCTGCCAGAAACCGAAGTGGTTAAATTTTGTTTGAAAAAAAATTGAATTAAACTGTGTATGTTCCTTACGTATTCAAATTTCCAAAAAACCTTAACACAATAGCTCACAGAGAAGATTGTTCATTAAACTTAAATCTATCCAGCATAGACTGTGGCACCATGTGGAAAAATTGATTAGAAAACAGAAAATTAAGAATGAGTGAGAGGTGTGGTGCCAACTTTGAGTTGAAGAGAGGCACTGAACGGAATATTAGTGGAGTTGGTATTTTGACCATGGTGTTTTGACATGATTAATTAATGTGGAAATTAATTGAAAGCTCTACAGTGAGTTTAGGATGCAGAGAAGTGGTTCCTTCAGCTTCTTGCAGTGTTGGCAGGGAAACAGTTATTAATCCTGAATGTGGAAAGTATGGGTCATTTAGCATGCATGAAAGCAACAACAAGGTGTCCCCTTGTTGGTCTTTCTTCAATAATACCTGAAAAACAGAGGATGGGCAGAGGAGTCTCAGTTACCAATTGAAATGTCATTCAGCTAGAGATGGTGCCCATATGGAAAAATGCAGGAAACTTAGACATAAAAGAAATATAATCATTGGATAAAATTGAGAAGCTGCAGAAATGAAGGTTGTTATGCTGAGAGGAACTGCATTAATTTGCAGCAATTCAGACCACAGGGGTGAGAAAACGAACAGCCCACCTCAGCGCTATCATTAGACACTTTCAGAGAGACTGAGAGACTTATATTTAAGCAAAAGTACATCAAAGAAGACAATTGTATTGACTCACCAATTGCAAATCCCACACAAAGTGCCACATCAGCAATGGCAAATATGCTTCCGTACACAGATACATGACGAATATCCACCAGGTAACCCATAATGGGAATCATCGAGGAATCAGTCATTCCTGGTCATATCAAAAGATGCACTCAGAATTCAGGCTGCAACATATGCAGTAATAATTTCTAAATCTAAGATCAGATTGGAAGTTGTGTCCTGAACATCACTGATACATACAATGTGTAGGGTGTGGGAGTGTGTCTCCCGATCTTTCCACTGAACAGCTTTAGGTAACCTCCACTTGTGATCTAGGGAATCAGACTTTTCTTCAGGTCTCCCTTGTTGGAAGGAATTGGACGTAGCTCTGTGCTCTTCTGATCTGCATTTCAGCTTACCTTGTGAAACCCATGGAACCAAGGTTCATCTTGAATCAATTTCGTGAGCACCTGACATTAAAATGGATGGTTGTTAAATTTTTGGACTTTGGGGATATTCGAATTCTAGAAATAAATTCCTCTCTCCCTTTTCAGCATGATGGTCTCCAGCTGAAACTGCAGCAGGCAGTTTCATCATCGGAGTTTCCAGAAATAATCATTTTAAAGCCTGACCAGTGTTGGATTGTACATTCACCTGGACTGGGTCCGCGAGCTCAGTATCACAAATATTGGCAATCAATTCAATTCCCACCATCAGATTCGGAGACTAAGCTAGCCCCCGAATATATGCTCTGATGACTTCTCCAAATTTGAGATTCCAACTCAAGTTCAAGTGTCCCAGAAAACTTCCTCAGAGACTGGGATGAAAAATGCTCTTGGATTCTCATTTTGCCTGCAGTTCCATTATTGCAGGCTGCTCTGCTTCTCAGTAAAGCCAAAAACGTCCTCAGGAACATCACAGTAAGTGCTATGTTCACAAAAGTAACCTTCCGGTCATCTTAGTTTCGACTGTCCATGTTCTGGTTCACACTGCATTCCATTCACCTGCAGCCCTTTGCTTGGTGAGCGACTTCAACTCCCTGTCAAGCCAGACCTTGAATTTCAAAACGCTCACTGTTTTCAAATTGTTCCCAAGGCTTACCACTCCCTATCTATATAAAACATTTCAGCTCCACAGCATCTGAGATATCCAAACTCTTCTCACTCTGGCCTCTTGTGAACCACAAGTTCCAATTGCTGAACATATCATAGGGACTTCCAACACCTGCAGGATTTGCCTTCACTTTAGTTACTTCATCATTGTTGGTTGCTGTTGCACTGATAAAGTCTGAAATTCCCTCCCTGCATCCCTTACCCTAATTTTTCTGCCTTTAACACATTTGACAAAACCTCCCTCTTCTATCAAGTTTTTGGTCTTCATGCCCCTTCGCGTGGCTCAGTCTCATTAGGTGCTTTATCATTTCCCTCTGTTGTGCTTCTGGATTTTTTCTGACAACGTGTAAGGTTGTATGCAAATCCAGGGTTAAACTTGTGTCCGCTTAAATTTCTGACAATCTGTCAGAGGTTACAGAATAAGAGGAGTGTGCTGTCATACGGTGCACAATAATACATTGTTCCAATGTCTTTTTGAGGCCATAAGATCAAGATTGTTTTAAATTTATTCATGGGCTATGGGTGCCACTGGCTGAGCCAGCATTTACTGTCCGTCACCAGTTGCCCTTGAGCTGCTGTAAATGAAACAATTGGACTTGCTGAAAGGGAAGTTTATGGAGATGAATGTGATCGTAAATTTTGGACTGCTTAATTTTTTTTACATACAATATATACAGGAAATAAAAATTAAAACAAATATTCCATGCTGAAGTTGCTTTTCTTGAGCCTCCATTCACCTTTCCTCATCGAACACAATGAGGTTAGATAGTATTCTCTTCTCTTCCCTATCACTTGTGGTGATCGACCTTCCTCAACTACATCTCGGCCTCTCCCTAAGAGATCAAGTTCCACATTCTCACCACTGCTGCTGAAAAGATTTCTTCAGAATTTCCGATTTGATTTTTTTCCTGGTGACAATCTTTTCTTTATGGCCTCTGCTGCTCTTCTCAACAAATCTAAACCTTACTTAATATTAAATGATCGATTTGGTTATTGGAAAATCAGAACATAGGAATTATCAGCCTATCGAAGCATTCAACAGGATCATAGTTGATCTCATCCCAGTCTGAACTCCACTCTCCTGCCTCCTCCCCATTGTCCTTTATCCCGCTTTTAATCAGAAACATATCTATTTCTTTCTTGAGTCTGTTGAATGATTCTGCTTCCACCGCATTCTGTGGCTGCGAGTTCCACAGATGCACAACCCTCTGAAAGAAGTAAAATCTCCCCATCTCTATATCTTATGCCCCTTGTTCAAAACTGCCCCAGAGAGGGGAACATGTGTTCAAGGTCCAGCTTATCGATTCCTTTTAGCATTTTTATACTTTAGTCAATTCCCCCTTCTGAAATCTAGTGAGTACAAGCCCAGATTATTCAACAGCTCCTTGCACAACCACCCTTTCATCCCTTGGACCAACTTAGTGAACCTCCTCTGAACTGCTTTTCAGCCCCACCACATCCTTCCTCAAGTAAGGAGACCAGAAATGGACACAATATTCCAGATGTGCTCTCACCAACAACTCACACAATTGTAACAACACTTCTTTATTTTTATAATCCAGTCTTTTTGCAAGAAATACCAGGATTCCATTTGCCTTTCTTATTGTATGCTACTTCTGCGCACTCACTTTCTGCGAATTATACACAAAGGTACTCAGATCCCTCTGCAATGATGCACTTTGAATCTTTTAAATAATAATTTTCCCTTTTATTCTTCTGGCCAAAATGGATGACCTCACACTCGTCCACATTCAACTCGATCTGCCAGATTCTGGCCCAATCTCCTCACCTTTCAATATCCATCTGAAAGCTTTCTGTCTTCTCATCGCTGCCTGCTTTCCCATCTTTTTTAGGATCACCATGAGCTTTGCTGTATTACACTCAGTCTCTACTTACAGATTATTTGTATAGACTGTAAATAGTTGAGCTCCAAGAACTGAACCCTGCGGCACCCCACTGGTTTACAGTTCACCATCCATAGAAGGACCCATTTATCCCAATGCTTTATTTTCTATCAGTTAGCCAATCCTGTATCCATCCAGCCTTACACTCTGGGATCTAACCTTCTGGATCAGTCTTTTGTGTGGCACCTTGACAAATATCTTCTGGAAGTCTAGATATAACACATCCAATGGATCGCCATTATCTACCTTGCTGTTTATATCCTCTGAGAACTTCAGCAAGTTTGTTAAGGACAAATGGCCTTTCATGAAATCGGGCCGACACTGATGAATTGAGCTTTGTTTTGCCAAGTGTCCAGTTATCTCCTCCCTTATGATTCCCCACAATAGCGGTCAAACTAACTGGTCTATAGTTTCCCAAGTTTTTGCCTATCATTTTTTGTGAGTAAGAGCGTCACAATAGTATGTTTCCAAACCACTGGTACCGTTTCAGAATCCAGGGAATTTTGGAAAATCATAACTAATGCATCCACTATCTCTGCCATCACCTCCTTTAAGACCCCAGGGTGCAGGCCATCAGGCCCCAGGGCTTTATTTATGGTTAATCTCAACAGTTTACTTCATACTTTCTCCCTGGTTATAGTAATTTCACCAAGTTCCTCTGTCATAACTGCAGCTTTTGGGAAGAAATTAATATCTTCCAAAACAGAGACAGAATATTGGTTTAGTGCCTCTGCCATTTCTGACTTTGCCATTATTCACTTGTCATTTTCATCCACTAAAGGGCCAACATTTACTTTCATTATTTTCTTCCTTTTTATATACTTACAGAAGCTTCTGGTATCAGTGCTTATGTTTCCTGCGAGTCTCATTTTGTCATTCATCTTAGTTCTTTTGATTTTGTTTATTGCAACCCTTTGCTGACAGTTAAAGTTCTCCAGGGTGCCACTAACTTTTGCAGTATGATTGGCCTAGTGTTTGCCTTTCTATTATCCTTGACTTCCTTATTAAACCATGGATGATTTTTTTTGCCATTTTAGCTCTCTGCCCTTCCTTTTTAGGAGAAAAGAGAACTGTGTGTTCATTCTTTACTTGGCACTTTTAAGATTTGAAATGTGAGAGATGTAATGTTTTATGAAGTGCTAACTAGGTAGCTGCTGGTAAGATGATAGGTGATTAAAGAGTAACTGGCCCTGCCTACTGTCTGATTCCGGCTTGAGATGTCTTTACATTGGTCCTGCTACTAACCCAGTGAAAAACCTACTCCACATCCGGGAACAATGAGCACAAAAATGTTGGTTGCCAGAGGAACCTAAAACACAAATGGGATTAGGTTAGGAACAAGAAAAACATACACTCAACACAAATAAAAATGGCACAATATGTCAAGCGAAAAAAAGCTTAAAATCAAAACAAACTGCTTACAGAGATTATACTTATCCCCAAAAGCACCATTCCAATCAGAGCACACAGCCACCTGCAGATACACAGAGAGGAAGCATTTTTAAAAAGGTTTGCGCTGATGCACATTATAGTGGGAGCATATTCCTGTCATTCAAGTCTTGTTGTTCCAGGTTTCTTTGAAGTGTAACGGTGTGATTGTTTTGAGTTGAATAAGAACCTGAAATGAAGTTTGCACCTTGTCACCTCTTCAATTACTGCCGCTGTACTGAAATGAAGTAACTGTGGAATTGTGTTTGGAAGATCTTGTTTAGCTGTTGCCTTTTCCTAATCTTAAAAGAAGACCTATTCATCCATCATCCCTGTGTCTGCCAATTTTTATTAGTGTCTGCCCTTGCCCGCCTCAAACTTCATTTTAAAATTCTCATGCCCTTGTTTAAAACCTTCTATGATTTATAGAATTAGAGTAAGAATTAGGTTTATTGTCCCATCTACTCAGCCGAGTGTGGTGAAAAGTTTGCAAAGTCGCCGGTTATGGTGCCATCTTAGGTACAAAGGTACCAAGAACAGATTCTCCGGAATTAATTAGAAAAATAAACAAATAAAAAGTCCACCATTACAGATTTTCACGCCATTTTAGGGATTACAGGTATCTGGGTCCCTGTACTGATTGGAACTGCTAGAGCTTGTTGACTATGAGATCTTTGATTGAGGTTGTTACCCTGAGCCAATCAGGACGCACTGGCTGACCCATATTAACAGGGGATTCAGAACCTCTCAGTTCAGGAGACTGACTCCGAGCCAGTGTACTGTGCACAAGTAAATGAAGGGGGGATTTGGTGATGCAATATCAGCCTCTGATAAGTTTTGTCAGAGCAAAATCTTAGGAATAAGTTAGAAGAATAAGAAAATAAAAAGTGCACATTTCCAGTCTATCCAAGTAGGGATGATGGAGCAGACAAGTCCAGGTCAGGCCTCCAGTTATGCTGGGCCTTGCTCGAGTTAATGCTGAGCATCATCTGCAGCCTGCTTTGGATTCAAATCAAGGCTGGGAGTCCTCACTGGCTTCATCGGAAGGCACAGAAGGCCAGGAGCCCGCACTGGCCATCTGGAGGCTCAGAAGGCCAGGAGGCAGCACTGGCTTCATCTGGAGGCTCAGAAGGCCGGGAGTCCACACTGGCTTCACATCAAGGCTCAGAAGGCCGGGAGTCCACACTAGCTTCACCTCGAGGCTCAGAAGGCCGGGAGTCCACACTGGCTTCATCCGGAGGCTCAGAAGGCCGGGAGTCCACACTGGCTTCACCTCGGGGCTCAGAAGGCTGGGAGCCCGCACTGGCTTCACCTCGAGGCTCAGAAGGCTGGGAGTCCTCACTGGCTTCACCTTGAGGCTTAGAAGGCTGGGAGTCCGCACTGGCTTCACCTCGAGGATGGGAGTTGGCACCAACCTCACTTGGGACTGTGAGTCCGCGCTGAAGTCCTGATTGTGCGCTGAGGCCGGGAGTCCACACGAGCGTCACGTTGGCCATTGGTGAGGCCACCAGTGGATAGGAGGTAAGAAGAAAGAAGAAAAAGAAACATGAAAAGAGAAAAAAAGGAAGAAATGGGCAGAGTTGACGAGCTCTGGCTCAGAAGTCCTGCTCCAATACCATCTTGGATCAATTGAATGAAAATACAACTATAAATGAGAAGTTACTGCTGCTTGTTCTTTATTATGAAGTGTCAAAATTTCCTTTTATCTGAACTCTGCATGCACTATTCATTTAAACCCAAATTATTTGATTTGCCAGGATACTGGCAAATGAAGTTAATACAGTACTTAAAGCTCATTGATCATCATGCAAACTACTTCCATTCTCGAGAGAAACAAATGTAAAACTTACCAAATTACCAATCAATCGCTCTCTGCTTACCTCTTAATGCCTTGAGGTGTCAGCTCTCAGATCTTGCTGCTTGCCTTGTCTTGCGTACAAGAACAGAACAGAATTGCCAAAAACTCTGTTGAAGCTGTACTCTGTTGACTAACCTCTATCTGTTTAATAGATATAGCTTCACACTTCGCACCAGGATGTTTATAGAAAGATACACTGATCCACCCAGATCTCTTTCTTTCACCTATCTTTAGTCTGTTCCTTCTGGTGGAAATATACTTAGAATTTGATCTACCCAATGAGAAACACCACACATCCAGAAGTTAAACATCATTCGTCAAACATTAGTCCATTTATCCAATGAGATCTGCTTGCCATGATTGAGCGCCGCTATAGTTCCAACTCTCACATACATTTTGTTGTCATTCACAACTTGTGGTTTATCCTCCAAGTATCCCAGATTGTTGGTAAATTTAGCAAACAGTAGAGTCCTTTAAATGAGAAACAGCACTGGTGACTGGTCTTCAAGCACATCCAAATCTCCTGACTGCAATTTTCAGCCAATTCTCAATCAACTGGAGGAGTTTGCCATCAATTACACGTGGCTCTGCTTATCAATAAGCACTTTGAGAAGTTCTACTAAAGTTGCGTTGTGAGATACCTATTTTAAACTTGCTCCTTCAGCTTTTGGGCACAATTCCTAATTTCTGTCTGAGCTCTGCACCCCATTCTCCGTGTCAATTTCATTGAAGGTGTTGAAAACTGCATGTTATTAATGCCACTCTGCCATTTATTGCCCAGGTCAAACAACTGAGCGGGTTTCTGGATCATGTCAGATGACACTTGAGCATAATCTACATTGGTGTGTGGCTGAAGGCAGATCAGTAAGTAGGCAAGCCTCCCACTAACACCAATAGAAGACCGTTGGATTTCTGCAACAACTTCACTTTTACTGCTAACACATTTTTATTTCCAGATTTTAAAAACTGAATTTGAAGAACACCATGGGATCTGAACTCTCTTCTCTGGATAATGAGACCGAGCCTCTGAAGTATCAGCAAAGTAACATAACCCATACACTCCAATGCCTTTAGTTTATCCAGTTACACAGCCGTAATATCTGTTAGAAGGGCTTTTTTCAAATGAAATAATTTGAGTGTTACAGGTGCTATCCTATTGTGACCATTGTGGTTGTGTTGTGCATAGCTCACAATAAACTTCAGTAGCCTAGCACACTCTGGCTGATTATTGCTGCAGTGATGGGATGGAAGTGCTGATAACAGGAGAGTGAACTATTAAGTGCACAGCTTTCAGGACAGTGATTTTTTTCAGGTATCAGATGTTTACCTGCACCATTGCTGGCAGCTTTCTGTCATGTCGGATGAGGGTTTCTGCTGTGGCAGTCAACTCTGCACCATCAACAGATAAATGTATACTAATAATTGATTGTAATTGCTGAATAACACTGCAGTAGTAGAACAAACTCACTCAAACCAGATTAGTACCAACAGCTGACCCAATGTAAATTTACTTTGTTGAAAACTGTAATTTGCAGGAACGTTCAGGAATATTTGAAGAAGCTCTGTATTAAAATTTCAACCTTAACTCAGCCTGTTCAACTGAAAAGGCTGTTTGGTTCATTCCCACACTTTGCTGGGTGGCAGGGATGAGGGAAAACAGTGACTGGGGATAAGTACAATGGAATTCAGTATCTCTGCCTCTGAGCAGGCAAAACAAATAAAGCAGGGTTCCTGTGCTGGATCAGAGATCGCTTGCTGGAAAGTGCCGATGAGCACAGGGTGGAATTGGCTGTGCTGCTAGCACCTTCAGAACAAAATTGTGGGGAGGGTTTCGGAAGTGAGCTTTTGGTTTTGGAGCATAATCCATTGGCTACAGTTCAGAATTAGAAAGAAAGAACTTGAATTATGGCATGCATTCCACCATCTCAGAATGTTCCAATGCTCCCCACAACTTATTCAATATTTCTGAAGTGTTGTTCCTGTTGAAGGAAGTCAATAGTGTGAATGTCATCTCAAAGGATATTATTATATCTGAAAATCAGACTGTAAAGAATGACTGAATTTTGTGTCTGGGGCAATTGCTGTATCGATCCCAAATTGTTCCTACCTGCCCATTTTGTTAGCAAGAACACCAAAGAGATTTGTGCCCATCAGGTAGCTGATAGTGGATGGCAGGAAAGCCAAACCTGCCGGAAGAGAACAAAATCCAGGTCAGGCAAAGGATGAGCAAGATGATTCTGCCTCAGTCTTTCATATCCACAGAGACAATGGTTTTAACTGGATTTTAGTGTCAACATACCCAAATGCAGTTTGGGAGAACACATGATCTTCATCATCCAGATTGGTAGTCCCTGCTCCAGCATTGCGATGGCCATATTTGAGAAGCACAGGCTTCCTTGAAATAAATAACAAGCCCAACTTCCAGTCAATATATATATTTGTCCGAAGGAGTTACGAGCAGGAGGAGACAATTTGGACCATGAGCCTGCTGCACCAGTGAATAAGATCTTGTTGTAACGTCAACTCCATATTCCTATCCTTGATTACATTTCACTGTCTCGCCAACCAAGAATTTAGCCATGTCTGCCTTATAGTCTGTTTTCACTGCTTTTTGGGGAAGAGAGTTCCAAAGATTCAGAACCCTCTGTAAGAAGGAATATTTAAAATTTGCATTTGAGAACTCAATGTTGAAAATCTGAGCGAATGAAAAACTTGTCCACACCACTTCAGATGAGAAAGAAGCTAAATAGCTCCTTTCGTGATCAATTTCCTTCATCTGTGCACACAATCTCAAGTGCAGATGATTCAATCCTTCTATGTCTCACCACTATGCTTGGATAAATTTTATGTGCCCGCAGTTCCATGCATCCAGAGGAGAAATGAATTTATAACAAAAGGACTGTGTTCAGAACGTTAGAGAAGGTTCACCAGTCGACCATTAAGTGTACCAGACGACTATTCTATGTTTCAAAGACACTTAATGTGTCAAGGGGTCTGGGGAGAGAGCAGTAGTATGGCCTTGAGAGAGAGGACCAGCCCTGATCGTACTGGACAGTGAAACAGGCTCCATGGACCAAAGGCCTACACTTGCACCTTTTCTCTCTGTCTATCTCTGTATTCTGGATTGGTGCCTCAGAATGACAAATTGCCAGCCACTGTTCAACCCAATGTTTGCAAACAAAAGTGATATTCTCTTGCAATGATTTCCTTTTTATAAATCATTCTCAGGGGTCACTAAAAAGGCCAGCTTTTGTTGCCTTGCCTATATCTGTTTGGCCTGGGAAGGTGCCAGTGGACCTTTGTCTTCTGGAACCACTGTGAGCCATTTGATTAGACCCAGGAGGGTCATTTATGAGGGAAGGTAAAAACCATCAAGGGTGGAAGATTTCCTTCCCTAAAGAGTATCCATGAACTAGGAGACTTTTTCCAACAATCTGACACCTTTAGATTAGAGGAGGTGCTGTGTGGAGGGAATATCCTTGGACTGAAAATTTAGAAAACTAGGAATTTAAGTATCGCAGTTGCAGCGATGAATTCAGTAAAAATCTGGAACTTGAATTAAAAAGCAAGCCTAATGGCAATCATATAACCAGCGTCAATTGTTGTAAAGTGCCAACTCGTTTATTATCGTCCTTAGGGAGGAAATGAACCATCCTACCTGGTTAAGCCCACATTTCACTCCAGACCCACACCAATGTGGTTGTCTCTTAAGTATTGTCTGCAATTTGGGATCACCAGTAAATGCTGGCCTGGCCAGCAGTCTCCATATCTTGTGAGCGATAAAGTAAGTAAAAATGATAGCAATTTGGATTAGCACTCCCCTGAATTATTAGTCTGTGCCTCTGGATTACAAGTCTAGCAACCTGACCGTGACACAATCATAACTTTCACTTTGTGGGTTCTAATTGTGTCACCATCTCTGAGACATCCCTGTTGAACACATTTATGGAAGAACGTGCTTTGAGACACATGTATGTGAAACAATTGCCTTCTTGTGCATTTTCTAGATTAATATCCATACTTTATTGGCTCATAAACAAATCTGCAGAACATCTCAGAAACCAGGCTTTCTGAAAACCATCCTAAATCAAAAATCATGCAAATGTTTCTGGAAATAGCCTCACTATTACCTGGTATAATGCACAAAGAATGGACCTGCTTACCGGCAGCAATCAGTATGTAGGGATCTCTCAACAATGTTAACAGCGATGACCCTTTCTGACTCTGTAACAAGAGCAATAGAAATAGTTTGGCAAGCTACCGTCTCATCCAGGGTCATCTTGAATTCTGACAGAGGAGACCAAATGCTACTGTTGTAAATTGTTCATATTAAAACATAACCTCCATTGTAATATTTGGGGATGAAGACATGTTCACAGAATGGCCAGATGGATTACATGTTAAAATTGTAATTATATCTTTCAGATACATTGTAAATTCCTGATAGAATGCCAAAATAGGATTCGATGACCTCCTCAACTGAGTTTCAACTCTGTTACTCAAATACCTTTATAATTCAGCATGTTGGAGAATTAGTGCTGTAGCTACAGATGGAAAGAGTGAAATCACTTAGCTTTGTTATAGATATTTAGTGTTCATTTTCTGAATTGATAGATATAATATTTGAGATTTATATTGTCTCTCTGTCATTTCCATTCCATTCCGTTCTTTCCCAGTACAATCCTGCCCACTGGGATTTATTTTCGAATTTTTGATCTTTGCTACCTCTTTACACATCTTCAAAGACTTGCTAAAATTCCTTCCTCTTAACATCACTTTCCAACTCATCTTCCCAAATTATTTTCCTTCTTTTCATTGCTTAGTGTCAATCACCTTTTCTTGCTTTGCTAACACCACTAACAAATTAACTTCATATAATCTGCATTAACCCATTAGCTCTTTGATTTCGACTGATCTACTGGTCTTGCAGTCTCAAATGATTAATTCTCATTCTAGTGTTACTGTCTCTCCATAAGGACCCCCCCAGCCTGTCTCTATAAGCTCTTTAAGCTGAAAAACACTCCACAACATCTGTTGTTCCTGCAATTCTGTTCCATTATAAATCTGAATTTTCCTGTCCCCACTCCATTTGCAGCTCCAGGTTTAGGTCACACTGTGGAATTTCCTCCTTAAAACTCTCTCCCTGTCTTCAAGACAAGCTTTAAAACCAAGCCCTTGGACCAACCTGTCCTACTATTTCCTTGTGCAGGTTGGTGGCAAATGTGTCATATCTGTCCCTTGTGGTGGGGATAGTATCAGTTGTTTTGGGGAGCTGTATGAATGCAGCTTCTTGTTGTGAGGGACTCCATGGTGTTGAAAGTGTGCTAGCGGAGGAGAGAAAAATAATTGCTTGCTTACCTCTGCAATAGTTTTCGTGGGATAAAGCATGAAAAGCTGGAGAGCTGGGTAAACAGGAAAGGAGTTCAGCCAGTTCAATAATTAAAGCCAGTTAGCAGTCACGCTGTTTGTTAAAGCTTGATACTTAAGAAAGTTATGAGTTAAATTAATGATTAACTATTTGTATTGGGCTGCTCTTAAATGATAGACATTCACAGGTGCTGTGCGGTGTCCTCCAGGTTACCTTTCTCTCAATTAATTTCTGAGGTTGTGAAATGCAGTCTGGAATGTGTCAATTTGCGTCTCGTTCAGGCACACCACTTTTCTTTCAAAGTGACTTTCTCTTCATGTACTGTGCTAGGTCGTCTTTCCTCAAGCATGTAAATACTACTATTCAGAGGTGACTATACAACAGAAGGTCACTTCGCATGACACCTTGAAAGCCCATTCAGTATTGGAAAACAAAGCATTAGATTCTGTGTTTTCATTTTAAAAATCTCTCCCCTTCCATAATTGCCGAACAGGGTGGCAGGGATCTGATTAGCTCTCAGGCTGCCTTTCGTTGGCAATCTCCACCCACAATCCAGAGGATACCAACTCTGCTGTGAGGCTTTCTTAATGTCATGGCTGTGCTGGAGACTCACAGGTACCGACCCCAGTGACAGTTCACTGACCAACTGGTCACGTTGTATTTCAGTCACAAATCGTAGGTAAAGAAACTAATTTAAAAGGACTGCTTAGAATAGCAGAGATAGTGGGAACTGCCGATGCTGGAGAATCTGAGATAACAAGGTGTGGAGCTGGATGAATACAGCAGGCCAAGCAGCATCAGAGGAGCAGGAAAGCTGACATTTCGTGTCTAGACCCTTCTTCAGAAATTTCTGCCTGCTTGGCCCACTGTGTTCATCCAGCTCTACTCCTTGTTATTTTAGAATAGCAGGTTTGTTCTGTGATCGTCACATACTAACTTCTCAGAATCCTTGCTACCACAGAAGCAGTTTAAACTGAAGTTGCCAACATCTCACAGTTGAAGCATTGGCTGTTTCAGAAAACAAACTGGCCCTTACTCAGCTGACGATCACATCCCACCGTTACCAGAAATGTTGTCAGTGCTGAACGTGGATGGCTGTCAGGTTAGGGTGAACGTACCTAGTGCCTGATAATTAGATAAACAACCTAATTCACATGAAATGAAGTCTTCATTTGGGAGAACGTTCTGTCTATGAACTTTTTCTCACTAAATCAGCAGTGTTTCACAATTTAACAAAATTATACCAACCTCCATCGATTAAAGCCAAGGCTGCTAAAGTCAGAAAGGGAGACGACTTTCCCACAAATTCATACATCACACTTCCAAAAGGCGCTCCAACTGCAAGTAACAGAAACATGGAGTGAGTCCAAACAAAACTTACCAACAGCTGCTGCAAATATGAGTCAGTGGACAAAGATTTGTTAATTTCATCCGATTCAGTCTTGAGTATTGCCCTGTCCCTGCTGCTGACAATTAAAGCTTGGAAAGTGAATGAGAACATCTCAGAATTCTGGCCTCTGGCTTTTCTTCCCAGGTTTTCTCCTGCTGCTAATTTGAACAAATTTGCTGAGATCAAGATCTAAACATAGGGACTAAGGGCATGGCTTTTGACTGAGCACCCTTCAATGGACAGAATGGCAGTAGATGTGAGAATATATCTTGCTGTTTTCCGCTGAACTGTAGCAGTACATAGTTTCATCAATGTGTAATGTACAAATTACTTACCAAGCACCCCCACAGCAATGCCTCCCAGTGCTATACCCATGGCTTTGCCTCTTTCGTTGTCATCTGTATAATAACTGGCTAACATTCCCAAACCTGCAGAGAAAGAAATCACAAATCCAACAATGAAAAACTCAAGCGTCATAGAGTCCTTACAGCATGGAAGCAAGCCATTCAGCCCATCATATACACACTGGCCCTTCAAAGAGCTTCCCACCCTAGATACTACGGGCAATTTAGCATAGCCAGTCCACCTAACCTACACATCTTTGGACTGTGGGAGAAAACCAGAGCACCTGAAAGAAACCCACACAGACACAGGGAGAATGTGCAAACTCCACACAGACAGTTGCCCGAGACTAGGATTGAACGCTGGTCCTTGGTGCTGTGCGATAGTAGAACTAACCACTGAGCCACTGTGCTGGCTCTTACTTTTCACAAAACTGGAAGTCATCTTTAGCCTGTCTGCCCACTTTATTGTTGTGATGTAGAAATGTGTTGTTGGACTGGGGTGGACAAAGTCGGAAGTCATATGACACCTAGATATAGTCCAACAGGTTTACTTAAAATCACAGGCTTTCAGAGCTTTGCACCTGACGAAGGAGCAGTGCTCTGAAAGCTCGTGATTTTAAATAAACCTGTTAGACTATAATCTGGTTAATAAAATGAGGCTGGATGAACACAGCAGGCCCAGCAGCATCTCAGGACTCCTGAGATGCTGCTGGGCCTGCTGTGTTCATCCAGCCTCACATTTTATTATCTTGGTTTCTCCAGCATCTGCAGTTCCCATTATCACATGACTATAACCTGGTGTCGTGTTACGTCTTACTTTAGTGTTGCGTCGAATTTCAGTGAACTTGCCACATTGCATTGTCACATTTGAAAGCTTCTGAATATTCAGAATGCCTGACCAGCCTGAACCAGAAAACCAATATTTTATGCTGAATGGTCTGAGTAATTTGACTTCTCTTCATTTTTTTACCCAGTTTATTACTACTGTCTGAAATCTAATTTAGTTAATTATTGCAGAAGCAGGCAGATGTAAAGGATATTTCTGAAGAATGGTTCCGACTGGAAACATCAGCTTTCCTGCTCCTCTCATGCTGCCTGGCCTGCTGTATTCCTCCAGCTCCACACTGTGTTATCTCTGACTCCAGCATCGACAGTTCTTACTATCTCTGTAAAGGATATGTTCAGGATATAAATCCTACCCTCTTCCATTCCACTATTCTGGACTCCACTCCTGTTGATTCCCTCCCATCATCTTTACAATGTGTACATCTGGGCTCCCCTAAAACAATAGCTTCGTTCTTTTGGGACAACATTTTGTTTTAAATTTTGTTCATTCATTCTTTCTCAAAGAATGATAATCCTCTCCGTTGGGACCTTGCAGTCGCGATTTATAAAAAGTAAGTTACTGCCAAATCTGAAATTATTCAGAACTTTGAAAGTTTGGCCACTCCAGTCTTAGGCTGTTACACTGATGCTCATCTTCCTTAGGTTTCTCACATGGACAATTCTGCTCTCGAAAACTTGGATGATATGAATGGTATAATTTTCTGATATTAGAGTGAGACAAAGTTTATGATCAGGTCTTTCTCATTTCCTCTGCATGTGATTTACTTGATAGCCTTGCTCTGACTTGTTTTTAACTCTGTCTTTCCTGTGATTTCCCATGAATCTGCTCTCAACCATGATAGTCACTTCCAGCGACTGATGATCTCGTTCTGCCTTCGTTAACCTCCTACATTGCATGATGTCAGTGCTTATAATGTTATGTCACCTTAGAATACAATGGAGTTTGCTCATTAAAAATTCTTTGAAACTTGAAAGGCACAGATAACACAACTGTACCGAACACAGAAATTGCTGGAGAGTCTCAGCAGGATTGGCAATATCTGTGAAGAGAAAAACCGAGTCGATATTTTGAGTCAATTTGACTCTTCTTCAGGACAGAATCAGAGAACAGATCAGAAGGAGGCCATTTGGCCCTTTGATGCTACTCCAACTGTCTGAGTGACCAATTCACTGAGGACCATTCTCCCATCCTTCCCCTCTGACCTTACACATTAATCCTTCAAAGACAACAGTGTGATTCTCTTTTGATACTTCAACTGAACTAGCCTCCATCAGACCCTCAAGCATTCCAGGCCTAAATAATAAAAGCAAAGTCCTGTGGATGCTGGAAATCTGAAATATCAGCAGAAATTGCTGGAGACATTGAGCAGGTCTGGCAGCATCTGTGAAGAAAGAAACAGTTAATGTTCCAAGCCAATGTGACTCTTCATCAGAACTCAGTTCAGACTCAAACCTGCTGCATTTCTCCAGCGTTTTCTGTTTTTATCTCAGATCTAATGACTTGCAGTGTGGAAAAGTTTGTCCTCATGTTGTTTTCACTTTTTTTTTACCAATAACATTCTCCTTTCTTTCATCCTTTCACAAGCAGGAACAGTTTTTCCTTATTTACTGTGTTCAGATACTCATGATTTGAACCCCTCAATCAAACCTCCAATTGGCTTCTTTCCTCCTCAATCTAACTCACATTTTTGGAAAGATAGAAATGCATTTGTCATCTGCTGGCAATGCTTCAGTCACGTCTTTCTCAACCTCTCTTTCACTCACAACTTTACTTGTACAACAGCACCCAAAGATCCTTTAAAGTTCCCCCTGTTGTTTCCTCTTTCCCCAACTACAGCATCCAATAAGCTATTTGTCCTCCCTGTCATGATAGAAGCAAATTTGCAAAAGGCAATTGAAAAAATTGTGGTAAGGAAAGGGCATGGCTCTAATTGGATCACCTTTTTGAATTGTCATTGCAGATACAGTGGGATATTTTTGAAAATGGTGTTTGCCATGTTCACTGAGAAAACTCACCTGAGTGTCTCACCTTATCAGTCCCTTGACATTGGTGACTAGAGTTGCCAGAAACTACTGGTTATTCAGAGGCCTCCTTGGTTATAACATCGACCTGTTGTGATCCACTGCTTTGGGATCCAGTGGCAAGAAAACAAATCATTTCTTTCCTCTTATCTTGAGGTGAGGATTGTGCAGAGAAGTGTTGTGGCAACAGCAATAGTTCGACTTTCAGAGGCCACATTCTTACCTCCATCTATGCCTCCAATTGGCCACATACTGCAGCAATTGAAGCCACAACCTCTGACAGAGCAGATACATTGCCATTGTTTCCCTTTTGGGAAATTGGCCACTTTTCTCAACAGCCAGATAGGCTGGTGATGAGGGGGGAGATAGGTTGAGGCTTTGACCATTTGAGCACTTTAATTGCTGGTGAGTTGAGAAAGTTCCCAATGGATCTTCTTGCCCAGAACATAATTGCTGAGACAGTAAGAAGCTGATGAGTTTCTCTCCAGAGCCTACTCACCCCATTAGTTCACTCCTTGCCACCTCCTGCGAGGGGAAAATTCTGTCCCAGAAGCTAATAGCGGACATTAATGGTGTGTTATTCTACAATTCAATTGTCGCTACACTGTGTTGAAATCAAGATTCATTATATAGTCTGCTGCTCAAATATACTCTTTCTCCCAGACCTCAAAATGCATTGCATCCCTAACCTTTTTACCCCTTTCCATAATCTCTCAACTTTTTAGACTCCAGTTGAGTAACATCCTATTATTATCCTCTATTCCTCAGTGTTCTTCTTTATGTTAGCTTGCCCTTTGCCAGGGATTACTGAATACCCATAAGAAATACCTGCTACTGAAGAACACGACGAGCCAATTCCTTGTAGAGCTCGGGCAACAAATAACCAGAAGTAGGTGTTCGAGAAAGCATACACTGCCAACAAGAGGAGAGCAAGGTTAAATGAAGCCAATGAAAAGACCAAGAATTTGATTGGGCATTCCAAAGTGAAACTGTGTTCTTCCACAGAAAAGAAGGATTCAGTTTGTCAATTCAGTGTGAAGAACCACATATTTTGGAAGTAAAATGAATGCAGCATTATTTTGTTATCCTAACTTTCTACTCTCCTCTCTTCTTTTTGTTCATTGAATTATTTTTAATTTGAAGCATGAATGGAATAGCTGTCATACTAGAGAATATGCTCAATTTCTCCTATTTGTTTCATTTATTAGCCAGTTTATAACATTCAACTTCATCTCAAAATCTTATAACATTTCACAGAAGACTCACAAAATGAATGACACCAGATGGATCACTTGGAATAGACTAAGGCACCATAGGTGACAACAACAAACTCAGCCCTTTTGCTCTGCCCTACTGACATCCGTGGGTTAGCACCAAACTTGGGAGAGCTGTCTCACTGACTATTCAAGCTGCAGCCTGATACAGTCACACTCTGGAATGATACCTTACTGATGTCCCAGACAATACCATCACCATCCTTGAGTATGTCCTTTCCCACTGGAAAGACAGATACAGCATTGGTGGTGACACAATGATTCACAGTCAGAAGGGAGTTGCCCCAGAATCCTCAACGATGATTCCAGACCCTAATATGTTACATGACATCAGGTCAAAGATGGGCAAGGAAGCCTCCTGCTTATTATCTCATGTTTTCTATTCTCCCCCACCCACCCATGACTGTTGGAGATTAGTCATCCCAGCTCCAGGACGTCTGTGCAAGAATTCCTCAGGGAAATGTCCCAGCTCAACCATGAACTCCTTACTAATAAAATATCAGAAGTGAGGATGTTTGCTGATGACTATATAATGTTAAGCATCATTTGCAACTCCTCAGATACTGAAGCAGTCTGTGTCCAAATGCAGCAAAATTGCTCAATATCCAGGTTTGGGTTGTCAAGTAATCTTCCCCAACAAGAGACACCTTAACCTTTACCCCTTGTCATTCAGTAGCATAACCATTGCTGAATTCACTACTATTAACAGGCTGGGGCGATGGTTAGCCAGAAATGGAACTGGGCCAACTACGTAAAGAGAATGGATAGAAGGGCAGGTCAGAGGTTGGGAATCCTGCAGCAAATAACTCAACCACTTTATTCTCCAACGCTCTTCTACCTTCCTCAAGACACAAGTCAGGATTGTGATGGAACATGCCCATTTGATTAAATGAGTGCAGCACTGACAACAATCAAGAAGCTCAACACCATCCAGGACAAAGCAGCCCAGTTGACTTGCGCCACATCCACAAGTATCCACTCACTTCTCCCTCACTGATGTACAGTGGCAGTATTGAGTACCATTTACAAGATGCACTGCATAAATTCACCAAGGCTTTTCCAATAGCACCATCCAAACTCATTACCACAACCAGCTTGCAGGACAAGGGAGCATCAGAGACACGAGAATATCACCACCTGCAAGTTCCTCTTCAAGCTACTCACCATCCAGAGCTCAAAATATTTTGGCATTCCTTCAGTGTCACAAGGTCATAATCCTGGAACTCCCTCCCCAACAGCATATTGGATCCACCTATAGCAAACAGACTGCAAGCAGTGCAAGAAGCTTATCGCCTAGGCCAGCCAGCAATGTCCACATCCCACAAACAGATTTCACAAATACTTGTTTACAAACCTCTTATAACCTCCCTTTTCAAGAGCTGAAAATGAGTTATAAAGTATGTCCCACTATTATATTGCAGTGTCCTTGGCATTATTTCCAAATTAATATTGTGAAATTCAATCTGTACTCACTTATTGTTGACACAAACAATATCACAAAACCAGTGAACATTGGAAGATGATATCCAATCCTGAAAGAAAGAAAGTACACTTGATACAAAGAATGAGAAAAGATGTGTGACCCAGGGGCATTGTTGCTTTAACTAAATATCCTCATCCTCCTTACAAGGAAAATGTTTCAATATTGTAAGTTGTATTCTTTAATACGAAGGCAAAGATATTTCAACATCTCTAAATGGAGGCCTTTTAGTTTCAGATCTTGGAAAGAAGGTTGTTTCATATGATTCAAACTCTAAAGATGAAATTGTATGACTGTTCTCAGTTGTAAAGGAAAATAAAGTGATTTAACTTCCAAATGTGTGCTTTTCAGCTCACCTATTCCTCTGGCTTGCAGCACAATTAAGGAGTTTTACGCTGTCGTTACTGTTTGAGAGAGGAGCTGAAGCACTTAGAACCTAGCTTGCTCTTTAGTCTAGAATTAGAGGTAGAGGTCTCGAAACCAGCAACCTCAGGACTGAGGTCACGCCTGATTTCAGATACTGCTTGTTTGGGGTTGAGCGGTTCAAAGCCATGCCTAGTTGGGTGGGGTCATGGGTCGTACATGATAGATCAGCACGTGAAGCCATTAACTCATCTGGAGCCACACCATGTTGATGCAGCACCTAGCTGAGTTGTTTAGTGTAGTTTTTACTTCAAAAGTTATGCAATTAAATTTGATGCATGCAGCATTAAAAAAGCATGTGATTTTCGGAAAATTCTCTTATTTGGAAAGCCAGGTTTGAGACACAAGCTGCAGCCAAGAGAAAGGAGTAACATAAAGTGCAGCCTTGGACAAAGAGCTCAGAACTCCCCTGCTGAAGCTCTATTCACAATTCAGACAGCATAGGTACAACAGATCCATTATAAATTCTCTGTTGTAACAATGGCAGAAAATGTGGAAAGGAAGTTGTTGAATCCCTGGGAGACATCTCAACTTTAGAAACCATGACCTCAGTTGAAGGGCCAACAAGAGGTCCAGTTCAACCTTCAGCACTGTCTGTCTTATTTTATTTGATGAGAGACAAGGTTCAGCCACAGATACTCTGTTACTTCCGGTCATGACTGGTGATGTGCTGTGTCGGAACCCGAAAGCTGAAGGCCAAGCTTGATGCCTTAATGTGTTGTACCAGACATGGTATAACATATTAAGGCACCATGCAGAGTATGGTACACTTTTGGTCCTTGCAGCTTGGTACCTCGTGTGTTTGAATTTACCCAGATTCAATTGCTTCCTGGTGCAAAAGCTTGCTCACTTACCTGTTGGTCAGTGGTCCAATTAATGGATTCACAAGGAGCTGCACAATTGCTTTTGAAGCTAATAACAAGCCAACACGAACATTTTCCTCTGTCAAAAATGATTTGTTCCTGCCACAGTGGGCTCTTCCAGTGCCTGGCCTCAGGCTTGGGATGGCACCTTCAGTTGTGTTTCTCCATTTAATTTCTTCAGTCTCATTGTCAGCTCCTGCAGTGGTCTTGGTTCTAAATTGGCCACCACTGGAATACAAGAGGTGAGGGGAGAGAGTGGAGGGCAGAGCTGGAGGCTGCCTTGATGATGCTGACCCATTCATTTCTGAGTTCTGTATTTCATACAAGAAACTGGGGATGATGGGGACTGAAACACAAAGAATGATCAATTAATACTGAGTGAAGATTATAATTCTCTCAGCTGAGATATAGCCTCCCTGTTTAATCCCCTGTTTTGTGGCCACTAAATAGTCAAGCAATAGCCTCTGTGATAATGGTTCAGCTCTCTGAAATCTCCCGGTGCAAAGAGCAATGGCTGTTTGTAACAACATAGAGATCATGTTTGGAGATACGACTGGAGAAATCTAACTGCACATTTTTACACATTCAGAGTTACAGTGTGGGAAGCAGCACGATAACATAAAATGTCCAGTTGATCATATGTCCTGCCAGCCAAAAACTGTGAATTGCAAACTCAATTTCCCACATTGTTTCTTCTGGAAGCTGACACGCAAGTTGATCAAATAGATACTGAGACAAAGCAAAGGAACATTGTTTCTAAAAACTGGAAAATAACTCCATTTGGACGTTCCCATAGTGGGTCAGGACAGACACTGTGTAAGGTCTGAGATCATATTGCCCAGCTGGCCTCTTGGCTGCAAGTGTGGCAAACATGAACAGAGGAGGAGGATGGATATCGCTTACTGTTCACAATGGTGTTAGGAGTTGGGTAGAGTTTGTGAGAAACTCAACAGAACAGTCTGTGAGATACCTATCAGTGGGTGACAAACTCAGCATATAATGCCATAAGACACAGGAGCAGAATTAGGCCATTCAGCTCATTGAATCAACTCTGCCATTTGATCATGGCTCATATGTTTCACAACACTATTCTCATGGCTTCTCATTCATAACCTTTGATCCCCTTACTCATCAAAAGCCTATCTATCTTTATCTTAAATACACTCCATCACTTGACTTCCACAGCCCTCTGCAGCAATAAGTTCCACAGATTCACCATGATCTAGCTGAAGAAATCCTCCTCATCTCAGATCTAAAGGGTTGTCACTTTGAAGCTGTGCCCTCGGGTCCTCATCTCTCCTTCATGTTGAAACATTTTCTCCATGTCCACTCTATCCAGGCCTCTCAGTATTATGTAAGCTTTAATCAGATTCCCCCCTCATCCTTCTCAACTTCATCAAATACAAACTGACAGTCCTCAATCACTCCTCATATGATAATCCTTTTGTCCCCGGAATCATTTTTGTAAACCTGCTCCGGACACCTTCTAATGCCAACACATTCTTTTCGAGATACGGGCCCAAAACCCCTCACACTGTACCAAGTACGGTCTGGCCAGAGCCTTATACAATCTCAGCAGTATCTCTCTCCTCTTGTAGTCGCGCCCTCTTGAAATGAATGCTCATGTTGCATTTGCCTTTCTGACTGACAACTGAACCTTAATGTTAAGAGAATCCTGACATAGGAAGTTCCTTTGAGCTTTAGATTTCCAAAGCCTTTTCCCATTTAGAAAATAGTTCATGCCTCTATTCTTCTGACCAAAGTGCATAATCTCACACTTCCCCATATTGTATTCCATCTGCCACTTCTTTCTCCACTCTTGTAGCCTGTCCAAGTTCTGGATGTGTCCTCAACACTACCTGCCCCTCCATCCACTTGGAAATTTAGCATTAATGCCCTCAGTTCCTTTGTTCATATTGTGAATGGAAATTTTGAATTGTCCAACAGTGTTAGAAACATAATCCATCAATGGGTGAGAAATCTGACCCTCAGTGCATGGGAAACTCAGGCCTTTGACTCTCTTCCAGCCTCTGGCCTTTTGTATTGTTCTCCTCTTCTGTTGACCAGAATGATATTTTTAAACAGTTCTCCACAAATAATATTAGACTTGAACTTACCAATGACAGTTAGCAGGGTGTAGTCCAGAAAAAGTGCAATATAAACAATAACTAGCACCATTGTCCTGGACTGCCTTGCCTTTCTCAGCCATTGCCACCCTTTGCATTCCTTTCCCCATGTCACCATTTTGATCCCTGGAGAGCTGTTGTTGACCTGAAACAACCCGGTACAGAGATTGTTAGAGGCATGTGACCCCAGCCATAGTTCCTAACTCACAGAATGAATTACCGCACAATAATGGTGTGCATTGAGACAAATCTAACCACAACTTTTCATTCTGAGCTGAGATTGTCACATCCCCACACTTAACAGAAATCTATGCACAGAGTTAAGTGATGGCTGGGATTCAGGTTAGACAATCCATCAATAATCCTCAAAATGTTTTGTTTTGTTCTGCATCAGCAGTATCAAGATCAATCGCTTCTTGTTGTGTAATTTCCATTTCCGTTTTTCAGGAACAGTCGATGTTGACGGGAGCTGGTATGGTGAGTAGAGCCACCATTCATGTAGTTAATGTGTTATGACTCAAGCAAGAGCGGAACAGTTGAGCCAGACAAAAACTGCAGTGTTACCGAAATAATACGGAGCTGAAAGTTCCATTCAACCACTGCTTGCTGCATGCAAAGGCAAGTGACTCATAATCTATGTGAGCTACGAGCTCAGGAAACCTGCCTGAATTGACTCTTACTGGCCAATTCTCAGACCTCTCCACCTTTAACGTTCTTCACTTTGCAAACCTCAGTTGGAAGCTGAGATCACCTCATATGGATAGGTCAATCTAATTCATCTGATATCCTGTTTGATGGCTTCACACCCCTCATACATATTGTGAAACTTCAAATTTAGACTGATGAATAATTGGGTAAATTGGAAGAAAGTGGAAGTTAGGTCAATTCCAGACAAATTGAAAACTAAAATATTCCAGAACACAAAGGATAGACTTGAAAAATAAGAGTTTTAACATCATGGTAACTTGTTGTCTGTTTCTAAGAATGAACTCATTAAATCTCAAAGCACACATCCTACCTGCACCAGCTGTTTGGGGGATATATCCAATTGAAATTGAGACATATTCTTTAAAGTACTGTGAATATTTCACTTAACTATGTTTAGCAACTTCAGTCTTCAAAGTTAGTTCTGAATTGGCTTTCATCATTCTTTCAAACAGTGTATTCCAGATTAGATAAAACTATCAATAGTTTCTTCCTTTTTCCCATGGTTGTTTTGAAAATTATGTGAAATCCATCTCATCTAGTCACTGGCTATGAAAACAGTTTTGATCTATCTCATCTCATTCATCATTTGAACAGGTCTATTAACTATGCCATTACACTTCCTGATAGCGAGCAGGCTAAATCTAAAACTGACTTTACAATCGTCACCATCTCTATATTTGTAAAACACTTTAATTTTATTTCAGGATTCACATCATTTAGCAATCTTGCACTTACCTCTTCCACAATGTCTTGAGTGCCTTGAATTAGTAAAGTGTTGTCGCTCTAGTGTGGTCTGCAGAGTTTCAATTCAGACAGTTATAAAGAGGAATGATTTTGTGAGTAGAACATGACAAAGGATCCCAAAAAATATGTGGTCTATAAAGCTGTGGTTCCCTGCGTCAGTGCAGGAGGAAATGAATTAAGTATTTTCATTTGATTTGCAAAGAATAACAAGAGTTTAACATTACTGTGATTTGTTTGCTCAAGATAATCTCTGTTCAAACCAATGCACCTTGTTTTCCCACATGTGGTTTGTGAAGGGATGAAGCATCTAGATGAGACAATTGTTGAAAGCTTAAAATTTATGATGACAAGTTTATGTTTTCCAGAAAATAGCCATTGAAGAAAACAAAACAAGGAAAAACTGCATGTCACACAACAATTATGCCAGGGATGTTACAATTTTAGTTCATAATAAGAATTCAAACAGGGTCTGTCAAGGTGCAGACAAATTATTCCAGACCACATTTAAAATCAAGCAAAGGTATACTCTGGGAAAGCTAACAAAAGATGGAAATCATAATCACTTGCCGTTGATTATTGTTGGCAATAATCTGTGAATTATTAACTGTAGATTTGCCCAGTGTTCCATAATTGTTGTTTTGGCTATGTTTAAATGCAGAATCAACCTCATATTCTCTTGTATAACCTAATGTCACTAAATATCCCCATGCAGGGATTTCAAGGTGAAGCCTCTGAGGTATATAAACCGAAGTATATGAACCCAGCTACCATCAGTTATGACGAAGGGTTACTGGACTGAAATGTTAACATTGATTTTTTCTTCACAAATGCTGCCAGACCTGTTGAGCATTTCCAGCAACTTCTATTTTTGTTGCCTTGAAGGTATCAGCTGCTTTGACCATTTGCTAGAATTGTACTGATTCTCAGCGGTCATCCTCTCTCATTTACGATGGCTCGCACGAGGGGACATAGCTTTAAATTGAGGGGTGATAGATATAGGACAGATGTCAGAGGTAGGTTCTTTACTCAGAGAGTAATAAGGGCGTGGAATGCCCTGCCTGCAACAGTAGTAGACTCGCCAACTTTAAGGTCATTTAAATGGTCATTGAATAAACATGTGGATATGAATAGAATAGTCTAGGTTAGGTGGGCTTCAGATTGGTTTCATAGGTCGGTGCGACATCGAGGGCCGAAGGGCCTGTACTGTGCTGTTATGTTCTATGTTCTATGTTCTATTTTCCACATTTTTCCAGCCTGGTTTCCTTTGGGGCTGAGTTTCTTTTAGCTATGGGGCTCCCCTCCCTCTCCTTCTTTCCTCTTCCCCTTGACTGGCTGCAGCAGCATTTTGAGCCATTACCCTGATCAGGAAAAGCCAAAACATTCTCGAGCATATGTAGGTTAACCCAGCAAGGATAAAGGGAAAAAATTGCCAATGAGATCAAAGAAATGGTCTGCCTTCTAAAACTCACGATCTCACTTTCTCCCTTAATCTCATGAAGATTTATAATTCCATTTATAATCCCATTGTTTCGTCTTTGGCCTTTTCTTCTCATCTGTCTTTTGTCTGATACTCAACCAAACTAACTTTATACACATTTCAAGTCACATAATAGTGGTGCTGAAGAAGGTTGCAGACCTGAAACATCAGCCTTCCTGCTCCTCTGATGCTTCCTGGCCTGCTGTGTTCCTCCAGCTCCACAGCTTGTTATCCCAAATCTGCATGTTTGCTGTTGCCTTTTCCCTCCTTGTCAACACCATTGGCTTTGATGTTCCTCCAGTTTCAGATCCAACTAACTTGTTTAACTGTTCATCCTCCCTGAACCCAAGGCATACAGCATTGTCATGCTAAACATAGTGATGTATACCTGCCCAGTGGAAGCCAAGGTGGTGGTAAATGTCAATGAAACCCCTCCTCCAATACCTTTAGCCCTCCCATGGTCCATAACTTGAAGACTTGGAGGTACAGCCCGGTTTGATAATGTTGTGGCCAGATAGCCCAAGGCTTGAGCAGGTAGGCCCAAAATCAGAAATGGTAACCTTTAAATAGTCAGGCCCTGGAGGACATATCAAGCATGAAGCATCTACCCAAGACAAAGGCAGGCAACAACAAGGCCAGCTTTGCCTGGAAAATGAGACTGATTTGTATGTTGGAGACTCACTTGTGCCCCAGGATCCTGCCATGAGAACAATGGAGTGGGGAACATGCCCTTTACACATCAGGGGATGGAGGCCAACTGCAACCCCAGCATCTTCCCATGAAGTGTTCAAAGCTCAAACAACATGAGCATACTCAGATTGTTATCAGTGTAGCTCCCTTCCCAACTTTCTGTGAATCCCTAAACTGGTTGAACTGGACTTGCAGGACTGACCATGACCTACTGCCAGGGGTGCAGAGGTACAGACCCCTCAACCTGATCGCCCCACGTGATGAAGTGATTGTATTGAGCCACAGGACTGATATCAAATGCTGTCCTTGACTTACTGTGCTGATATCCCTCACTGAAGGCTGATTTTCCCTGACTACTCCCGTTAGATATGTTATGGCCAATTGGTTGAAGCACATGCAATGTATTTGCTGCATACTCTGCAGGCACATGGTGTAGGTGGTAACACTGATGTATCATACCTTTGGCAAAGAGAGCAAACATGGTGCCCTGAGATGCAACGTCATCCAGTCCACTACATGGGTGTTCATGACAAATGGGAGGGTGCAGGTTGCAGAATGTGTGTTGTTGAAGACTTTGGTGACTGATGCCACAGATGAAGGCCGGGAGGATCAAGCAGTGACCTGGATCCACCAGGAACTTATTCTAATTTTACGTCAGGAATTGCCACTGTCAAGTTACTTTTGATTACCTGAGACAAAAGGATATTCATATCAGTGTGTAGTAGCGTGGAAAAACATGCAAATAGGTTTCATGCCACTCATTAGTAGTATTCCTGTCTCCAATCAAAACTTCATTACTGAATCTGACATTCCTTTGCAAATTGAGAATCTCATTGCTTCTGATTTTGCCATATTTTGGCCATTACTTCAAAGGGGATGGATTATGAAAATACGAAGATCTTGCTAAAACTATGCAAGGCACTAATTAGACCAGATTGGACAATGTAAACAGTTTTGGCCTTCTTATCTCAGGAAAGATGTACTGTCATTGGAGGAAGTTCAGGAAAGGGTCATTAGGCTGATTTCGAAGATGGAGGGATTTTCTTGTGTGGTGACATAGATCCAGTTTGACCTGTACTTGATGGTGTTCAGAAGAATGAGAGGCAACCTTTTGAAATGTATAATATTCTAAGGGCACTTGATAGGGTAGATGTGGAGAGGTTGTTTCTTCTTGTGGGAGAGTTTGGATCAGAGGGTATAATCTCAAAATAAGGAATCATATCACCCGCAACAGAAGTAAGAACAGAGTCCCTCAGCCCTCACATACCACCCCACCAACCTCTGCATCCAACACATCATCCTCCGCCACTTCCACCACCTTCAATCTAACCCCACCACCAAAGAGGTATTTCCCTCCCCACCCCCATTTGCCTTTCATAGGGACCACTCACACAGCAACTCCCTTGTCTGCTCCATACTCCCCACCAACCCCACCACACCCGGCACCTTTCCCTGCAACTACAGGAGGTGCTACACCTGCCCCAACACCTCATCTCTGTCCAAGACTCCAAGCAATCTTTTCAAATCTGACAGCAATTCACCTGTATGCACCCCTCCCCCACAACCTGGTCTTCTGTATCCTTTGTTCCTGATGTGGTCACCTGTACATTGGTAAGACAAGCGCAGACTCGGTGGCCGATTCATGCCACATCTGAGCTCTGTATGCTATAATTAACTACACTTCCTAGTTGCCAGCCACTTCAACTCCCCCTCCCTCTCCCTGGATGACATGTCCATCCTGGCCCTCCTCCAGTGTCACAATGATGCCACACTCAAACTGGAGGAACACCTCATCTTCTGCCTCGGATCTCACAGCCTGATGGCCTCAACATAGAATTCACCAGTTTCAAAATCTCCCCACCCCTGCCTCAATCCATGTCCAACCCTCCCTCTTATCCCTGCCTCCTTGACCTGACCCAACCTGTCCATCTTCTTTCTCACCTACCTGCCCCACCCTTCCTATTCACCATTCTCCACTGCTCCTTGCCTGCATCCACCTACCACCGTCCCACTTACCTTCCCCCAGCACCAGCCCTGATTTATTTCTGAGTTCCCTTCCCCCTCCTCAGTCCTGATGAAGGGTGTAAACCCAAAAAGTCGACAACCTCTGCTCCTCTGATACTGCCTGACCGGCTGAGTTCCTCCAGCTCCACACAGTATCGACTATATTCTTAAAGTGTTCTGACTGGGCAGAGAGTGCACAGTGACTGCACTTGAAGCTTGGCTTTATAGCTCTTCCTTTATGACCCTGTTATTCTCGCTTGCTGTCTCTCCCTTTCTGAGTCTCTTGTTTTGTTTTGTTTTGCTCTTGTTTCTAAATTTCTTCACCCCATGATTGGGAACTTCCACTTATCCTGGCTCTTAAATTAACTCCAGATATCCTGAATCATTTTCATCCTTGTGGTGACAATTTTTAATTTGACCAACCAGGGATCAGGTAGATGGCTGTAGCTGATCTTACATACTTCTGTCATGCCCGTTGTAGCTAAGTTTGTGTCTTCAAGGCTTTTACATTTTAAGCTTTTGTATCTTGCAGAGAGAGAGAGAGAGACGTGAATTCCTTTGTAACTGAAGCAATTTCTTACAGATTGCTTCAAGAATGCAACATTTTGCTGCAATGAGCAACAAAGCTTTACATAAGCTTGCAGCATTTCTCTACATTGGCTTTTCTATACTTTGCCATACCTGAAAATTTCTCACTTTAATATACAACCAAGACAAATACCTGTTTGACTTAAATGTTTGTTTCTCTTAATAAAATAATGATTATTCTGGCTCATAATCTAATAACCAAAAATTGCTGTAATCATTCAATGTTCTGACAGCTGTTGCCTGTGAATTGAATACTTCAGCCATTCTCCGTATTGCATCTTACAATGTACCTAAAACCCTCTGCTGACATGAATGCCTTGTGAGATCGATAACTGCCACATTGCAATCTGGATATTGGTTCAAAATAAAAGCAAATAGCTAATAAATCTGATTGTAGAAGTAAATGTGTTTGTAAATTTGATCACTGAGAACTATTGTGAAAGAACTGTGCCATTTCTGAAAGTACGCAAGTGATTCAGATAATTCAAATTTGCAGTCATGCCAATGTATGCAACCACACATAGTGCTGCCATCCTGTGGTCAAGTTCACAACTTTCCTGAATTTTACATTGTAAAGGACAACCATTGGACTTCTTAATTTCTTCCTTTGTGTATGTTTTGTACAGAAGTCATGTTGCTATTGAAATAGACCATTGGAGCATGAGATGTAGGCTGTGCAGCTAATTTTGCTGTCAATGGTCATGCTATCAACATGCACAAAAGTCTTTTTTTCTACTCCTCTTTGAAAGAATTGTTACTGAGGGAATTGGATTACGGACAGCACGATGTATGAGGCAAAACAAAGTCACAAGACTTCGCTTGACCAAACTAAATGTTTAGTGCAGATGGAAACTAATACATAAGGTTAGAATTTGTCAAAAAATTGATCTCATTCCAAGGATTAGAGTACTATATGTTTGAACTGACTTTTTTTCAATAGGGGCTCAACTTTTTGTGAAGGTGAAATATGTCTGCATTTATTACTTTCTTATATCTTTTGTGTATCCCACGTGCCTTATTACAAATGGATTACCATGTTGAGTGTAGTCACTTTTGATACACAGCAAGCAACCACATAAAGTAAGTAAATAAGGGTCAGAATGAGACAGAAAACCACCAGGAATAAGTGTCCAATTGTATCGAAGTGTCATTTCCATTTTCCACTGTTTCTTTCACAACAATCTTGGGAAGACATTTAAGTGTGTTGATCGTGGTCAGATTTTATGGAGGCAAAACAGTGGTGAGGGAGAGGTGTTTAACCATCTAAAAAAACCCATGCCAGGACCCTGATTGTCCATTCACGTTTATAACTGTGCCTTAAAGAACCACATTTTAAATTTAACCCTTGGTCAGGTTGCATTGACTTCTGGAGTCATAGAGTCATACAGCATGGAAACAGACCCTTCAGTCAAACTTATTCATGCCTACCAGATTTCTCCAACTTAATTAATCCCATTTGCCAGTGCTTGGTCTATATCCCTTGAAACCTTTCCTGTTCATATACCTGTCCAAACGTCTTTCCAATGTTGTAACTGTATCTGCATCTAACACTTCCTCTGGTCGTTCATCCCACATACAAACCACCCTTTGAAACCTGACAACTGAAAAGAAGTGACAATCGTACAACCTAGAAAGTAAAACTGCTGACCTGCTGGATTGAAGTTCTTCATCCTCACTTCACCAGGAAAAATAAACTGTAATCAGGTCCAGCTGTGAGACCAGAAGTAATCTGAGTCAATGGAGCGGCTAGTTCTTTGGAGGACTGCTGCTTAATTTTGAAAACATTTACTGTCGCCCCCAAACTTCCATTAAGTTTGAAAACATTTGCTGTGTTCAGGGGAACATTGGACAAGGAGTAAGCCATTTAGCCCTGACAGCCTTATCTATCATAAATGAAAATTTGGCTGATCTGTGACCAAATTCCACATAACGTTTAACAGAAACTGATCAGCACACATTTTTAAATTAACAATTGACTCAGTGTCAATTATCGTAAATTCCAAACTTCTGTCAATTTCTGGTGTTTAATTGCTTCCCTACTGTACTCCTGAAAGATATGTTTCCAATTTTTAGACAGAGCTACTGTTATGAAACAGAGGTCGAAACCTCTCTGATAATTAAAGCCCAAACTCCCAGAGAAGACTGCCTCACTTTGTAATCTGCTAAAGGAAATGTGAAAAGTGGGAAAACCTTCCCCTCACATCCCAATCTGTTGTAAAGAAGAGCTGAAATAAAATGAACTCTTCACAGTCACTCTACAATCAACAAATAGCAATTTATTTAATCTAACTCTAACAGTTAACAAATTAGCTGAACATTTTTCTCTTAAATTCTAACTATTCCTGAATAAAACAAAATTCAAATGGTATGCTGTTTTAATAGATATATGTCCCACATATAGGATGCAATTCAATTTAAAAAAGTTAAAACTTAATCCCTTGAAATTACAGTCAGGAAATGTGAACCAGAATGTTTTTTGCCTTCCCCTCTGTCCTCTAGTCAAGATCACCTTGCTCTGTTGAATTTTTTGTATTCAGAATATTAGCTAAGCGTGCCAGAGTACCTTTATTTTGGTGGTGCTTACTCTGAGAGTTTCAAGATTTCTGTGAGAGCCAGTGTGTTTCTCTTCAGAAAGCAGTTCCGTCTCACCCTGATTTTCTCAACCTCTTCTTTCATAACCCCTTGATGACCCATCAATTTCTTACATTAGGATTGATCCGAGGTTGTCAAGATGTAAATTTAATTGGTTTTTAGTTTCTAAGTACCTGGTTTAACTAAATTGTTCGATACTCAAACTCCTAGCCTTTTGATACAATGTTTCAATTTCAGGAGCTGTCTGTGCACTTGAACATTTTTTAAAAATCTCCTACCCTTGACAAAAATGCATAATCTTTTAAAGGGACCACACATTCTTCCGCCCGCTATTATTTTACAAACAGCAAATCCTAGTATTCTGCCTGCCATTCCACAAGCACTGTACCAACTTTGCAACAACCACCCAGTGAAAGTATTTTCAGCCTGCTGTGGAATGACATTAGAACCAGAGGCTCTTATTGTTCATTGTAGCACAGATAAACAATAATAAGAGGAAAGGTTTATGATAAATAAGTTTACTTTCAACACAGGTACTTCAGTGATTGGCTGAATTACAGCCACTTCACATTGTGCCTTGTACGTTTGTGTGTTTCAAATTTACAATCCTGATCTAAAGTTCAGTTGCAAGAAAATGTTAAGTTCTCCCTTAATGAAAACTTTTTTTTAAAAAATCATGTTTTAGACAATCATCTGTGTGTGCTGGAAATCTGAAACAGCAGGAAATTGCTAGAGAAACTGAACAGGCCTGGCAGGATCTGTGGGGAGAAACAGAAAACCATAGTTTAACTGTTTCGAGTCCAGTGACCTTTCCACAGAAGTTGTGAAGTGTTTTGTGGGGGTGCTTAAAAATTTGCCTCATTTCATTTTCAGTCTTTGCCCTGCTCATATAGCTGTTTAGGACAAGGGGCAGGCCCTCAGGCCCAAATTAAAATTGAGAATTAGCTGGGGCGGTATGATGGCATAGTGGTTAGAACTGATACCTCACAGTGCCAAGGACCTGAGTTCAATCTAAGCTCAGGTAATTTTCTGTGTGGAGTTTGCACATTCTCCCCATGTCTGCGTGGGTTTCCTCCCACAGTCCAAAGATGTGCAGACTAGGTGGATTGTCCATGCTAAATTGCCGATAGTGTTCAGGGATGTGTAGATTAGGTGGGTTATAGGGGGATGGGTCTGGATGGGATGCGCTGAGAATCTGTGTGGACTTGTTGGGCAGAAGGGCCTGTTTGCACTCTGTCGGGATTCTATGACGAAGCTCCAGCACCAAGGACAGCGACAGGCACATGCGTACAGCGGCAGCACCAGGAGCCGCATTAGGCGCGTGCGCAGTCGGCGTTTTGCCGGCAGTGGGCGGTCGGCCCGTGAGGGAGATTGCGCTGTAGCTTCCCCCTGCCGCTTGGGAGCGAGAGACAAGATGGCGACGAAGGGAATCGGGAGAATGGTGAATGGAGCCATGGGCGATATTACAGGCTCGGGGAGCCGACAACATGCTCAGGCGGTCAGCAGGGACTACATGTCGCAGCCGCGGCTCAGTGAGTGTTTCACGGTGTGAGAGTGGGTGACGGGGAGTGGAGGTGAGATGAGATGATGGGGGATCGTGCGGCCCTGTTTGGGGGAAGGTTAGGAACAACAAACCATCAGAAGCAGCCGGCCCGAAAGGCTGGGAGATGTCACCCTCTCCAGGCAGGGAGATAGCACTGCTCGGCAAGGAAAGGCAACTCGACCCGACACAAGACCCTGAGTGAGCTGGTTGCCAGCACTGAGCCGTTTTATCTGCGATGACATACAGGGTTTGTTTTGGACAGAGTGGTGTGAAACACTCAATCTCAAACTGATACAGGAACGAACATGACACCAAAACAAAAATACAATAAATGAACAGCAATAACATTCAGTCGATAATCATTAAAGACAAAGCAGCATTGTACATACATTGTAAATAGGAACATTTGTAATTTTGGAATATTTCAGAAAAATGTTGTCATTCTATCCCGTCAGAAGACCAGATCACTTAGTTTCTCCTGCTTCGAGCCTTTTGCTGGGAAGCTGTTGTTATGAGCATGCGTGCATTCAGCTTCACATCCAAAGATTTTAATGAGAGTTTAGATTAGATTAGATTTCCCACAGTGTGGAAACAGGCCCTTCGGCCCAACAAATCCACACCGCCCCTTGGAGCATCTCACCCACACCCATCCCCCTATAACCCACACACCCCTGAACACTACGAACAATTTAGCATGGCCGATCCACCTAGCCTGCACATCTTTGGACTCTGGGAGGAAACCAGAGCACTTGTAGGAAACCCATGCAGACACGGGGAGAATGTGCAAACTCCACACAGACAGTCACACGAGGCTGGAATTGAACCTGGATCCCTGGCGCTGTGAGGCTCAGTGGTTAGCACTGCACCATGCCTCCCGTTAAACACATTTAATTTGTTCCTAAGCATTTCAGTCCCTGTGGCTGTTGCTTGCCCCTTCTGTCCCCTTTCAAACTTCGGCTACCTCCCCTACTGCACCACTCCCTCCCCCAGGTGCACTGTTCTGTGTAAACTGAGGTGGATTAGAAATGAACGATCTGTTTCCACTAGCAGAGAGGTCAAAAATCAGAGATACACAATTGAATAATTTTGTTGCAGGATTACAGGACAGTTGAGAATATGGAAAGGTTCAAGTTGAGACAAGGAATCTGTGTCTTGAAAATAATGGTTGGCTAGACAGTTAGGTTTTCACAAAAAGTGGGTTCAGACTGGATGGTTAATACTTAGCCAGTGATGGCATGATGGGCCCAATAGTTCATTGTGCACATTGAAGAGCAGGCAATTCCTTTGAACTCGTGGAGAGAGGAGGACAATTCTGATTTGAAGTTTTAGATTTTCTCTCCCGGAAGTTACTGTCTGATATGAATATTTCCAACATTTCTGTGGTGGAGTGAGGGTGTGGAATGCACACTGTGCTGAGGTGAAGTTCAGAGAGTGAACAAGACAAATTTGCACATAAGTGGAGTGGGGAAAATAATGCTCCCACACAAAATTGGAGGTTCGGTGACTGAATTTGCAGACTGTCAGGAAAGTGCATTTTTCACCACTTGGTGCTGGAACAAAGGCTCAAGCATGCATCTTTGTGGAGACCTGATTACATGAAATTTGATTTGAAAGTTCCAAAAACAAATCACTCTTCAGTCCTGGACTCAGCTATTTGCCAGTCTGCAACTTCTTTCAGGTCTGTACAAGGGCAGCAGGCTTGTGTAGTATCTGCCTGCTTGTGTATCTGAAGTTCCACTTCAATTATTCAGTATGTTGCTGTAGGTAAATTATAGACAAAACTTATACTTGACCTTTGACCAACACAGTGAAGACTTCAGCATCTATTATGGTGGATTATCCATAACCCATGCCAACAGGACAAACCCAGCCTCACTCATAATTTCTGATGCAGCACTAAAACTAAAAAGGCTTTTGACTTGTTCCTTTACTCTGAGGCGGCAGGCAATCGAAATGCACTTTGCATGGCAAAATTCATGTTGTCACCTCAGTCAAAACCCAGCAGCAACAACAGCTGAAACCTCCTGTGTGGTTTCAGAATTTTCAACAACAGGGAGTCGTTTTTATAGAAATTCTCTGAGCTGCTCAGGACCTCCCCTACAACTGTTCACTCTTTTTGTCCTGGGCAGAATCCTCCTCAGGAATTCACCTAATCACTGGCTTTGACTGGAGCCATGAATTTATGACATCATAGCCTTTTCTATGGATTCCAAAAAAAAGCTTCATCATGAAGTCCGAAATCATTGTTCTCCTCAACCCAGCATAGGAAGAAAATGGCCTGTTAATCTCGTTCATTAACCTGTGCCTCTACAGCCTTGACTTACCTTTGGGCAATATTCATTGCTGAATAAAAGGGTTGATTTCAGTCTTGAACATTTAATTTGGCCAAATTGAGTCCTTCGGTGAGTGAATTTGAGTGTGTTCAATGATGCTTTGTTTAAAGATGCTTCCCAGTTTGCTCCTTAAGTGGCTTTGTGCATGTTTTGAGATGATTGACCTCCTGTTTTGAATTCCTCCAGCAGAACAAATTGTTTCTCTGCATGCACCCTTTAATCAGTTTGCATGTCTTGCTTAGATCACTCTGAATTCTGTAAATTCAAAGGTGTACAATTGGAATATATGCTATTTACCTGTATATTATAAATTGAAAGGTTCAGTTACAATTCTGATAAATCTGCAGCATGCTGTCAATGTTCATTTTGAGGTTTGGTTGCCAAAACTGACCCAATTCAGTAGGTAATCTGATGAAAATTCTGCAAAATGAACGCATAACTTTTCCCTTTGCGTAACAATCTCCTTCTCCGAAGGACCAACATTTTATTCGGCTTTCAAACTTTCCTTTGTACCCACTGACTTGTTTTTTGTGATGTGTTCAGGAACTTCGAAATAGGCTTGTTCTTCCACAGCTCCCAGTTTCTCTCCATTACGGAAGTGTTCTGATTTGTCTTTCTCACATTCAGAGTGGATCATCTACCCTTTCTCTTGCTACCTATTCAGCATTTTCTGTTTCTGTTTCACTATTAACAGCATTGATGATTTGGTTGTTCAGAATATTCTTGAAGATGGGGTTTGAAACAGACTCATTTCTTATTTAATTATTATTGGCTATTATAGCGACATCTTAAATGATTTGATGTTCACATTCTGTTGGCCCTTTTACACATCCATGGGTTGTGCATCCCTTCCGGTGTAATGAATAGGTTTGATCATGGTTTGCTTTGATACTAGCAATATGCTGATGTCCTAAAATACCTGACTCAAATCTCAAAACCTAAAACCAGTTCTAACTCATGATTTGGAACATATGGGCATAACGTTGCCAACGTAAAATCAGGTGCTGCAAAATTTCACTTGTGCCTTTACAATATGCACAAGCTTGCATTTTGAAGACATAAATTTCAAATTCATCAAATTTAACATTGTTTCTACAGTCCAGTCCTAAAATCCTGTGTTCATTTATGTAGGTAAAAGCAACTAATGCAGCATTTTACTTTGCAGCGTACAAGACTGTATCTGGTGTCAATGGGCCCTTGGTAATCCTGGACCAAGTGAAGGTACAGAGCTTAATGTTTTCTGTCAAGGTGGCTAGCATCCCACAGTTGTTTCATCACATCCAGTCTTTGGCTATCCTTCATGCAAACAATTATCATCATCCCAGGCAACTTCCCTGTTGCAATATCCCACTCTCCTTTCCCACCAATCTGTTTTTAAATGTTAATGTCGTCTTCGCTTCTCTCACCATCTCCCCATACCTTGTTCCCAAAAAAAAGTTTCCTCTTCACTTTTGCTGAAATATTTTTTCTTTTAAAGCTTAAATCTATGTCTCTCTTTCTTGGTCTATCTAATGACTGGCAACAGTCAGATCTATGTTGTCTGGCCCATTCCTTCATGAGCTTTTTTTTAATCATCCCTTGAATTCCTTCTGTCAGGTATTAGTTCCAGTTTTGAAGTCTTTTCACTGAACTGTTATTTTGTCAAACCCACCACGAGCGTAAGAATCTGTATGCAGCTATTTTTGTTCCAATATATTTCCATTTAACTGCTGCATTGTCTACTTATTGCCATTTCAGGAAGTTTATTTGTGATATGTGACTTTGACGTAAATGCCTGTACTTTACCACGGAACCCAGTAATTCCTGCAATTGGCGTGCTTCAAGTTTAGTTTGTGCTTCATCTCTGTTTATTAACAGTAATTCGAAACTTGAAATAATCCTGATATTCAGTGCTATGTATTTTTTCTGCCTTATTTTGTTTAAACTTTGAACCATTTCTAAATTGTTGCTGTGTCAGAATGTTAGAATTCCCTTCTTGTGGTTGCACCATTACCACTACCTTTTACACCACCTTCTCAAGGACATTTGATGATGGGCAAGAAATTCAGTCCTTGCTATTAACGTCCACTTCCATTGAATAAATGAATATTTGCTTTTTAAGAATTCATTCCGTTGACTTGGAATTCTTGTAATCTCAGTACTCTGAGCCATCATCATTTTTATCTGCTTTGTTCTATCTTAATTTCTGTTGTAATATCCTATTTTGACCTGCAGTAACATCATATTACAATCACTATTCCTGAGATGCTCAGCCCCTTTTGTCTCCTGTAGCTGATTTATTTTGAAACAAATAAACTAAATCTTAACAACGCACTTTACCTTGTAAACATACAAATAACCTTTCTGGGGAAGGATCCATTTGCATGTTTTAGGAATTATATTTCCTTTGTTCTACTTTTGCTGTTGACATGCTGTCCAAAACCAAATGTAATTAAAATGTCTTAAAATAATACTTCTTCTCTGCACTCTTCTGTATTTTGTACATTGGTTTCCTCTTCCTTTTTCTTTCCACAGTTTAGAGCCTGTCACCCAACTTCATTTGTAATTTGAATTTGTTTTGTTGATTATGAACATCTCTTGTGTTCTTCAAACATAATGAAGAAAATTTTCTGTCTTTCATGTATATCGTTAATTCTCTTCTCTTAGTTAGTGTTACTGCTAAAATGTTTTAGCCCTGCATGTTGATTTATTTTCTAGTCTTGCTCAGTTTTCAGAAAATCTTTTGTTAATTGTATTAAATCTGTATTCTGCTGTGACTTGGTTCTTTTGAACCTGCAGAATGTGTTCACACGATGCATAGCAGCAACCCACCAAAGCTTCTTCAACAGCTTCTCCAGAACCTGTGACCTGAACTCTCAAGTCAAGGAAGCAGGTTCAATAGAATACCATCACTTCCCTTACCCACCAAGTCAGACACTAGACTGATGTGCATATATTGCAGCTACTTAATGGCTTCTATGGCTAAATCTTGGAATGTGTATCGTGCATCCTGACGCCACCAAGCTCCAAAGTTGGGCATGAGCAATGACTGCTGGCCTGTTGTTGACAAGTTCATTTGAGTTGGGGAAAAGGAAAATTCAGATGAATCAGAACTTGGTGATGTAGTAAATGTTAGGCAGGATAGTAGCAGACCTGTCAAGTGCAGTGACAGTGGAGAAATGGGCAGTCATGTCGGAGGCAAATGTGAAGTGCCACATCTTGGAAGGAAAAACATGGAGAGGCAGTATCACCCAATTGAGGGGTTGGATGAACATAGATGCATGTTCATACGTCTTTGAAGGTGACACAGTAAGTTGACAAAGCTTTTAAGCAACCGTATAGGCAGCAGAAATTCAAGCGAAACCGTTACAGATCATTGGATGAGTCACTGATGAAGGATTGTATGTGTGGTTGTGGCATGTGGTCAAGGTTTTCGAGAGGAGACAGAGCAAGTTTACCAGAATGACACCAGGCCTTTGAGACATCTGCTGTGGAAATAGGTTGGATAATTTGGAACAATTATTTGGGTACAGAACGTTGCAGGGCATTTTAGTCGACCTCTTCAAAAGAATGAGGAATTTTAACAGAGATCATCAGGAGAAACATTACTGAGTGGGTCAAGAACAAGGGTTTCTTGATTTAAGATGATCAGCATAAGAAAATAGACAGCAATTTAGATCTGGAAAGTACCACACCAAATATTGCTGAAATCATATTCGCTTGGAACTTTGGAAAAGTATTTGGACATGGATTTGAAGAGAGTGAATTGTCACAGTTTACAGGATAAAAGCTGAAAACTGGATGAAATTGGACACCTCTTAAAAGAAGCAGCACAGGCCCAAGTTTGCATTTGGCCTCCTCCTGCATAGTAGGATTTTGTAATGTTACAAATGCATCTCCAGTGATGTCTAGATCATTTCTGAATGTTTTTCGGTTTGTGTGACAGTATGGTAGTTATGGTGCGTTATTTTGATAGACAAGTAATTTGCAGGCCTTCGTTAATAATCCTAAGAATGTACAAAGTTTCACATCTAATTGGCAGGTTGTGAATTTGTGTTTCATTTAATTTCATCGATGAGGCCTCACATTCCCAAGGTGCACACAGCGTCATATAAAATTGTGGTGCTTTTTCTGAGACTCATTTATTAGAAGTTGCGGGAGTACCAGATGAGATTATGTAAAATGTTATATTTGCAATATCTGCCATCTTATACAAGTACCAGAATCCTGACCTTTTACCTGTAGTTTCCTAGGTATGCTGAGATCGTGCACCTGACGCTCCCGGATGGCACCAAGCGCAGCGGGCAGGTACTGGAAGTGAGTGGATCAAAGGCAGTGGTTCAGGTATGATGAAGTGTTCAGTTTGTCAGACCCAGGTAAATAAATAACATACATTTATCATTGATCAGGATGGCAAATGATACAATACTGGATGTGCACAGCAGCTGAGTCAGCATTCAGAGAGGGGCTCAAATCTGAGATGCTGAAGTAGAGTTAAGGTCAAAGAAATAACTTCTGTGTTTGTACATTGATTGTCTTGGATTTTTTTTTGAATGATTTTTCACATTTCTCAACATTTGTTTCAGCAAATTTCTTAGTTTGTGTCTGACCTCTGGATTTTTGTTGGAATTGTTGGCACTCCCCATTTTGTGTGATTTCTCTGAGGCTCCCATTTTTACTTAAGGCATACACTGGATGCTGTCTAAGTCTGAAGGTTGATAGCAACCACATAGGTAAATTTCTCGTCTGTTGTTCTGTGACATTGGACATTGGTTTGATTGTTCTTTTGGTTGTAAGATAGGGTAAGTTAATCTGTAGCTTTAGACTAATAGGGAATGATTCACATGCATGAGTCAAACTGCACTCCCTTCTATGGCAGTTTGAGAATTTTAACGCAATGTCCAGTTAAATCTGAAAGTGAAAAGCTGGTGCGGATAAAAGTGGTCATAAAACTGGTAGAATCCATGTCCTTTCAGAGAAAGAAATGTGGCACAAGTACCTTTAGAAGATTCAACAGCAACACAAGGGAGTTGGCTTTAAACTGACCTCTGAACTACTTTGGCAAGTCACTTAGGAGGCCAAACTACTGTAGTCAGAGCAGTTCGACAGCAAGACACATGGCTGACTCATGAAAGCATCTTGAGATTGGAAATAACCCCAGCCTGGCCAACAATGTCCATCCACATCCTGGGAATAATAGTTTTTAAATAAAGTGTGGACACATCTTTATTAAACTTGCATTGATTCATTTTGTTTTTGGAACATGGTTGTGATGGAAACTTATTTCGGAGTACCAGCAAGGCCTATGCAGCAATAGTCATTTCACTACAGTGTTCTTCCTTGGGTCTGTGCTTATCTTCTCTGATTGTTTGGTAGCGATGTTTGTATTAGGCTGTTGCTAAATAGTGACAAGCTGAGTTCGAGCCACATAAGCAATAGTAAGTTGAGCAGTGTGAAATGAGCAATGGGGTGACCATAAGTTACTAATTTGGGAGAAATCTTTCATTGTTGAATTCTACTAAACTAGAAAATGGCAGGCACATTCTCATTGTTCAGCATTTCAGACAGATGCCTGATGTCTCTGCTCTGCTCTGCACAGAGCAAGAATAGTCAATAATCTTACTGTTGAATAAACCTGAGTAGATATTGTGTGGATGTTGTTCTTCAATATGCCGTTTGTGAGAGGATGGTGGAATATAAACCTCATAGAGGTTTATACACTCATGCATTATTGCATTTTTAATTTCTTAACCTGTTTAACAGGTGTTTGAAGGAACCTCTGGCATTGATGCAAAGAAAACAAGCTGTGAGTTCACTGGAGACATTCTGCGTACTCCAGTGTCTGAAGATATGCTTGGTAAGTGTCCAGGATGCCATGACCTCAAATGCTGAGTGCACTTAAGATAGTGTCAAGGTGGAGTCTGGATTGACAAGCTGCTTTTGAATTTAATCAAACTGGAAGTGAACGGAAGTGGATCTACAGTTGTGCCTGAGGACCAAAGGCGGATGTCATGCTGCACAGTGCTAATAATCTGCACCCATATGTAAAGTGTTATGTTGTCTCCCTCTTGTACATATTACATGCTGATTGCATTCCTGGTTAGTTATTGATAAACAGGAAAGTATTTTAATGTTGAGAAATCATCTGTCAATCATAATAACATAGTGTTTTTGTTCATTCTGTTTGAAAAGTGAATGACACATTTTGCCTGAAAGGACTTGGAGAATGACCATGAAGGCGTTTAAGATTTAACAGTACTTCTACAAAAGTACAATACAATTTATTTTGAACTGAAAGTTTGCTTTTAAAATTAATTTAGAGTTATAGAATCCTACAGCGTGGAGACAGGCCCTTTGGCCCAAACTGGTCTGTGCCAACCAAAATGTCCATCCACGCTAAGCCTATTTCCCTGCACTTGGCCCATATCCTTTTAAACCTTTCCTATCCATGAATTTGTCCAAATTCCTTTTAAATGTTGTTACTGTACCCGCCTCAACCACTTGCGCTGGCAGCTCATTCCATATGTGTACCACCCTCAGTGTAAAAAAGTTGCCCCCATCTTAGCATCAACTGATGCCCTCTAATCCTCGATTCCCCAACCTTGGGAGAAAGACTGAGTGCATTCACCCTTTCCATGCCTCTCTTGGTCTTATACACATATTTCAGATCCCCCTCAGACTCCTATGGTCTAAAGAAAAAAGTCCTAGCTTGCCCAACTTCTCCCTATAACGGAGTCCTGGCAGCATGTTTGTAAATAACTCCTGCACTCTTTCCAGTTCAATAACACCTTTCCTAAAGCAAGGTGACCAAAACTGAACAGAGGACCCCAAGTGCAAACTCACCAATATCATGAACAGCTGCATCATAACTTCCCAATTTCTATACTGAATACCCTGACTGATGAAGGCCAGAGTGCCAAAAGTCGTCTTCACATCCCTGTTTACCTGTGTCTCCACTTTCAGAGAGCTGTGCACCCCTACTCCAAGGTCCCTCTCTTCCTCTACACTCCTTCAGGCACTACCATTCACCATGAAACTCTTAGCTGGATTTGACTTTCCAAAGTGCAACACCTCACACTTAACTATTTTAAATTCCGTTTGTCATTTCTTGGCCCACTTCCCCAACTGATCAAGATCCTGCTGCTATGTCTGATAACCTTTCTCACTGTCGACCGTACTGCCTATTTTAGTATCATCCGCAAACTTACTAATCATGTCATGTACATTCTCATCCAAGTCATCAATACTGATAACAAACAGTAATGGGCCCAGCACTGACTCCTGAGGCACACCACTTGTCATAGGCCTCCAGTCTAGCAAGCATCCTTCCAGTATTACCCTCTGCTTCCTACCATCAAGCCAATTGTGTATCTAATTTGCGAGCTCTCCCTGGATTCCATGTGATCTCACCTTCCAGAGCAGCCTACCATCGTGGCACCTTATCAAAGGCCTTATTTGAAATCCATATAGACCATGTCTACTGCCCTGCCCTCATCAACTTTCCTGGTCACTTCATCAAAGACGATCTCCCACACACAAAGCCATGCTGACTACTCCTAACCACGTCCTGTCTTTCCAAATGCACGTATATCTCACCCATCAGAGTCTTCTCAAGTAACTTACCTACCACAGGTGTTAAGCTGACTGCTCTATAATTTCCATGTTTTTCTTTGCAGCCCTTCTTGAATAAGGGCATAACATTTACCACCCTCCAGTCTTCCAGGACTTCACTTGTGGCTAACGACAATGCAAATATGTCAGCTAGGGCCCCTGCAATTTCTTCCTGAGCCTCTTCCTGACCACCTTGGTACATTCTAATATTTCCAACACCTCCCGTACTGTGATATGGATTGTTCCGAAGATATTGCCAACTTCTCCAAGTTCCCAAGTCTTCATGTGTTCCTCCACAGTAAACATAGAGGAACTCGCCCATCTCAAGAGCTTCCACACATACGTCTCCATGTTGGTCCTTGAGGGGTCCTATTCTCTCTCTCTAGTTTTTATTTTTCCTTTAACATGCAATCTCTTTGGATTCCTAATCTTCTCAGCCAAAACTATGTCATGCCCCCTTTTCACCCTCTTGATTTCCACCTTCAGTAAGCTTGGGTATCCCCTCCATGGATTCTCTTGATCCCAGCTGCCTGCTCCTGAGCCATGCCTCCTGTCTTCTGGTCAAAACCTCAATATCTCTTGTCATCTAGGGTTCCCTACCTTGCCAAACTTGCCCTTCACCCTCACAGGAACATAAAGATCTTGAACTCTAACAATCACACTTTTAAAGGCCTCTCACTTGCCGGAGGTCCCTTTGCCTGTAAGCAAACTCCTCCAATCAACCCCTGCAATTTTGAAATTTTTTTGGCTGATCAGGTGCACAATATTAAATTTTTTCTGTGCTGATGACTGATCACAACATCAAATATTTTTGAGATGATACCAGTTCAAAGTCCATGCAATGTCATTTGGCTAAAGAAGAGTGCGTGACTTCAGATTTTTTCCCTCTATTTTTAATTCCAGTTGACTGAGCCAATTTCTGAGGTTTATGTGTTGAAAGCCAGTGCTCAGCGAGAATCTCATGTAATCTACAGAAACTATTTTGAGTTAATGTTATATCAGAATGAGTTTGTTGATTGAATTCAAAACCACATCTCCAAATGGGCATAATCTAATGTAGTGCTGATCTGGGTTTTTCCTCTGTGTCTGGTATTGCAAATGGAAAGAATGTTTTATTGAACAGTCATTGGAGTGTTAAAGAAATATTGTTTTCAAAGCTTGAATATAAAATGTAACTTTTCTGTTTATTTCAGGTCGTGTTTTCAATGGGTCTGGAAAGCCAATAGACAGAGGTCCCACTGTGCTTGCTGAGGACTACTTGGATATTATGGGTATGGGAATATTTTTATTCCTATAAATAATGTAATAAAATTAAAAACCAATTACTTGTCCAGAGTTATTCCAGAAGTGTTGATCTTGGCTCAGGTATGATTTTAGTAGTGTCTTGTCATCTTCTGAGACTTGAATTTTGTGGACATTATTTCTCCGTAAGTTAGTCAGTCAGTGCTGAACATATTTCATTGCATGATCCATCGCAATACAGTCCGATGACCATTTACATTCAAACAGATGACTGGGCAGTGCAAATGATAATGATGAAAGACAGCAACTCTACTCAACTGTCTCTTCTGAATCCCAAGGGCAATAAGGATAAATGTAGTGGGAAAAAAAGATTTACCAGTAAAATTCAAGCAAACTATTGAACAACATGAGCATGATGATGCAAACTTTCAAACCTCTCGAGTCAAATTTTTACACAAAATTTCACGTGGCTTTGAGGGAAAATAACCTAAATGAAAACCTGAGTCCAATATGGAGTGAATCCTGTAATATCATGCTGTCATATTTCGATGGACATATGAAACAGAGATTATCTGCTCCTGAGGTGAGTATTGAAATCCCATGTTATGATTCAGGGAAAAACAGCAAGTTCTTTCTGTGGTCTAATCAACACTTTTTCCTCAACTAACATCACTAAGTACAGACTGATGCTTCTCTTGATTCATGCTTAGTGTGCAGAGGTTAATTACTTTCTCTGCCCTGACTTAAAATGATTGATGGAGGAACTTCTGAAGACTCGACACATCACAACAAACTGCCAAATTTTGACAAATTTTTAACAAACAATTGTTCGCTCATACTTTGCAGCAAGTAATGGTGAGTTTATTGCACAGGGATTTGTCTGTTTTCTGCATACTATCCCAGAAAAGAAGCACTTGGTGAATTTTTAATCTCTGAAACCTGCTTCATCTGAAACCTGCTCCATGCTTTATTTTGCCCCACAAAAAGACAGCTTGTTCTCCGCTCAGTAAAGAAGTGAGTTCGACCCAGAACTACTTCAGACACTTTTCATTTAATATTAGGATTTATGTACCTGAGTTAGGGCTTGAAAGTTGTCAGGTTCATTGCTACAGGTTGTAAAACTTTCTTTATAACAAGTTGAGAGTTGTTCTTTCCTGTCTCCCTTTTCTCTCTCAATAGAATTGCAATTGTTGTCTTTTCGCCTCTTTGTTTGACTCTAGTTGGTCACATTTTCCCCCTGTTATTTTTTAGATTTTAATACACTTGAATCATAAAATATTTATGAAAGTGCGCTGCTTGTATCATTGCTCATTCAAATCCCAGATTCCCTGATGCTTTTGCCATGTAATTACTTGCTTTTCTTTCCAGTTACTTAGAGGGCGTAGCAGTTTTTAAATGTTGAGGAAATAAGACTGAACTGAAGGCGCAGATTGCGAGATGTTGCATTTCAGTGACAATATCATCTTTGTAGCTGGGTACAAATAATGTTGTTTAAATTGTGTTTTCTTCTTAATTTCTCAGGTCAGCCGATAAATCCGCAATGTCGTATCTATCCTGAGGAGATGATTCAAACTGGAATATCTGCCATAGATGGCATGAACAGTATTGCGCGCGGACAGAAAATACCCATTTTCTCAGCTGCTGGTTTACCACACAATGAGGTCAGTGACCGAGCCCACTCATTTCTCTGAAAACAACCAGATGAGGCACTCACTGAGTGAACTTTATATTTGTGAGAATCCGTCTACATTGCCATATTATGGTACACAAAATCTTTTGAGTTGAGGCCACAGTTGTGTAGAGCATTTAACCATCTCAAGTGACTCCTGTAAGAACAGTGTTCCACTTGGTGTTGGGCAAGCCAAAACCAACTAGAATGATGGCAAGGAATAGGATGTGGTTAGTTACTCTGATGCATTGTTGAAGGAAAATGTGGGAGAACCCTAAAATAATGAAGAATTTGTGTGAAACTGAGGGCCCCTATTTGGAGCACCTCTGCAGCTGTTGTTCGGTTGTTGTGGCCAGATATGCCGAACTACAACGTAAAAGAGACCACTGTAGTCATTTTAAGCATGAGCTTACCTTATTGAATGAAATATTGGGCACTGAAAATTTTGTGGTATGTTGAACATTAGGATTGTGGCCAATATTATTTGAAATACAACATGCCAGCTTAATGGGGGTAGTCCATATAAATGGCACAAAATAGCTATCATCAAAGAGGTTGGTAAGCCGTATCTTATTTTGTGGTAACAATAACATGTTCAGTCATGGTGATGCTGATATGTTCTTTATTTGTAGATTGCTGCCCAGATCTGTCGTCAGGCTGGCCTTGTAAGAAAAAGCAAAGATGTTATGGATTATACTGAAGAGAACTTTGCCATTGTGTTTGCTGCAATGGGTGTAAGTATTTAATAACATCTCCCAACTTTCAAACAATCAAAATTTTGTCCACTGTCAAGTTGAACAATCTGCCCAGACTTGATGATCTGTTTAATCAATGATCTGTTTGAAATTTTCTTGGTAGCATTTACCAACTGAGGAGAAAAAAGGCATAGAGTCCAGAAAATTGCTACTTGGGTGACTGAAGCAGAGAAAGTTGGAATGGCATCTGTGTTTTCAAATTGTTGCGACTATTACTAATCTGCATATATTCCAGTCACACAGGCCGGCCATGTTTTTTGCTAACTGCAGCAAATCTTTCTGAGGTAACAGGGAGAGAAACCTCCACACAGTGCTTGTGGAGAGACTTTGGGAAATACATGAGTTCGAGATGATGTATTGGATGCTGAATTAGGTGGAGATCTTGGAAATTTAGTTTTTGTTTTGGGTCCACTGAGGCCATTGGGACATATAGCCTGTACACAACCCATAGCTTTATTATGAGTAGTTGGTCAACTTGATGATGTCCTCCATGCCTAGTTTATCTATTTAGAGTACCTCCATCTTATGAGAGTAGAGGAAGACCCTAAATTGAGAGGTTAGGGTGCTACAAGAAGTCTCGTCAAACACGAGTTTCATTTTGCTTTAATCAGTTCTTTTTGAGTTAAACTAGAAAGATTGCAGCATGGTGGCCAACACTGCTGCCTCACAGTGCCAGAGACTCATGTTTGATTCCATCCTTAGACGACTGTCTGTGTGAGGTTTGCATGTTCTCTCTGTGTGTGGGTTTCCTCTGGATGCGCTGGTTTCCACCTGCAGTCCAAAAATGTGCAGATTAGGTAATTGGCTATGCTAAATTGCCCATAGTATCCAGGGATGTGTAGTTTAGATGGATTAGCCATGGGAAATGCTGGATTATGGGGGATTGGGTTGGGGGTGATGGGAATGTGTAGGGTTGCTCTTCAAAGGATCGGTGTGGACTAAATGGGCTGAATGATTGCTTTTGCACTGTAGGGTTCCGCAATTCTATTCTATGAAAGGCAACTCTTGCGATGAGAAAATGAATTAGTTCAAAAAGTTACAACAAAATGCTATTCCTTCAAGGTAAACATGGAGACAGCCAGATTCTTCAAGTCGGATTTTGAAGAGAATGGGTCGATGGATAATGTGTGTCTATTCCTGAATCTAGCTAATGACCCAACGTAAGTCAGTTTCTCCCACCGTATTCTCATTTACCATAGAATTTATGTCAGGATTCCACTGACCTGAATATGCTGGCGTGAACAGTATTGCTGTTCATTGAGGCCTTGAGATGCGTTCCATAATGTTGGGAAGATATGATTTGTTTAAGCTGATGATTGAGTCGAGGGTTGGATGTTATCTATGCTTTCAGTTTGAACTCTGAAACTGCACTCCAGTACTTGGTAAGAAGCATATTCTGGCTCTTCGCAGACAGCTAGGTTCACCTAGCTAGTCCTCTGTTTTTGCCTTGCTCCAAGCTTGCTCAGTTGCATCAAGCACATATTGCATGTTAGCTTTTCAGTCCCTTTTTCCGAGCTTCACTGAAGCATTAACGCTCACAGCTTCTTCCAGTCCTTTCATGGCTTCTCCCAACAACATCCCACTTTGTTAGATCCTCATGACAGATTCTGATTCCTGACTCCAACACTTTGCTGCTTTCTAATTCCTGAGTTCTTAGAGTACAGAAAAATGCACAGCCTTTGACACCTCAATGACCCTCTACACTGAATCTGGCCAGTTCAGCTGTATTTGCAGCAGCATAGCCATCTGCCACATGCCTAACATGTGATTGCTCTCTGCCTCTATCACTCTTCCACTGCCCCATGTTCTCACTGACTTTCTCAACTGCCTGTAACCTTCGAACTCATCTTTTCAGTGACCCTCTGAAATGTCTATGTGCAGAATTGTAAGTACCCATTGAGTAACTGATGGGACAGTGTGTGCTCTGACTCCTAGAGTTTAGAGATATCTGACTTCTGAACCCAAAAAAATGCTAACAAAACAGAAGAATTCCTCACGTTTAAACATTTTGACATGTGCTCAGGTTTAAAAAATAGCAAACGCGGGTTAGATAATTGTGATAAGTTGGTTCCAGACTCAACTTGATGCATTTCTGCAGACAGGAAAGCTTGTCAAGTTGGACCTCACGTCTGAAAGATGGACTGCTTTCTTGGTCAAATAATGCATCTTTTTGTTCTAGAAGCTTTGTTGTTTTTGCAATAAATGTTGACTTATGTCTCACAGCATTGAGCGTATTATCACTCCTCGCCTTGCATTGACGACAGCTGAATTCCTCGCGTACCAGTGTGAAAAGCATGTGCTGGTTATTCTCACTGACATGAGCTCATATGCAGAGGCTCTCA